>NW_024412450.1:595416-700933 GCF_014898765.1 Herpailurus yagouaroundi | reverse complement strand
GCGGCCTCGGCTTTGCGCCTCGCAGGTAGCGGGCGGCGCGGCGAGCGGCCCTGCGACCCCTTGGCGGCTGAGAGCCCGCCGCTTCCGGGGCGGGCCGGGACCGCTTCCCTGCGGACGGAGGCGCTCGGGTGGCCGCCCCGTGGGGCCACGGAAGCCAGTCCCCTCTCTCCGCGTCTGTCTTCTGTGTTTGACGGGGTTCCTCCGTGCAGAGCTTCGCTGACTGAGGAGCGGGCGGGACGCCCCGCACCTGCCCAGACCGCAGGTGGAGTCCAGCATGGCCGCGGCCTGCGCGCGCGTCCCAGCCTCGGCTAGCCCAGCGTCAGAGGCGCACGGGGACATCATCCAAGTGAAGGTTAAGGAAGAAGACCATGTGTGGGATCAGGAATCCTGCCTGCAGAAGACTCTGTGTCACACCAGGGAAGTCTGTCGCCAGCGCTTCAGACACTTCTGCTACCAGGAGACGCCTGGACCCCGCGAGGCGCTGCGCCGGCTCCGCGAGCTGTGCCGCCAGTGGCTGAGCCCGGATATACACACCAAGGAGCAGATCCTGGAGCTGCTGGTGCTGGAGCAGTTCCTGACCATCCTGCCCGAGGAGCTCCAGGCCTGGGTGCGGGAGCACCACCCGGAGAGCGGGGAGGAGGTGGTGACCGTGCTGGAGGATCTGGAGCGGGAGCTGGACGAGCCTAGACAGCAGGTGAGACCTTGGAGGTGCCTCTTCTGCGCAGAAGTTGAGGGCGTGGGTCCAAGCTGGAGTACGTGCCATCAACTCCACACTGGTGGCGGCACATTCCGGTTTGGGGCATTATTATTTGATCACCGGTGTAGATGAATAGATTCAGGCTTATGGGATAACAGTTTGCACGTAAGTGACAGCTAATCCACAGAAGTAGATGATGTAACCACATGGGAAACCTTGATCTATTGCTTATCAGTAGAAGATACACTTTATTTAGTGGCTGTGAGATTAAACTCTTCTGATGCCCACTATTTTGACCATATATGAAAACAAATCAGTATCAGGATATAAGGAACACCTTCTGGGAAAGACAAATAGAGAAGTAGCCACACTTAGTAGAAATATCAGGAAAAAGGGAATGATGAGATTTGGGTTCCATAATAGGCCCTGTCACTAATTAGCTGTGTAACCTTTGGCGTATCAAACCTTCTCTGGGCTTTAATGTCTTCGTTTGTACAACAAAGAGATTAATTCCATCATTTTCTAGATGGTTTTCAGTACTTGGAGTTGTTGGTATGTGAAACGTATTGAGTCCAGTATCTGGTTTTTCACCCTTACGCTAGAGGTTATTTTTAAGGGAGCATACATGCCTTCTAGGACAGTAATTTTAGAACATTACGGACATTCCCAGTCACATTTCTATAATGATACTATCCATCATAGTATCTGAGTATCTGAACTCCTTAAATATGAACATTTTATGTATACAGTCTGATCCATTAAGACATGTTTTTCTGGAATGCACATCTTTCATATGAGATTGATAAATAAGGAAATGAGTCCATGTAACATTGAAATCGTTCTGGCACGTACATGAATTTTACCAGCAAGTCGATGTTTTGGGCCGCCAAGTGAGAGCAGCTGAATGCAAGGTGTGTGATCATAGCGGATGCAGCAAACCGTGAAGACGGGCAGAACTGTACCAAACGCCCATTTGCCCATTCACCTCCACATCCTTTCTCTTGGCCAGTCTCTGTTTTGGAAATGCTTCTTTGCATGGTTCCCTCCCAGCTTTGTGCATTTTTGGTTAAACTTTTTTGTATTCCAGAAAATGAGCAAGCAGAGGGGTTTACAAGTGCCACAGAAGCATGCTGGTGATAAAATCTCTGCTAGCGAACATAAAAGAACAGCTTTAAGAATTGAAGAAAAGCTCAAAATTACAAAATGCTTTGAAAAAAATGGAAGAATCTGTGACATTGTGCAACTGGTGTAAAGGAGTCAACGTTGCATACTGCTAGAGACAGTAAAAGAAGTGGGAAGTAACAGAAAGTGCTCTAGCTGGAACATCTACCAGTGCTACAAAGTTTGTTTGGACGGGGTGTAAGGAAATGGAAAAACTGGAACATTGGTTAAGTGTGTGGATTGAATACCAAACAAAGAAGGAATCAGAGGCATCCTTTCTCAAATAAAGGGAAGTCTTCGCAATATATGAAGACCTTCAGGAAAAAGCTACAAGTGTCTTCACTTAGTGGAAGCAGTGGCTGGTTTAGTGACTTCAAGAACGGCTGTGTCTTCCAGTGCTAAGCTCTCTGGTGAACTGTGAGTGCGGATAGAGGAAGCTGTACGGTTCTCCCAGGGTTAAGGAATCTGATTGATGAAGAAGGCTATGCCCTGGATCAGATTTTAATTTTGATGAAACCAGGCTGCACTGGAAGCACATTCCCTCAAGGGTCTGTATCTCTAAGGAGGAAACACACAACACACACGAGGGCTTGAGGCCACGCAAGATCGTGTGATGTGATGCGGGGTGCAAATCCCAGTGGAGATATAAAGCTGAGGACTGCTGTGAGTCCTCACGTTCTCTATGCATGAGCTTTGAAAGGAGTCGGAAAGACTAGCCTGCTGTAGTTCTAACAAGAGAGGCTGGATAACAGGCAGATATTTATTGGTCTTTTAGGTGATGTTTTTTTCTACGTGACTTAAAAAGGTAACTGCAGGAGGAAAAAATTATCTTTCAAAAGTCTTAGCATACATTAGTCCCTCCTCCAACAGTTGCTACCCTTTCATCAGATACTGAAGTTCTCTTTTCTCTCCTAGTACAACTTCTTTACTCCAGCCCCTTGATTGGGGTGTGGTTGCAGCCTTTAAAGCTTATTACTTAAGGAGAACATTCAAGGTGTTTATTGCACCTACAGCGGGTGAAATGCACACACAGTTTTCGCATTCTGGAGTCAATTGCACATTAAACCTGCCACTGATATTACTGTGGAGGCCTGGCATGATGGTTCAGGTAGGACGGAGGGGGAGCGGACGGCTCACTTCTGTCACCTGAGGTTCAGGTAGGATACAGGGGGAGTGGACAGAAGATGATGAATGACTGCCATGCAGAGTGCCACAGGATTGTGCCTCATGCATAAGGTCCCCATTTGGAACCGTATAAGCGGCTCCTTTACAAAAGAAGGGAAATGTTTAAGCAGCAGAAACTGCATCTGTCAGTCAGTGTCAAAGAAGTAAACACACGATTGATGAGCCAGAACCAAATCATGGTTTTCTAAAATCACTGCATTTCTTGGAAGATGTGCAAATGCTTCTCCTCCTGAACTTCTGAGGACAGAGTCTCTACTCCTCCTTCCCCTTTCCTGAGCCCACTTTGTGGCACAGTAGCATCACCTCACTGAGGTACAGTGCTATACGGGATGGAATCATCCTTTATAGTATCTTTCTGACTAGGCTTGTATATTACTAGGACCATGGTTTTATTAGCACTCTGGTGACAAAGTTGTGTATATCTTAAGTAGTCTATCCTGTCACTTTATTTTCTCCATAAATCCTGTCACTTTTGTGTTTAGTTTTGTAGAAAGCATGTATTTTGCTCTTCCCTCCAGCCAGCACACCTCCTCCTTTTGTTTCAAAGAAACAATATAGTTGTTTTGTTTGTTTGTTTGTTTTTCCTGCAGATGTGCCTGTTTCTTTAGAATGTTCCTCTCCTACTTTGTTGAGAAATGTGGCCGGTGGTAGGACTTGGTGTTTGGTCAGTTCTGGGTAATGTTCGTATTTGATAGATTTTCATATGACTCAGGGTTATAGAGCTCTCCCTAGTCTTCTAGAATACTAAGTTTGCATAAATGTTTCTCATTTTTCTTGTTTCTATGTGATTTCTGGAAGAAGGGGAAATGCCATTGTTGCAGACATGCTTAGCTGCCCTCTCGGAACACAGGCACCCCTGCTTTCAGAAAGTGTGGGTTGGGGCGCCTGGGTGGCGCAGTCGGTTAAGCGTCCGACTTCAGCCAGGTCACGATCTCGCGGTCCGGGAGTTCGAGCCCCGCGTCGGGCTCTGGGCTGATGGCTCAGAGCCTGGAGCCTGTTTCCGATTCTGTGTCTCCCTCTCTCTCTGCCCCTCCCCCGTTCATGCTCTGTCTCTCTCTGTCCCAAAAATAAATAAACGTTGAAAAAAAAAATAAAAAAAAAAAAAAAGAAAGTGTGGGTTCTAGCTCTCCACTTGATACCACTTTGTTTTTACAAAAGACCCGCATCAGCACAGTAACCGCTCTTTTTCGTAAAAATGAAAATACTCTGTGGATTCCTCAGGTCAGTAAACACAGGAACTAGTGGAGTTCTTTTGTCAGGGCAGCATGGCCTATATGAACTTACAGAAAGTGGGGATACTGTTCACTCTATGCCCTTTCTGCTTCAACAGTTTTCACAGGAACGCCCTACTTTTGTGTAGCAGGGGAAACCTATATCCCCCCCCCCACACACACACACTTGCTTCTTCCATAAAAAGCGTTGATTTTGTTCATGTACCTACCTACTTTTCCAGCTTTCCTCCTACTGGAGTTGGCCCTGCAACGCAGGCCTGGCCCGGGAGAAGGAGGCACAGTCTCTGGCAGTTTCTGTGAAAGCTTCTGCTTTCCTTGTAAGATGGGGCAGGTGCGTTTATTCTGTTTTTGCCCACCGCCTGTCGTGAACATAGCTGGTGTCCAGGCCTGCACAATGGTGGGCACGAGCAAGAACCCCAGGGTGGTGAGGACAGCTGCCCTCCTCGACACCTCTTGTCATGAGACAAAAAGAACACCCCCTCCCCCCCCCCATTTTTTAAAGCCAATATAAGTGTCTAATTGGGAAATATATGCATTTCTAATGACTGTGGCCGCATTATACCACGATTTTACAACCGGAACTTTCGTCTTAGAAAATTTTAAAAATAAAATCCAGGAATCATAGAGTGAAAGACAAATGACCGTCATAACGGGTTTGAGGTTAATTTCATTTCTGTAATTCGTTACTGCCGCCCGGAGTCACCCTTTAAAGTCCGGTGGTGGACGTCCTTCCGGGCCCTGGCGAGTCCCTCCGCTGCATAGACAGAAGGGTGTGCGCGGGCGCGATGGGGGAGGAGCGGCCGCAGCCGCAGGTCTTCGGGTTCGTGTTTTAGTTGCTGTAAGAGTCTTTGCAGAACTGATAGGATTATTGAACTATAAGCAGCAGGTTCCCCTGTCCCCCGGCTGGCATATCGTCTTCACTCCACGACTCTGTTTCTCCCAGTTATGTAAAGATTCGGGCAAATTGAAACGTAGCCTATTGATTATACAAACCAATCTACATAGGATGTCTTTTTCTTTTAATCCAGATTTTTCTTTTTCTCTTTTCTTATTTTAGAGAGAGCGAGCACAAGTGAGGGAGAGGGACAGAGAGAGGGAGAGAATCTTAAGCCGGCTCCACACCCACCAAGGAGCCCCAGGTGGGACTGATCCCATGATCCTGGGATCCTGACCTGAGCTGATATCAAGAGTCAGCTCAACCCACTCAGCCAGCAAGTGCCCCCACATATGATGTCTTATTCTTAAGATCAGAGAAGGGAAGGGGCACCTGGGTGGCTCAGTTGAATAGCCCACTCTTGATCTTGGCTCAGGTCATGACCTCGCGGTACGTGGGTTCAATCCCAGCGTTCGTTGGGTGCTGTGCTGACAGATCAGAGCCTGGAGCCTGCTTCCGATTCTGTGTCTCCCTCTCTCTGCCCCTCCCCTGCTTGTGCTCTCTTTCTCTCCCAAAAAATAAAGTAAACATTAAATTAAATTAAATTAATTAATTAATGAAAATTTTTTTAAAAACGTGAACTTCATTCATACTGTAAGCATGAAAGAATCACTGGAAAAACTTGAAAAGAAGGAAATAGTCTTACTAGATACTAACCTACCGTAAAGCATCTTTAGATGACATCATGGTACTGATACATGAGTAGATGGATCAATAAAGCAATAGAAAGTACAAACGTAGACCCAAGCACATATGAAAATTGTACAATACGTTTGCCATCTCAAATCACCGTAAGGAAAAATGGACTTTTAAATAAATGTTGGGATAGGGGCGCCTGGGTGGCTCAGTCGGTTAAGCATCTGACTTTTGGCTCAGGTCATGATCTCATAGTTCGTGAGTTCAAGCCCTGCATCAGGCTCTGTGCTGACAGCTCAGAGCCTGGAGCCTGCTTCAGATTCTGTGTCTCCCCACCCCCCTCCTTCTCTCTCTGCCCCTCCGCCACTCATGCTCAGTCTCCCTATCTCAAAAATAAATAAACGTTAAAAAAATTAAATAAATTCTGGGATAAAGGGACATAGCCATTTTGAAAAGGCACATTAAATCTATGCCTCATACCATATATCAGAAACAATAAACTTTAAATGTGTCAGAGATCAATACATAAAATTTTAAATACCCAACCACTAGGATAAAGTGTGAATGACGTATTTTATTATCTGGGTGTACAGAATTCCTCCAAACCCAGAAATAATATCAAGAAATTTTTCTTTATGAAATAATTTAAAAATGCAGGACAGAAAACCCACACAGAAATAAAAATGATAAATTTTAGTGAAAATATTTGTAAGATTTATCATAGATAAAAGCTAATCTTTTTGGCAAATGCAATAAAAATGATCAAGAGACATGAGCAGTTTTCATAAACAGATAAATGAATGACTTTTAACTGTACAAAAAGGTGCTCCACTTCAATCATAAAATTACAAGTCAAAACTACATTGAAGTACTTTTGTCACCTGTCAGATGGCAAAATTTCAAAAGCTTGGCAACACAGTGTGGTGGCCTGACTGGAAGATAGGTCCTGTCATATGTCCCTGGTACACGTACAAGATGGCACCTTTCCTTTGGGGGTGGGGCACATTTGGGCAGCATCTAACGCCTACTTGTGCATCTAACTCCTGTTTGTACCCTTTGACCCACCCAGCAATACCCTTTCTGGGAATTTGCTTTGAATATACGCATCTACAAAGAAGAGATGACGTAGACATAGTTTTTCATTGCAGCTATTTGTAAAAGCAGAATGTTGTAAGCAACCTAAATGCTGACCCATGTACAGTGGCTGAATAAACTGTGGCGCATGAATGTAACGTGGGACCATGTACATAAAAATGAAGAGGGTATCTATGAACTGGTATGAGATGACCTCTGGAGAATATTCTCCTAGCAAGTGAAAAAAGGAAGGTGTGAACTACTATGTATAGTATAGAAAAGTATAGACACATTTGCATTAAATTTGTATATATTATGTATATACGTACATAGGTGCAAATATTGGTGTATATGTATGTATATATGTGTTTTACATATTTTTGCAAAAATAAACTGAGGGTAAACCATCACCAACAAAAATGGTTTCTTATGGAAGTGAAGGGGGAGTAGAATATAAGCAATATTACTCTGAATATGTGTTTTGATTTTGGGGGGCATCTGGGTGGCTCAGTCGGTTAAGTGTTGGATGCTTGGTTTTGGCTCAGGTCATGATCTTGTGGTTTGTGGGATTGAGCCCCACGTTGCTCTCTGAGCCGATGGCACGGAGCCTGCTTGGGATTCTCTCTCTCCTTCTCTCTCTGCCCCTCCCCTCTCCAAAAATTAATTAATTAATTAAAAAACTTTTGAAAACTGTATGTTTTCATCTTTTGTACCATTTAAATGCTTCAAATACATATTTTTTTCACTTGGATACTTTATTGGGACTTTTATTTTCCTGTCATAACTTCTGCATTTGGGAATGCTATGGCAATTTTGTATTGTTACAATTTTTCAAAGAAAGGATACATTGGCTTCTAGAGTAAAGATACATATAGCTTTTTTTTTTTCTTTTCTTTTCTAAATTGGCTTAGAAAAAAGTGTTTTTTTCATGACACTTAACAGAAAGGCAGAAACTTGGGAGTCCCAGTACCGGCTGTTCAGAAATATCTCCTAGAGAAAAAAATTCAAAAGCAATGCTTCAAATATTTAAAAAGCAATGTTAAAGGACACCTGGGTGGCTCAGTCAGTTAAGCACCTGACTTCAGCTCGGGTCATGATCTCACAGTCCGTGATTTTGAGCTCTGCATCGGGCTGTGTACTTAGAGCTCAGAGCCTGGAGCCTGTTTCGGATTCTGTGTCTCCCTCTCTCTCTACCCCTCCCTTGCTCGCTCTCTCTCAAAAATAAAAAATAAAACAAAAACAATTAAAAAATAAAAATAAAAAGCAATGTTAAATTCAAAGTGATTAAACACAGAAACAGATGAACTCAACTGTATATCAAATTATTATTAATAACAGAGCAAAAAAACAAGTAACTTGAACACAGTACTCTGACTATATTCTCTTAGTGGAATACTTACTGTCTGTGTACATATAAAGCTGCAAAGATATTGATTTCACATAGTAGGTATGTCGTTGGAAATGTTCTAAAACACAAAGCATTGTAAATTCTGAAACTATTCTGCACTTATTGTAGGTGAGGGCAAATGAGTAAATATATACATCATATTGAACTAAGTTTTTGTTTCACCGTGGGAGAAGGTATATATTAAAATGGAATATAGAAAGGTGAAATAGGGGCGCCTGGGTGGCTTGGTTGGTTAAGCATCCGACTTCGGCTCAGGTCATGATCTCACAGTCCGTGAGTTCGAGCCCCGCGTCGGGCTCTGTGCTGACAGCTCAGAGCCTGGAGCCTGTTTCAGATTCTGTGTCTCCCTCTCTCTCTGCCCCTCCCCTGTTCATTCTCTGTCTATCTCTGTCTCAAAAATAATAAATGTTAGAAAGGTGAAATAAATCTTACTGTGTTGAAATTGTATTGAATTCATGATATTCTGTAAATATGTTTACCAGCTCTATCCATGAAAGTGCCTGGAGGGGACGAGGCATCATTAACAATGAGCCAACCTCCTACTCAGTCTTTGTTACTAATACTGTTGCTCCAAAATGAATCAAGACTTATTGGGAAAACCGTTGAAACTAGTCCTGATACAGGGAAACAACAATGTGGTCATGTGTTTATTTTTCTGGAAAAATGGATGTGACCTAGCAGGGTCATGTTCAAACAATGCAGGAGCCTGATCAAAGGGGCCCCAGGGGCCAGATGGGAGACAGTTGGCGACCAGCATGAGTAAGGAAGGAATAGATTACAAAATAAGTCTATAGTGATATTCAAAATGATAGAAAGCTCTTTATGGGAAATTGCTAGCTAATAAATGTAGAAGAAATTATAAAGGCAGGCAGTAGCCCCCAGTATAAAAATTGATTCAAGCAAAAATCATCAGTGAATGCTAAAAACATTGGGGAATAGGCTATTGATGTCCATGCATGCTCTTACCCCATTGCCGACTTAGTAATTACAGTGGGAAAATGAGTGGATAGATCTGGTGATCACTGCCTTAACTAACTGATCAAATTTAGCATTATCGATAATGAAATAACTTGATAGCATGTGCCCTGTGACATGACACCATAAGTACACATTACTTACGTAGTATCCTTCCAAAAATTACTCACCAGAATCTGTGAGGAAATAAGACAAATCTCTGACATTCTATAAGATAACTGGGTCTGACTTTTCAAAATTGAATGTCATAAAAAAGATTCCTGTCTTTTTTAGATGAGAGAAAGCAAAAGGTATAATGTATAAATATTGTTTCATGGACTTAAAACCATAAAATATATTTTGGGGACAGTTAGGGAAATTTAGTTATAAACCATACATGAGATGGTTAGTGTAAGGAGCAGATGATGTTTTCTTTTTCCCCATGCATAACACTGGGCCAGTTTTCCACATTGACCCTAAAACAACTGTCAGATTCCTTTCTGGGTGTAGTAGTCCCAATCAGATAATTTGCATAACCCCCACCCCAAATATTTATTTTTAATTGCTTACACTGAAACCCATTTACAACTTTTTTTTTTTCCAACGTTTATTTATTTTTGGGACAGAGAGAGACAGAGCATGAACTGGGGAGGAGCAGAGAGAGAGGGAGACACAGAATCGGAAACAGGCTCCAGGCTCCGAGCCATCAGCCCAGAGCCCGACGCGGGGCTCGAACTCCCGGACCGCGAGATCGCGACCTGGCTGAAGTCGGACGCTTAACCGACTGCGCCACCCAGGCACCCCATACAACTTTCTTTTAATTGTCACAACTTAGGATTCCTTTAATGTTTGTGTTGTTATTCCCCAAAACCAAAACCACAGGGATGAGTACCGACTTCTGTCCAATGGAGAGAGTTTCTGTTGCATGGCTCTGCTTTATTAGTCCCAGCATTGTTTTGCTATCTCTCCTTATTCTGTTTGGCATTCATCTTAAGAATTCAGCAAAGGGGCGCCTGGCTGGCTCAGTCAGTTAAGCATCCGACTTCCACTCAGGTCATGATCTTGCAATCCATGAGTTCAAGTTGAACACGGGCCGGAGCCTGGAGCCTGCTTTGGATTCTGTGTCTCCCTTGCTCTCTGCCCCTCCCCCACTCGTGCACGTGCTTTCTCTCTCTCAAAAATAAATAAACATTGAAAAGAAAATTCAATGAAGACTCTTTTTCTTCTCACATTCTATTTCTGTACAAGAATGTTCTGAGGTTTAGTTATGCTTCGTACAGTGATCACCTATATTCATTTCCAGATGTATCGATTTGTCCCCAGGTCCCACAGGACACAAATGGGCCTGAAACTCCTATGGAGGAAATGAGTCCCCTGGATGCGGCACAGGAGTGCCTGGGTACCCAGCTCCCATCTATGGAAGACAGAATGGAATGTGCATCTCCAGAGCCACGCCCCCTGCAAGATAATGGTGAGGTCCAGAAGGAGGATGACGTTTGGGAGCGGGAAGGGTCTCCTTGCTGAAAAGCTCTGAAATCTCATCCATTGCAACCTTACTGAATTCGTCTGAGGGAAGGTCAGCCAGTGTTGGGTGATGCTATTAAAGGAGTTAAGCAGCCAGGTAATAATGTAAGAAATCATTGAATACAAGATTTTTGATGGATATTTTGCAATGGAATTACGTCCCTGTGGCTAAATCAGAGGATAAATCAGTAGGGATGCTGAGCACTCATCCGTGTGCCCATTGGTCTGATTTCTAAAGCCTCTGCCCTAGTTTTTGTCACACATGATGTTTAAGACTTGGATTGCTACTCAGAAATTCTGAAGAAAATGGAATTTCTGGTCTATGCCCTTAGCATTTCAAGGACTGTTAATAGGATAAGGTGTAGTGGAGGCAAGAGCACAGGCTGACTGTTCTGGAGCAACGTCTTTTCCAGAATCTCCAGTATAATCAACACGTTCTACGTCTTGTGAAGTCCTAACAACTCCCCAATTATCCTGCACCTACCAATACCCTCCTTGCTTCTGGAGCTCATGTTCTGGTTCTCATTCACATTGCCCTATATTCCTTTCTTCCCCCAAGTTCATCCTGCTTCACCCTCCTTTCCTACTCATGGCTCCACAGCGTGACACAAAATGTATTTGCGTGGAAAGAAGTACTGTCCATATGGTGGTCTTTTCAGTCGCATTTTGAGACATTGAAACATAAGCCCCAAATGTTGCTGTAACAGTTAACTTGACTTAATAGGACAAAACATGGTATAGTCTGGGGCTTTTTAAAAAAAGATCTATTACTGGGGCACCTGACTGGCTCAGTCCGTAGAGCACAAAACTCTTTGATCTCGGGATTGTGAGTTCAAGCCCCACGTAGTGTATAGAGATTACTTAAAAAATAAAGTTTTTTAAAAAAGCTATTACTGTATTGCTGAGGCTTCACTAGCCAAAACAAATCATCTTTTATAGTTAATAAATAATAACATCAATTTGTTTCTTGTTTTACATAAAACAGTACTTTAAGGCTAATCCCAGATACTGCTCTGGAAAGTCACATCTCTTTACTAGATCAGAACTTTTTGTTCCTAGCTTGGGTTCTTCATTTACCTTCTGTTTCTCCAAGGCTGGGCTCCCTAACCAAACCTGTGTTCCCCCAACTTGTGTGCCCACGCCTCTGTTTCTACCCCAAGCTCTAGTGACTGCTTGGGCAGTGTATATGTTTCAAGTGATATTCCCAAATATTCTAACTGATTTTTTTCTCTATATTTTAGGGTCATTTTTGTGGCTTTCCATGATGTCTCAAAGGGTGGGTGATGATAACCCCAGTAGCTTAGACACTAATGAACCAGAAATGGAACCAGAAAACATGAGAGAGAAGTTCTTCAGGAACTTAGCAGTGTTGCTGGAAAACAAAAGTAATAATACCAAGATATTTTCCAAAGCAAAGTACTGCCAGTTAATACAGGAAGTGAAAGAGGCTAAAGCAAAGGCAAGAAAGGAGTCTGTTGATTACCGTCGCTTAGCGAGGTTTGATGTGATCCTTGTGCAAGGAAATGAGAAGCTGATTGAGGCTATAAATGGGGATACAGATAAAGTTCGGTATTACTTACACAGTGAGGAGTTATTTGACATTCTGCACAACACACATCTCAGCATTGGGCATGGAGGACGTACCCGCATGGAAAAGGAGCTACAAGCAAAATACAAAAACATCACAAAAGAAGTTATAATGCTGTACCTGACCCTCTGCGGACCATGCCAACAGAAACATTCGAAACTCAAAAAAGTTATAACATCAAAACCAATTAAGGAAGTTAGTTCAAGATGCCAGGTGGATATTATAGACATGCAATTGAATCCTGATGGGGAGTATAAGTTTATTATGCATTATCAAGACCTTCGTACAAAGTTGAGTTTTTTGCGGTCACTAAAATCTAAAAGGCCCAAGGAAGTGGCACATGCTCTTTTAGATATTTTTACAATTATTGGAGCTCCCAGTGTCCTACAATCTGACAGTGGGAGGGAATTTTCAAGCCAGATTGTCTATGAACTCAGTAATATTTGGCCAGAGTTGAAAATTGTCCATGGGAAGCCTCAGCCCTGTCAAAGCCAAAGTTCTATGAACCAAATTAATGATGATATCCAAAATAGGATTATCTCCTGGATGCAAACTAACAATTCATCACACTGGGCTGAGTTTTTGTGGTTCATTCAGATGATCCAAAATCAGCCCTATCACAGAGGTATGCAACCAAATCCATTTGAAGGCACATTTAGCTCTGAAGCTAAGCCAGGCCTCTGTCATCCTCAGTTAACCGAAGAACTCATTGCCAGCCCAAATCCAGAAAGTGAATTTGAACCAGCTGACAAAGAATTAGAGAATCCACCAGGAGCACAGTATGAAGAAAATGTTGAGACTGGAACCGATAGTAGTGATATTGAAGAGAATCTTTCTATTACTCCTACGGTGGCCATGAAAAACCCTCCTGAAAGCAGATTAAAATTTTTATCCTGTGTAGTTTGTAAAAAAGAATGCTCAGGTACTAATAGTTGCATATCATGTGATGGAAGTGTCCATGCAGTCTGCGGGGTGCCCTCCCCACATGGGACTGCGGGCTACCATCACAGAATAACGTGCAGTCTTTGCTACGAGACCACCACAATGAAAAGGAAACATGATGAGATCCAAAGAAGTTTGACTGGTCAACCTTCCAAAATGCTAAAGCCTTCAGAGACACCATTTTCATCAGACAAAGTAGGGGATTGGGTAAGAGTTTGAGTATCTGTTGTAGATGAAAGCAGGGAAAGAGCTTCATTACTCTTCACTGTGCTCATGATGAGTGAGAATGTTTGGCAGGGTATATACTAAATAAAGCACAGGGTGGTCAACTTGGATTTGTTTTCTCCAGAGAAAAGCCCATTACTTCTAATTCCTATCCCCCCCCCCCCTTTTATCAGGTTGGAAGTTATAACCTTGAATGCTGCTTTATTTGTTGTGTGGGGTGATGACAGTCTCTCACTCTGTCCTGGTGTGAGGAATTCCTTGGGGGGATAAGGAAGCTAAGATCTAGGGGGTAAGTGGTGTGTGTGAGGGTGTGTTTCTACAGGAGGATGAACATGAGAAAAGCTGAACTTAATGTTACTTTGGGTGGGGAGCTGAGCCAAGAAAGGGCATCTTGGGTCAAGTGAAGTAATTAGGAAGGACAAGAGATGACAAGTTGGATTGTGAGATATGGGTTTGTGTTGAGAAAAAGTTCAGTTTTCAGATATAAATGGAGAACATGAGATAAGGCCAAAGAGCTTTATTTTAAATCCGTAGGTTTTATAGAGTTAATGTGTGTTCAGGGTTGAGTTTTGAAATATGGGGGCTACACCTGATTTGGGCCAGTGGTACTGGAGTGTGATCTTCGGATCAGCGCTGGTCTGCAAACTTTATACCAGTCCACAGTAGGGCAAGTGTACTAATCAAGAGTATTTAGAAACTAGCCACAATTTGACATTGCCGTAGTGCCCAGCACGTGATTACTTGACTTGCGTTTCCGAGTAGAATGCTGGGAGGTATGGATGTTGACTCCTAGGGCAAGTCGTGTGCTGGCATTGTATAGCACTCAAGCACAGTTACAGTGCGTGATATTTTATGGCTAGTTTGTCTGCTGTAACTCAGAAAAAATGTAAGCATTTATTTATCTTTATAACTTCATTTTAAAACCATTTTTAAGTTTGTAATCAAACCTAGTTTTTAATTTGTTTAACATTATTAGACAAAGGAGGAAAGTAACATTTGTGTTTATTTATTTTTAATCCTGATTTTCAGATGGCAAAACGAGCTTCACTGGACTTGTTTGTCAAGAAGAAACATAGCCTTTCTGAATCTGGGGGCAGGAGTAGAAGAAACGGTAAAGGTGGAAGTCAGCCTGAGGAAGTGAAAGGCAGAAGAGTTCACACAGGTTTCACCCGGAAATATGACCCCTCGTACATTGAGTTTGGGTTTATAGCTGTAATTGATGGTGAGGTGCTGAAACCACAATGTATTATTTGTGGAGATATCCTGGCTAATGAAGCGATGAAACCATCAAAACTTAAGCGGCATTTATATTCAAAACATAAAGAAATGAGTTCACAACCAAAAGAATTCTTTGAGAGGAAGAGTAGTGAATTAAAGAGCCCACCAAAGCAGGTGCTTAGTGTTTCTCACATAAACATTAACGCCCTGCGGGCTTCCTACAAGGTGGCGCTGCCTGTGGCCAAGTCCAAGACACCGTACACGATTGCGGAGACCCTGGTGAAAGACTGCATCAAGGAGGTCTGCCTGGAGATGCTGGGAGAGTCGGCTGCCAAGAAGGTGGCTCAGGTGCCCCTGTCCAATGACACCATCGCCCGGCGCATTCAGGAGCTGGCCAGTGACATGGAAGACCAGCTCATAGAGCAAATAAAAGAAGCAAAGTACTTCTCGCTGCAGCTGGACGAGTGCAGAGATATCGCTAACATGATTGTTCTCTTGGTGTACGTGCGGTTTGAACACGATGATGACATAAAGGAAGAATTCTTCTTTTCAGCCTCTTTGCCAACAAACACAACTAGCTCAGAACTGTGTGAAGCTGTGAAGAATTATGTCGTCAACAAGTGTGGTCTGGAATTTCAGTTTTGTGTAGGCCTGTGTTCTGATGGCGCGGCTTTGATGACAGGGAGACGGTCCGAGGTGGTGGCCCAGATTAAGGAACTTGCGCCGGAGTGTAAAATAACACATTGCTTCATTCATCGAGAGGGTCTGGCCATGAAAAAGATATCAGCTGAACTAAATAGTGTGCTTACTGACACAGTAAAAATTGTGAATTATGTAAAATCTAATGCATTAAATTCGAGATTGTTCTCTTTGTTGTGCGACAATATGGAAGCGGATCACAAGCAGCTGTTACTGCACACGGAGATGCGGTGGTTATCACGGGGGAAAGTTCTATCAAGAATGTTCGAAATACGAAATGAACTCTTAGTGTTTCTGCAAAGCAAGAAGCCAGTTTGGTCCCAACTTTTCAAAGACGTGAATTGGACAGCCAGACTTGCTTATTTATCTGATATCTTCAGTATTTTTAATGATCTTAACGTTTCTATGCAAGGGAAGAATGCAACATGTTTTTCAATGGCTGATAAGATTGAAGGACAAAAACAAAAGTTAGAAGTTTGGAGAAACAGAGTTTCTGTGAATTGTTATGACATGTTCCATAATTTAACAACAATTATCCATGAAGTAGGTAATGACCTTGATATTGTCTATCTGCGAAAAGTTATCAATGAACATCTTACAAATTTGTTAGATTGTTTTGAATTGTATTTTCCATCGAAAGAAGATCCACGCATAGGGAACTCATGGATCCAAAATCCATTCCTCTCATCAAAAGATAACTTAAATTTAACTGTCACCCTGCAGGATAACTTGTTGAAGCTGGCTGCTGATGAAGGACTGAAAATGAATTTTGAAAATACAGCATCACTTCCTTCATTTTGGATAAAAGTTAAAAATGAGTATCCTGAGCTTGCTGAGGTTGCTTTAAAATCCCTTCTTCTGTTCCCCTCAACGTCCCTGTGCGAGACCGGGTTCTCGACTTTAAGTGTCATTAAGACAAAGCACAGAAACAGTTTGAATATACATTATCCCCTGAGAGTAGCATTGTCATCCATCCAGCCCAGGTTAGACAAATTAACAAGCAAGAAGCAAGCTCACTTATCACATTAAAAACTTTAAGGTATTCAGTCGAAGTGTGCATATATGCATTACGGAATACGAAAGTTATTAAAATAGCAATTCTCTATATAAATTGTCTGTATGTACACTTTCAGTTACATGTACAGTTTTTATAATTCTTTTCTTGATATATTTCTTATATTTATTAAAATGTAATTTTAAATCTGTTGTTTCTAACATTAAAAAATTTTGGTCTTGTATTTTGTATGTCTTTGTTGTTGTATTTCATTAGGATATGAAGATTGTAGGATGACTTCAGGATGGCAGTGATTTCTCTGAAATGGCAGATTAGATCAGTGAGGGGAAGTGAATTTAAGGCTGGAATTGGAATCGGAGTGTCCTGGGTGGTCAGGTGGGAAGCTAATGTTAAGTTTCCTTTGTTGGTGCATGTCTACACACAGTGTTTACATGGTGAGGACAGGGAAACGCTTATCATGTAATGGTGTCATGGCTTTGGATTCATATTCATGAATTCTGACCTCATGGCAGTGGGGGATTGGGTCATAGTGATGAGTTTAGGTCAGGTACAGAGTTTTAGATTTTGCTTGAGCTGATTGCTGTTCAGGTTCTCTGGGACAGAGCCAGGTATGGCGAGCTCTTCATGTAGATTTATAACCTCTACTGTGCGGAGATGATTCAGAAAAATGGCACACAAATCTGCTCTCCTGTCTGCACTCCCTCGGAATTATAGAAAACAGACTGTTAGCACATGGCAGTTTCTTTAGGGTAAAAACATGCCAAGATCCTTGAGGAAAATGAGTCTTTTCCTAGACAGAAAAGCAACATAACAGTAAGTGCTTATTTTCAAAGAAATGTAACATTGAAAGTTGAAGACGGGAAAGATATGTAGTCATACGAAATGTCACTAATATTTTATGGATTAAAAAGTTTCATTGGAATGGATCCCAAAAATGTTAGAAAGTGGAGGAAACATTTTTCACATTCAATTCAGAACCTTCAGTAGGATTATATTTTATTGTGCATGTTTGATAAAATCTTACAGCTTCTCAAAAAAGGTGGTATTGGTGGATAGATATACGCAACAATGGTTTAATTTCTTCCACCTACATTTTATGTGTCCTGTCTCCTATCTGACTATATTTTGGAACTAAGGGACTTACATTTAAAAAATTTTACCATTTGTTTTATTGATTGAATAAAGTATTGTGCTTCCAATTTTCAAAATTAAAAAGCAATATATGTGTGGTGATTTTATATTTATTTCTATAAATACCTCAAGTGTCTGGGAGAAAATAAACTGATGGACATAAAGAATACATTTTAAAAGAGAACTAATTCCCCTTTATCTGTAAGAAATATAAAGTAGTGGATATTTGAGAACAGAATTAGAATCATCTGGGCAGAATTTTTGGTGTGAATTTTGGCCTTCTTGGATATTTTCTTTACTGGCTACCTGTTTCTCCTGCAAATGATACGCTACCAGGAGGCTGGATTGCTTTACCTGTACCTTTTTCACATTTTGGGAAATTGGACTTTCTTCTGTTTCCTCCTCCCTGTGTGTTTTATTATCTTACTGTACATTTTTTTTCAATTCAACAGCTTTATTGAGGTACAGTTTACATGAAACCTTAACATGAATTGGGTGACTAGTGACTGTAAGTCATGTGATCTTTTTCTTCCTATTTTCTGCTTGTTGTGCAGTGAGTTCACATGTCTGTAGACATGCCAGGAAGCACCCGCTTTGATTTTGCCAGGAAGTCACTTGTAAGTGATCCTTCAGGACGAAGGGCCTTGCATTTCATTCCCAGATTGGGCGTCGGGTTAGGCCGAGGATGTGCTCATGGGCCCTGTGGCTGCCTGAGCAGGAGGAAGAGGTTGGAGAGCGGTGGTTATTCCTGCAGGTCAGCTCACGATCCCACACTTTGGAGTGACAAAGGGATGCAAGTTCCCTGTGGGTCGGCTGACACCAAGGAGTGGAAGTCTGAGCCCTCAGCTAGTGTCCCACTCAGGACAGTGGTCCTGCAGCGGGAGAGCCCTCCAGCAAAGGCTGATGACATTTACAGCTGCTGGGGGTTGAAAGAGGTGAAGGAAGTTAAGCTGAAGGTCGATTCTCTTTCTGTACATATATTTGTGGGCAAGGCCCCCACAAATACCCTGAAAAATATCTCCCATGATCCCATGAGAAAGCTAGAATTCCAGGGTCTAATCAGAGAGCAGGTTACCAGTTGACTCTGTGTGTGTGTGTGTGTGTGTGTGTGTGTGTGTGTGTGTACATACTTTGACATCTTTCCACGAACCTGGCCTCCTAGCAAGGTTTATTGCCATGAGTAGGGCTGAGTTTGGGGGAAGCAGCAGGTCAGAAGAGGGATATGCAGTTGGAGGCTTTGCAGACTTTATGCCCCGATTCAGAGGACCTCCTCCCCATCAGCCCTGGTGGTGACAAGCCCGAAAAAGAAGGAAGTGAGGAAGAAACCCAGGGCAGGGCTTTGTGCAGGGGGGAGGAGGAGGGAGGGAGAAACTGACTGGTGTTAGTGATGCAGTGCGGCCCTGGGCCTCCCTCCCGGGCTGGCCGGCTCCCAGGATTTTTCAGACACTGAGAAGGATTGAGTCGGATTGGGAGGCGCAGGGCTCTGTGGTGTTGCTGTGTCCCTCCTGCAGGGGGTCCGCTAGGACCCTGCAGACTGGATGAGGAAACCAGCCCAGTTTGCACCCTTCCTGGGCACTCCTAAGTAATAACTTCCAGAATGTCTTTTCTGGTTTCACACCAAGATAGAAAGATTATTGTGAAAGCTCCAAACATAGAATTAGGCATTATTATGATGAAATAAAACATGCATTTACTGGCTCAAAGAACATACTATGTGTTTTATATTCTGCTATACTTGTGTTACACTGAATACAACCAATTATTACTATTATTTATTATTGATACAATTATGGTTTTAATTAAGCCTTGGGTTCATTAAAAAACGTAAAAAGGAAAGAGCATGAGGCCGTTATGGGCTGTATGACTTTTAGGAGTGTGGTTATTATGTGCTTTATCTTAGTAAACACAAGTTAATTTCTGACTGAAATCTCTTTTGCATCTTTAGGAGGGAAATTTTTTCCAAATTACCATTTCCCATCTGAAAGATCTGTCATAGTTAACTCGAGGAACCAAGAGTGAACTCTGGGCAGAGCACAAGGGCGTGTGGGGTGCTATCGGTCAGGAAGGAGGCCGGAGGTGAGGAGGCCACAGGACAGAAGCCGGTTCTCAAGGATAAACCCAGGTAAGGAGCATAGCCTTCATCCGGGAGACACTGGTAAGCACTGAAGGGATCATAAATAGACCCGAATTACAGTTCAGCAAGATTTCTGTGCCTACAATGTGGGAAGTAAAGTGCAGACTGAGAGGCAAGGAGGCCATGAGGCCTGTGTGATCGATCCTGGAGATAGTGGTGTGGATGGGGACATGTCACTAAGGAGGAAAGCAAGGGGACATATTGAAAGGCTTGGTGTTACAAAGGTGCCAGTTTACAGTCCTACTGAATATGCCAGTGCAGGTGTTATGCAATATAACCAGTATCTGTATACACAAGAGCTAAGCATCAGACTGGCTAAGAACATTAAAACTCATTATAAAGCTATAGTGTGTGAGACATGGTAGTATGAAGACAGAGACAGACAAATAAGCCACTGCAGTGTAACAGGGATCCCGGAAGCAATCCCACCAACATATGGAAACCTGATATGACAGGACTGTTCCTGCTCAGTGGAGAAAAGAAAAAAATGACTATCCATTTGGGAGCATATGGAATTGGACCCCTGCATTCTAAATGCATTAGAGACTTAAATGTGAAACACAAAGCTGTAAAACTTTTTAAATAAGTTATTATTCAGTACATTTGAAGATGTCCACGCCCCGAAGTCTTACCACGTCCACCGTTGGTTATGTGTCGAGCCCTGGAGGAGCCGTGCATCTGAATGGTTATGACATCAGAGTGTATAAGAGCCCAAGTGGGAAACAACCCAAATGTCCATTCACAGAATACAATGTACTATGTTACTCAACAGCTAGATTACAGTAGTAAAATCACATCATCACTGAGAGAATTTGGGAGATGTGATGAAATATATATATACATATATATGTCAAAATCCATCAAAATTATGTAATTAAAATGGTGCATTTTATTGTATGTATGGTATACCTCAATAAAGTTTACTTGAAAAGGCAAGTGACCTGGGGGCGCCTGGGTGGCTTACTCAGTTGAGTGTCTGACTCTTGATCTCAGCTCAGGTCTTGATCTCAGGGTCTTGAGTTCAAGCACCACGTTGGGTTCTATACTGAGCATGAAACCTACTCATGTGTGGAGGAATTTAAGAAACAAAACAGATAAGCTTGGGGGAAGGAAAGGAAAAATAAGATACAAACAGGGAGGCAGACTGTTAACAGGGAGGCTCTTAAGTACAGAGAACAAACTGAGGGTTGCTGGGGAGGTGGGCGGCGGGGCTAGATGGGTGATGGGCATTCAAGAGGGCACTTGTTGGGATGAGCACTGAGTGTTGTATGTAAGTGATGAACCACTGAGTTCTATTTCTGAAGCCAAGACCACAGTGTGTGTTAAGTAACTTGGATTTAAATTAAAACAAAACAAAACAAGTGACTTATAATTACACACATCAACATGGGTTAAATTTAGAACATAACATTGAAAGAGAAAACAAAGTTGCAGAAGAATACTGAAGTATTGTTCCCTTTATGTCAAAAAAAAGCTTAATGATGTTTTTTAAAAGATGAAAACCTCAACAGCACAAATGAGAGATATGCGGTGGTAAAAATGTAAAGAAAAGAGAATGCTACAAAATATGAAAACGGAGTTTCTGTCGGAGGTGCCCTGTGTCGGGTGGGGGAAGGAGGAGGGCAGGGGCTCAGGGAGGACCACTTTGGTCATGATTTGTTTCTCAACATGGGTGGTGAATAAAACAGTGTTCAACATACTGTTGTTTTGAGTTATAAATATTCTTTGATATCTTTTCAAAGTTTAAGGTACAAAATAGTTGCTAGAATGTAAATCTGACAAAAGTGATGCTGAAGACAGGATGAAAAGATTTTAAAAAGGAAAATTATGAAAGAACTGACATTATGAAGGAAAGACAGAGAATCTCCAACATCTGTTTATAAGAGAATAGAGAAGGGGCAGTGAGGGATCTTTGAAGAAATGAAGCACAAGAATATTCTAGAATTGAGAACGGCCTGAGCCCTCAAAATCAAGCTACAAAACAGCCCAAAGCCAGATAAATAAAACTAAATTTATACATAGATCCATCATAATGGGAAAAATATATTAAAAGCAACAAGGGACTTAAAAATAACAAATAAATAAAATTGACTTACAGTAGGTTTTTCGACAGCCATGACAGGAGCCAGAAAATGTTGAAAAACGTTTTCAAAGAGCTGAAAAAAAATAACTGTCAAGCTAAGATAGATGCAAGCCACTGGCCACTGTGGTGTTCAAGAATGAGAGAGGATTACCAAAAAAAAAAAAAAAAAAAAAAAAAAAAAGAAAAAAAGAAAAAAAAAGAAAAGAAAAGAATGAGAGAGAGTACAAACATCCTCACAAATGTCAGGAGAGACACGATACCAACAAACTTTCAGTTAAAAAAAAAAAAGCTGTTAAAGACATAAGTAAGAAAGAATAAAATTTAACCATGAAGGAAAATCTAAGCTCAACAAGGAATGATAAGCAAAGAAAAGAACAAACATCTGGGAAATGTAGATGAACATTTACCGTAAGATAATATTAGCAAGAATGTGAACTTATTAGGGTTAAAACGCCAAGAAGGAACTTGAAATGCTAAATAACAGGTAAGTTGGGCAGAGCAGAGTGCTGAGAATTGGTTTTTAACATATATAAGGAACAGACCCAGTTTGCTTTCACTTCTGTCCAACAAATACAATTTCCTACAGACAAGATATCTCAATGAAAGTCCTAATGGCAATTACTATTAAAATCTTTGAATTTGATAGGAGAGCTCCTTGTTCATCTGAGCAAATAAACTAGCAAGAAATTCAGATTTATGATGGAGATATGCATGTATCTAACCTAGTCTGACTGTAACCCATCTATAAGTGTTTTCTGTACTTGTGTAGTAACTGGCACGTTAATATACCCAACCTTTCTTCACCACAGGGAATGGCGACTTTATCTTATCAATAGCACTGAGTCAACCCTCACCCTTTCTTTCTGAGATTTCTGTGTCGTTACAAATAACTCCTACTGATCTCTCTGACTTTGCCCTCACTCCTGTTCAGTCCATTCTCAACAGCCAGAGAGATATTCTCAAAGTGTAGATTAAATTATATCACTCTGCTCAACACCCTCCCGTGTTTCCCATCTCATTCCAAATAAAACACAAAGCTTACAGCAGCTTGGACTGCCTTATACAATCCACCCCGGTCTGCCCTGGTTTCCTATTCTCTCCTTATAAATTTTTCTGTTTCCCACTAGAATGTGGTAGCCATGAGTGGATTTTTTTAACGTTTATTTACAGAGGGAGAGAGAGCAGGGAAGTGACAGAGAGAGAGGGAGACACAGAATCTGAAGCAGGCTATCAGCCTAGCTCAGTCGAGCTATCAGCACAGAGCCCGACATGGGGCTCGAACTCAAGAGGTCATGACCTGAGCCAGAGTCCGACACTCCACCCAATGAGCCACCCAGTCACCCCGAGAGAATGGGGTTTTTAATCTATTTTGTTTATTGCTATATCCCCATGACCTAGAAAGATACCTAGCACATGGTATTGTTCAATACATATTTGGTGAATAAATTAACACATAGATGTCAATGTAGGGACTCAGGATTGTATTAATACTTTGCATTGTAACAAATGCTAATTTTCTACTTATGATAATTTGCCTTATATTTTTCATGCACAAATTGCCTTTATAAGTCAAGGGAAGATTGTATCATAAAAATGATGTGTCAAAAGAGGAAGTAACAACTACCTCTGGGATAGGAAGCTAATACTTTGGAACAAATGAAGACCTTTATTTTAGTACTTTCGCCAAAATATAAATCCCAGATACATTATTGTTTAAATGTACTTTTTAAATGTTAGGATAAATTTAGATGGTAATTATGTAAAGAGTGGGAGGGAAAGTCATCAAAGAATGACTCCCAGGAAAGTTACTATAAAAAGCAAGCATTGGATTTAGCCCATTGAAAATTTATAGTTCTATGTTGAAACAAGCATTAATAAATATAAAAAAATTAGTAATTGGGAAAACATTTTGAATACATAGTACATAGATACACTTGCTCTATTATATGTTTGATGGCGATCTTTTGAATAAATAAGAAAAGTGTTGAACAGAGCAAAAGAAAAAAGAAATGGGTCAAGGACCCAGCGGCTTAAAGTAAGACATTTGCTCCTCACAGGCCTGTTGTTTGGCGCTGTTCTGCCGGGCTCAGCTGGGGCTGGCGGGGCTTTTGCTGTGCTATGTCTATGTCTCCACGTGTCTTCTCATTCCAGACCAGCAGCCACCATGTGTGCCCTTCTGCTAGTATGATGCAGATGGGCTGGAGAGCTTGGCCATGACTTTGAAAGCCCAGCTCAGAACCACACACCCTCTTCCACCCACATCCACTGGTCAAATCAAGTCCTATTGCTAAACCCAGTGTCAGTGGATTGGGAAAGTATACCTCCTTTTTAGGGAGGACACAGCAAGGGCAAAAAAACAAAAACATTAAAAAAAAAACAAACAGAATATTCAGCTAAAAGTCTTTTAAATCATAAACACATTTTTTTTTTTAATGTAGCAAGATAAAGTGGCCTCAGGATTATTTCAGTAACCCAGAAATGTGGTCAGGGAGCCAGGTTTTCTGTGTTCTGTCCTTTCCTGTCTGTTGGTCTTTGTCCTGATGTTTGTTGTCAGAGGTCACAGCTGGCTTTCCCAGCTCACTCGCAGAAAAACAGCTAAGTAGAAAGAACCTTCTCTGGAAACTCTCTCACCAGTAAGAAAAAGTCTTTTCCACAACCTCCAGGGGTTTCCCCTTCAACTGAACAGTGTAATTGGGTCACATAACTACCCTACCCATCTCTTTATTTAAGGGGAAGAGGGTTGCCATGGCTGGCTTAGAAAAATCCGGATTCATCCCCTATACCAGGGCACTGCCACGCAACAGGAATTCTGTTACCCGGATGACGGAGAATGGCAGAGAGAGGCAACCCTCCACGTCCGCCAGTACTGGTCGACATGTCAAACACTTTCTGGATGCTGGCTGGACGGAGAAATTCTTAGGGCTTACAGCCTCTCAAGACAACGATTTAGAAATAAGCGTGGAAACATTTAAAAACTTGGCAACATTTTACCAACAACTAGAATTCTTAGAAAATTATGTAACCTATGCCCCAAATCTAATTGTGAGATTGATATGTTAGGAGAGTTTATATTACTCTACACAAAAGGAAATCGTCCAGGAGCCAACTTCACAGGAACTGTTTAGTCAAGTAATGCTTCTTTGATACATTTAGATTCTAAGCAGTCTTTTTTTTTTTTTTTAACGTTTATTTATTTTTGAGACAGAGAGACAAAGCCTGAACGGGGGAGGGTCAGAGAGAGGGAGACACAGAATCTGAAACAGGCTCCAGGCTCTGAGCTGTCAGCACAGAGCCCGACACGGGGCTTGAACTCACAGACCGCAAGATCATGACCTGAGCCGAAGTCGGCTGCTTAACTGACTAAGCCACCCAGGCGCCCCTAAGCGGTCTTAATAATAAAAATGTATATGTATTTTCTTCCATGGGAAACTGGTCAAAATACTGTATTAACTGAAAAAAGATTATAAAACAGTTTATGTAGTACAATCCTAAATTGGACATTGTATTTCATGTGTATTAGAAAGTCTGAAGAGTTATTTCCTCAAAACTTTAACAGCAGGTATCAAGACAGGGAATAGATTTTGCAAAATCATTCAGTCATGAATGCATCTAGGAATATACATTTGTAAGCTTACAAAAGTACTCTAATTCAACTTTGGTTAAAATGAAATTTATTTTCAAAATTATAATCACAGTAGAATTTTAAAATCTTGAAAGAAGAAGGTGATGGTTTACTCAAGTGCTTTTGAAAATACAAAAAATCACTTTGTTATAAAGAAAGGGGAGAAGATTGGAAAATATTTCCATTCCAATTGCTACAAAAATATAGAGCATTTGCCAGGTGGAATTAAGGTCATATTAAGGTTTTGTGTATATATAACTTAATACATATTAAGTACATTAATACATATTTATATAATTTATATGTATAAATATAACCATCTTCTCATCAACAAATTGAATTACTGGCTAATATATTTGCTGAGATGAGCAAGAAGCTCTCCTATTAAATTCAAGGATTTTAATAGTAATTGCCTAAATTTAGGACTTGTTAATAAAATATTTTGTCATAGGAAACTGTATTTATTAAAGATGTGTGTTTAAAAAATTGAGTTTGTTGTTTAAAGTTATAAATTATGTTTTTTCCAACAAATTTCCATGCCAATCCTGGTTAATTAACCCACTATAAACTTCCTGATCTTGTTATACTTAATTTCACAGATAAGTAAAGCCAGAAATTCTCTATGGGTTAGGAAAAGTATACTGTCCAAACCTTTTATAGAAATACAGATCTCCCCTCTTTTCAAGGAGAAGGAAGTTTTCTTCATGTTGAAGGATAATCAACTGAAAACAACAGGTGTAGAAATGAAACCTTACATTATTTCACAAGGAACATACCTGTATATAATTATACATAGTAGCGGTTTCTTTAGAAAATTTAAAAATACCTGATTTTTACAAAGATACTTCCACAATATGTTCATACAAATTTTCCCTAATCCCCATGTGGCCTACCTTTGACCTCGGGACAGCTATTGATGTTATTTCAGTGATTTAGGATCAAGACACAGGGAAGGTCTGTGTAGGAGGAACAGACAAAAAAAGATGACCTTTTTTGACTTGATAAGTTTGAGGCATTTGTTGGGGAAATCAGAGTTCCAACAAAAGGCTAAACTACAAATTTGGAGTTGGATGAAAGGTTTTGACCAGCATGAAACTCAGTAAGATTATCTAAAGGAGAATGAGTGGAATGGCAGGAGAAATTCCTAGGACCAAGTTCTTGGAATGCTGTATGTAAGAGTCAGGTAGGAAAAGAGCGCTCAACAAGACGTGGGGAAGGAATCCTAAGAAGTAAGGAGAGAACTGGGGATAAGATTTTAACGGGAGCCAAGGAATGAGAGAGAGGCATGCAAGTGATTGTCAACTCTACAAAATGCTTGGTAAAATGAAAGTTGCTAAGAAGAACTCTTGGTAAAACAGGAGTCTGAAGGGAGCCTTTACAGACAGTCACCTCTGCACCATGGCCAGCCTGCTGCTGGGAAGTCTTTGCCTTCCCCTGCCCTGCCCTCGTCCAGCTGTGTGCTTCGGCCAGTGCTGTCACCTGATACAGATGCCCTGACCTGGCCAGGCTGACATGACCCGGCTCCTGGCTGCCTCTTCAAGGATTTTTGGATGTGGTGCAAAGGAAAGGATCAGGACACATCCTGGCTGTTGGTTTAAGCCCAGTCATAAACCTCGAGACCTTCTCTCTCACATAAAGATAGTTATTGTCCAGTAAAAGAGAATAAAGCTTGAAAGACACAAAACTAAACATTTTCAACACAAATAGGGAGGAGATGAGCAAACGAAGAAAACTTGAAAAGAAAAAAGAAAACTCCTGGGTTTTGAAAGTGAGAGATAATACTGGATTTTTGTCGTTGTGGTAGATGATTATTCAGAAGTATTTGCTGCCTCTTCCTGGGGTTAAAGATGGTTACTCCCAGGGGCAAGATTACTTCCTGGGGTGCCATGATTACTCCCAGGGGCAAGGTTACTTCCTGGGGTCAGTTGATTACTCCGCCTCCCCCCCATCTTTAATTGCCTTATTCACTTCACCCTGGATAATGGAATGTGAGCAGAATCGACAGGTTACTTTTGAGCAGCAGCAAACAAACAGTCCTTGATTTGGCCTTTTTTACTCCTCTGTCGAGAGAACATCAGTGCGTCCGGTAGAGGTGACCCCACCGCCCTGGGCTGGGTCACGATGGACAGAGGGCATGAGCAAGAACTAGACTGCTGCTCTTGTAGTCCCTAGGATTCCTGGGCTTCTGTGTTCCACAGCACTTGGAAAATGCTGTACTAACAATGTGGTTGGATGAGCGTCAGAAAAGGAGCTTAGGTCTTGACCCTGGTGTTTGCCTGAGTGAACCTGAACAGGTCCCTTACTTCATTGGTGTTGAATGTAAAATAGGGACAATAATGTGCTCAGCACCTTGGGGTTGCCTTTCGAGTTCAAGGGGGAAGTGCATTCATTCATTCATTCTCAAGTCAGCACCCAGTTTGGTTTGGGCTGCAGGAGTAGAACCCAGTGATTCATCTCTTACATACAACACCCCCGCGCTCATCCCAACAAGTGACCTCCTCGATGCCCATCCCCCATTGTCCCCACCCCCATCAACCTTCAGTTTGTTCTCTGTATGTAAGAGTCTCTTACGGTTTGCCTCCAAAAGGGGAAATAAAGTTGAAAGCTTTCAGTAAATTGTAAAGTGCTATAGAAACGTGAGACATATCATTTTCACTTGAAGTCTGGACTCAGATACGCGGTCTGTGGCCTCATTTCAGCTCCTGGTTCAGCCACCGCAAGCCACACAAAGTGCCTGCATATGAATGAAACCAGCACGGAAAGTCCTGTTTCTGGAAACAAAACACAAGGTGGGCGGGGGGGGGGGGGGGGGCAAGAGGTACATTAAAAGGTACTTATCGAAGCAAGCGTTTTGTTTGGTTCCGTGGCTTAGCTGGTTAAAGCGCCTGGCTTGTAGACAGGAGATCCTGGGTTCGAATCCCAGCGGGGCCTGGCTCCAGCCTTTTAGCTGGGGAGGGGGCGCGCGGCGCTGGGGGCCACCTCCTGGGGTTGAGTCCACCCTTAAGAACAAGAAACTCCTGGGGTTGAGTCCACCCTTAAGAACAAGAAAGAGCTACCACCAGTTTTGAGGATTTTCTGGAACAAAGGTTTTTCTGACTCGGGCAGAGATTCGATAAACCGGGAACCGGTGATTGACGATTAAAAGCGGGGCGTCTTCGGCGCTATGCCGGCGCATCCGCTTGGACAAAAGAGCGCCCTGAGCATCCTGCAGAGGTAGTGAGGACGCGGCTCCCCCCCCCCCCCCCACCGGGGCCGCCGCACACACGCGGTTTGGCTGCGTTGTGCGCATGAGCCGGTTTCTCGGCCACGTTTGTGGAATGCATACACGAGGCTTGAATGAGTGAGGAATGGAGTCTCAGGGCGTCCTCCCTATTTCCTACCCGGTCCGACGAAAGTCTCTCCCCTCTACCGCCCCTCCCTTCCCCCCCTTGTCTCCTGGTGTCCTTCCCCCCCCCCCCCCCCCGCTCTGCCCACACCCCTCCCCCAGCCCTCCTACTGTCCTCCTAGTGTCCTTCCAACACCCACAACGCCATCCACGCCCCTCGCCTAGCCCTCTGCCCTGGGATGGAGGCCTTTAGTCTCGGCCTGGGTCCCCCAGGGGGCCGGGAGCGGGGGTGAGGGGAGAGCATGAGAGCGCAAGGTCAGCTGAGGGGGGGTACCCGCACCCCTCCTCCCAAAAGTCGCAAGAACAATATTGTAGTAACAACATATTTCGGGTTTTAATCTCCCAATGTAAGGGTGAATGAAAAGCAGCAAATCAGAATACTTACTCCAGTATGATTTTATTTCCGTGCGTTTAGAAACACAAAACTATTGTGTGTGGGTGCGCATGTATTTAGTCAAGCAGAAAACATGAACGAAAAGAAGGGCAACCATTACGGGGTACTGGCTACTTCTGCAGAATGAGACGGGGCCGCGTCCTCAGTTCCCGTTTCTTCCACAGACTTCCTCTGCAGCGTGAGGGTCTCCGCGGCAGTATAAGCAGGGGTTCCTGGTACAGTGTTTCCCGTAGAAACCCCAAGGCTTTTTCAACATTTACTTACTTACTTACTTAACTTACCAGAAGACCGAGTTTTTGGCCTGTAAGGAAGTATCTCCTCTCAAGTACGAGAAGATTGGACACCTGTTGACAAAAGACTCAGTGACTGTCCTTAACTTGCTCTGGTCACTGACAGCTTTGGGACAGAGGAGCACAGTCGTCGACTGGGAAGGTGGGATTGTCCACTCCCAATTGGCAGGTCTCACCCATGGCCAGCTTGAAGGAAGGACACACTGGGGACAATGTGAATTTCGAATGTATTGCACTCCATCTTGCCACTGCCTGTCACTACTGATGCCAACTGACAAAAATATTTTAAACCTAAAGATAAACTCTTTTTAGAAATAAGTTTGTTGATAGTTATGGTGTGAGCCTGTATACAGACATAACTTCAACTGGTCCGAAAACGGGGTGTGCGTGAATATAGGCACAGTTCTGCTGAACCTGGAATGGACGTGGTCACTGAAAAATATACGTGTCGATGGCACATTCCCTTCTCTCTATGAATTGACAATACTCCACATGCTCTGAGCTCAATGAACTGGGCAGCTGATATAATACTTTTGGGTTAATTAAGAAAATACGGAGCATCAATTTTTCCAGCATCCCCCTGCCCCCGGCATTGATTTCGAGCACCATGTGTGGACTAGAAGAAGAAGGAGTAATACTTGGGTGTTACCAACTGGCTGTCTGGGTAGCATCCAAGCTGGTGTGATGTCAAAGGCACCATATTGGTCTCTGAAGCTGTGGCCTGATCTTGGAGGAAGCAGTCTGAGGAAAAGATGTCAGATAAACCACAAGTGGCTAAGAACAAAACTTGTGATAGCTTTATCTACGTCATCAATGAGAGTATCCATACTTATATATTAAAAGATAGAGGGATACTTGGGTGGCTCCATCGGTTGAGCGTCTGAACTTCAGCTCAGGTCATGAACTCATAGTTCGTTGGTTTGAGCCCCACCTAGGCTCTGTGCTGACAGCTCAGAGCCTGGAACCTGCATTCGGACTCTGTGTCTCCCTCTCTCTCTGCCCCTCCCCCACCCATGCTCTGTCTCTCTCTCTCTCTCCTTCAAAAATAAATAAACATTAAAGTGATGTGTGATATATCTTAATTTCTATGTATTTTATTATATATGAATAAGATAATTTTAAACAGTAATAGATAGTGACATGTAGGCTTTAAATGTTACCCTTTAAAATATTATTAATCTTATCAAGCATATTTTAAGACTGAGTTTTTACTACTTTGATTTTAACACCAATTTGAATGTTATGAAGAACAAGTGATTTGCATATTGACAAGAGTACGTCAGGAAAAAAATGTGCTGAAGAAGTACTCTTTTTTAAATTAAGACTATTTTTCATGGGGTGCCTGGGTGGCTCAATCCGTTGGTCGCCTGACTTTGGCTCAGGTCATGATCTTGCGGTCCGTGAGTTCGGGCTCCGCGTCAGGCTCTGTGCTGACATGCTCAGAGCCTGGAGCCTGCTTCGGATTCTGTGTCTTTCTCTCTCTCTGCCCCTCTCTTGCTAGTTCTCTGTCTCTCAAAACTGAATAAAAACATTTTTTACAGGGGCGCCTGGGTGGCTCAGTCAGTTAAGCGGCTGACTTCGGCTCAGGTCATGATTTCGCCATCCGTGAATTCGAGCCCCGCATCGGGCTCTGTGCTGACAGCTCAGAGCCTGGGGCCTGTTTCGGATTCTGTGTCTCCCTCTCTCTGACCCTCCCCCGTTCATGCTCTGTCTCTCTCTGTCTCAAAAGTAAATAAACATTTAAAAAAAACACATTTTTTACAAAATTAAAATTGAGACTATTTTTTTTTACAACCATTTCAAGTTCACAGGAAAATTGAAGGAAGGTACAGAGATTTCCCATAAGATGCAAAGCCTCCCCACCTGGGTGATACATTTGTTATTACTCAAAGTTCATCATTTACATTGCAATTCACTCTTGTACATTCTATGGGTTTGGACGAATATGACATGTGTCCATCATTATGGTGTCCTACAGAATAATTGCACTGTCCTAAAAATTCCTGGTCCTTCCCCTATCCATCCCTCCACTCTACCGTGAAACCATGGCGGCCACTGAACTCTTTCCTGCCTCCATAGTTTTTGCCTCTTCCAGAGTGTTGTGTCATCCGAATCATACAGTACACAGACTTTTTTTTTTTTCTTCTATTTTTATTTTTGAGAGAGACAGGATGCGAGTGGGTTTGGGTTGGGGCAGAGAGAGAGGGAGACACATAGCATAGGGAAACATAGGGACACATAGGGAGAATCTCAAGCAGGCTCCAGACTCTGAGATATCAGCACAGAGCCCGCCACGGGGCTCGAACTCATGAGCCATGAGATCATGACCTGAGCCGAAGTCTGACGCTCAACCGACTGAGCCACCCAGGTGCCCCAGTACACAGACTTTTAAGATTGACTTCTTTCACTTAGTAACGACACTTAAGGTTTTTTTATGTCTTTTCATGGCTTGATAGATCATTCCTTTTTATCTCTGAATAACACTCCATTGTCTGGATGAACCACAGTTAGTTTTTCCAATCACCTACTGAAGGACATCTTGATTGCTTCCAAGTTTGGGAAATTATGAGTCAAGTTGCTATCAACACCTGTCTGCAGCTTTTTGTGTGCACATAAGTTTTCAACTCCTTTGGGTAAATAAAACGAGTGTGATCTCTAGATCATGCGGTGAGAGTATGTTTACTCTTGTCAGAATCCAACAAAGTGTCTTCTGAAGTGGCTGTGCCATCTTGCGTTCCCACCAGGGATGAATGAGCGTTCTTGCGGCTCCACATCCACGCCAGCAGCTGGTGTTGTCAGTGTCCTGGATTTGGATCCTGCTAATTGGTATATAGTAGTAGCTCGTTGCCGCCTTAATTTGCGTTTACACAATGATGTATTATGTGGAGCATCTTTTCTATGCTAATTTTCCATCTGAATATCTCCTTAGTGAGGTGTCTTTTCTTTCATTTATTTTTTATTAATTTTTAAAAGGTTTTAATGTTTATGTATTTTTGAGAGATAGAGAGAGAGAGACAGCGTGAGCGGGGGAGGGACAGAAAGAGAGGGAGGCACAGAATCTGAAGCAGGCTCCAGGCTCTGAGTTGTCAGCACGGAGCCCCACGTGGGGCTGAAACCCAAAACCGAGACTGACTGAGCCAGCCAGGCCGCCCCTCTTTGATCTATTTTTAAACAGTTTTTCTTTTGTTTTTGAGTTTTAAGGGCCCTTTGTATATTTTGAGTATCAGTTCTTTATCAGATATGTATTTTTAAATTTTTTCCACTCTGTAACTTGTCTTCTCATTCTCTCAACATCGTTTTTTGCAAAGTGAAAGATTTTAATTTTAATAAAATCCAGCTTATCAATTATTTCTTTTGTGGATCATGCATTTGGTGTCCTATCTAAAAAGTTACTGCCAGACCTAAGGTCATCCGTTATCTTCTAGGGGGGTTGTAGTTTTGCATTTTACATTTGGGTCTGTGATCCATTTGGGGTCATTTTTGTTAAGGGTGTGAAGTCTGTGTCTAGATCACATTTCATGTGGATGTCCAGCTGCTCTAACAGCATCTGTCTTTGCTCCATTGAATTGCATTCGCTCCTCCGCCACAAATCAGTTGACTTTATCTGTGCGTGTCTATTTCTAGACTCCGTTCTGTTCCATTGGTCTGTCTGTCTATCCTGATGACGGCAGCACGCCGTCTGGATGACTGTGGCTTTGCAGAAAGTTTGAGGTCAGCAGCGTCAGCCCTCTCTTTGCTCTTCTCCAACACTGTGTTGGCTATTCTGGGTCTTTTGCCTCTGCATATAAACTTTAGAATCGTTTTATCAACATCCACAGAATAACTTGCTAGGATTTTGACGGAGATTGCACTGAATCTATAGATGAAGTTGGGAAGATCTGGCGTCTTGACAATATTGACTGTTCCTGTCCATGAACATGAACTGTTTCCCCATTTAACCAACTTTCCTTTGATTTCATTCATTAGAATGTTGCAATTATCCTTGTATAGGTCTTTACATATTTATATTTCTTTTTTGGGGTGCTAAAAATGTTGTGTTTTTAGTTTCAGATTCCACTTTCATTGCTGGCATATAGGAGAGCAATTTACTTTCGTAAATTAGTCTTGTATCTTTGATCTTACTAGCATCACTTATTCATTCCAGAGGGTTTTCCTCTTTTTTTGTGTGTGAATTCTTCTGGATTTTCTACACAGATGACCATGTCATCTGAGAACAAAGGCAGCTTTATTTCTCCTTCCCAATCTGTATACCTTTTATTTGCTTTACTTGTCTTATTGCATTAGCAAGGACTTCTAATACAATGTTGAGAAGGAGTAGTGAGGACATCCGTGCCTTGTACCTGATCTTCGTGGCGAAGCTTCCTCTTTCTTACCACAAGTGTGATGTTATCTGTAAGTTTCTTGGATATATTCCTTATAAGGGTGAGAAAGTTCCCCTCTATTCATAGTCTACTGAGAATGGGTGTTGTATTTTGTCAAAGGCTTCCCTCTTTTTCTGCCCTTTGTGGTTTTAATTGAGCATTTTATATGATTCCATTTTCTCTCCTTTCTTAGCGTATTGACTATGCTTCTTTTTGTTTACAAACTTGTTTTTAGTGGTTGCCCCAGAGTTTGCAATATATATTTACAGCTAATGTCCATTTTCAAATAATGCAATACCTGTCATGGGTAACATGAGTACCTTATAATAACAAAATATTCCTGGTACCCTCCTCATGTCCCTGGTATCATTCCTGCCATTCACTTATCAATAAGCAAACATAAGCATATATATATACATGAGATATATAAAGGAGCATACATAACTGAATACATTGTTGCTATTGTTATTTTGAACCAAACAGTTATTTGTTAGATTAAGAATAAGAAAAACAAAAGTTTTTATTTTACCCTGACGTGTTCCTTCTTGAATGCTCTCCCTTTTCTAGTGTAGATCTGAGTTTCTGACCTATATTGTTATTCTTCTTCTCTTTAAAAAAAATTCCTTCAACAATTCTTGCAAAACAGGTCTACTGGCCACAAATTTGTTTAATTTTTGTTTATCTGAGAATGTCTTCATTTCTCCTTCACTTTTGAAGAATAAGTTTGTAGATTACAGAATTCTAGTTTGGTGAGGTTTTTTTCTCTCAGCATGTTAAGTATTTCTTGTTTGTATAGTTTCTGAGGAGAAATCGGATATAATTCTTATCTTTGTTCCTCTGTTGATAAGATGAATTTTCCTCTGACTTCTTTCAGAATTTTTTATTTTCTCTTCCTTCCTTCCTTCCTTCCTTCCTTCCTTCCTTCCTTCCTTCCTTCCTTCCTTCTTTCTGTAGTTTTAAGATGATATGTGTAGAGGGATGCCTAGGTGGCTCAGTCGGTTGAGCCTTGACTTCAGCTCAGGCCATGATCTTATGGTCCCTGAGTTTGAGCCCAGTGTGAGGCTCTGTGCTAACAGCTCAGAACCTGGAGCCTGCTTCGGATTCTGTGTCCCCTCTTTCTCTTATGCTGTCTCTCTCTCTCTCTCTCTCAAAAATAAACAGTACAATTTTGTTTAAAAAAGATAAGATGTGTAGGTATAGTGTTTTTTTTTCTGCTGTTGTTGTTTATTTTGGTTTGATTTTAGGTGGTGGGTTTTACGTCTGCTTGTTTGGGGGTTTTTGGTGTTTTCTTGGTTTTTGTGGGTTTGGGGGTTTGGTTTTTTTGGTTTGTTTTGGGGGAGGGCATTTTTTATGCTTGGTGCTTTCTGGGTCTGTGATTTGGTGTCTGAAATTAATTTGGGAGGAATTCTCAGTCATTGTTATATCAAAAATGTCCCCCATTACTTTCTCTCTTTCTCCTTTCCTGTATTTCCATCATGCATATGTTACACCGTTTGTAGTCGTGCCTCGGTGCTTGGAGGTTCTGGTCTGGTTTTTGTTTGTTTAGTCATTGTTCTGTTTGCTCTTTGGTATGAAGGAGAAAAAGACGTTAACATTTCTCTGTCCTCAACCTTGACCACAATTGCCACAAGTTCTTTCTGAAAGACTTTTAGCAATTTCACTAAAATGCTCATCTACTTAACTATGTTACTTATGTTAAGAATTCTGTGCCACCAAGCCAATTACCTCAAACTGAATTCCCTTCGGTCTTTCTGAACGACCAATTTTTATCTGAGAAAGTAATTGCTTTAATGACACAACGTGCACAAGAATATTGGCAGCAGTAGATTGAAACTGATGTCCTCAAAGAGACTGGAGCGTAACCCGGAGCGTGGGGTCCTTTAGCCCTCTACCGTGTCGGAGACGTGCACACAACAAGTAGTTTTACTTCTTTTTAAAAAAAATTTTTTTTAACATTTATTTATTTTTGAGACAGAGAGAGACAGAGCATGAACGGGGGGAGGGCCAGAGAGAGAGGGAGACACAGAATCTGAAGCAGGCTCCAGGCTCTGAGCTGTCAGCACAGAGCCTGATGCGGGGCTCGAACTCACGGACTGTGAGATCGTGACCTGAGCAAAGTCGGACGCTCAACCGACTGAGCCACCCAGGCGCCCCTAGAAGTAGTTTTATTTCTAAAAGATGCAAGAATGTATTTTGTAAGAACGCAGAGTTGACAACCTAATCCTCACATCCCCCACTATAAATACTGGTCAGGGGCTTCAATTCTTTCAAACTGGGGCATTTAATTGAAATATGCATTTGGATTGTCCACTCAATTCCTACCTATGCAAGGTCACTTCCCCATCCTTCCAAATCAACTGCCACCTAAGCAGCTTTCTCAGCTCTTACTATGGGCCAGCTTCCAGCTCAGACTGCTGCTGTGAGCTCTGTTACCTGTGCTGTGTGCTCTGAGACACCACCACGGCAGGGACTGGGCCCTCAGAGGAACAATCACTGTAGTGAGAGGATCCATCCTCGAGGGAGTGAGTAGAAATTCCAGTGCCCTCAGCGACACTGGCATTCCCACGGTGTGGAAATCAAGTCCCGGGTTTAACAGTTGCTTTGCTGGGCTGTGGAAGGTTGTCGCTCGTCTACCTTTTTATCTAGTTTGTCCTGTTTCATCCTTGTCCCTTTTCAACTTGTCCATTGCTCCTTTATGTGATTACAGAAGGATGCAAATCACACGTGCTGCTTGCAGCAGTATTCGTAGTGAAGCTCAACATTCCTGTAGTGACCCAGCAAGCCCACTCCCAAGTACATACCTGTCCTGCCGTCATTCAGCTGAAAGCAAGTGGTCTCCCCCACCCCCTGCATTTGGTTTAAATCACAAGACTGATAATGCTATACGTGCACCAGGAAGCTACGAAAATGTTTACTCACATTATGAGGCTTTCTGGGGAGAGCAGACAAGGCTCCCAGGCAGGTCCAAAAATGGCTTGAGAGAGCAGGAGGGGTGGAGCTGGGCAAAGGTTCCCGAGTGGCAGCCTGGGCTAGTGTGGTTTGACCTTCCCACTGGAGCCAAGAGAGGGAGCTTCTGCACTTTCTTATGAGCTGGTTTAGATGTGAGGGAGTGATGGGTCTTGAAAGCGATCAGCAAACTTCAGCAACAGTCAAACTCCTAGCTACAATACCCAAGAGGAATTTGTGCACAGGTCCACCCACAAAACACATTTACAAGAGTGTCCTTAATAGCCCTGTTCATGATATCCCCAAACTGGAAACAACCCAAACGTCCATCATGAACAGAACGGACCAATAAATTGTGACATATTCATGCAATTCAACAAAAAATAACATTGTTAACTGCAACAACAGGAGAAGCCAGGCATAAAAGAGCACATCCTGTATAATTCTACTTACATAAGTGATTAAAATGTGCAATACTGAAAAGTGATGTCAGAAGTTAAGAGAGTGGTGACCCTTATGACGAGAGTGGTTACGAGATGCATGAGGAGAGCTTCTGGTGAGGTTCTATTTCTTGACATAGCCCAAGGGACAAAATTGAGTTCTGGGTTTCATTTGATGGAAATAGTGGCAATAAATTGGAACAAAAGATCTGGGTGAAGATTCAGAGATATGTTCTCTTTGTAAACATTCAGTGATCTGTATACATGTATGTTGTTGTGGTTTTTTTTTGGATTAAGCAATTTATTTAGCTCACAATAATATTAAGAATCAGATAATCTGACTTCAGTGTCTATGCTCTTAATTGGTACACTACTCTGGTAACATGAATATAAAAAACATATTACATGTAATTTACCACTTCTTAAAATTATCTTTTTTTTTTAATTTCTATCCAAGTTTGTTAACATATAGCGCAACAATGATTGCAGGAGTAGATTCCTTAGTGCCCCTTACCCATTTAGCCCATCCCCCTCCCACAACCCCTCCCGGAACCCTCAGTTTGTTCTCCATATTTAGGAGTCTCTTCTGTTTTGTCCCCCTCCCTGTTTTTATATTATTTTTGTTTCCTTTCCCTCATGTTCATCTGTTTTGTCTCTTAAAGTCCTCATATGAGTGAAGTCATATGATTTTTGTCTTTCTCTGGCTGACTAATTTCGCTTGCATAATACCCTCCAGTTCCATCCACCTAGTTGCAAATGGCAACATTTTATTCTTTTTTATTGCTGAGTAATACTCCATTGTATATATATACCACATCTTCTTTATCCATTCATCCATCGATGGACCTTTGGACTCTTTCCACACTTTGGCTATGTTGATAGTGCTGCTATAAACATGGTGGTTCATGTGTCCTTTTGAAACAGCACACCTGTATCCCTTGGATAAATCCCTAGTAGTGCAATTGCTGGGTCATAGGGTAGTTCTATTTTTAGCTTTTTGAGGAACCTCCATACTGTTTTCCAGAGTGGCTGCCCCAGTTTGCATTCTCACCAGCAGTGCAAAAGAGATCCTCTCTCTCCGCATCCTCGCCAACATCTGTTGTGGCCTGAGTTGTTAATGTTAGCCATTCTGACAGGTGTAAGGTGGTATCTCCTTGTGGTTTTGATTTGTATTTCCCTGATGAGTGATGTTGAGCATTTTTTCATGTGTCGGTTGGCCATCTGGATGTCTTCCTTGGAGAAGTGTCTATTCATGTCTTTTGCCCATTTCTTCACTGGATTATTTGTTTTTTGGGTGTTGAGTTTGGTAAGTTCTTTATAGATTTTGGATACTAACCCTTTCTCTGATATGTCATTTGCAAATATCTTCTCCCATTCTGTCGGTTGCCTTTTAGTTTTGCTGATTGTTTCCTTTGCTGTGCAGAAGCTTTTTATTTTGATGAGGTCCCAATAGTTCATTTTTGCTTTTGTTTCCCTTGCCTCTGGAGACATGTTGAGTAAGACGTTGCTGCAGCCAGGATCAAAGAGGTTTTTACATGTATGTTTGAGCACTTTCCCACATGCTTTTTATACTTCAATTTAAAAAGAAAAGCCACTAATTAAGAAACAATATTTCCATTTTATCTTTCTCTCTCACTCTGAAATAACCAGTATAATAATACTTGTGATAATCATTCTCTTGCTTTTATATACTACTACACATGTATCCATAAAAAAATAGATTATTTAGTATGTTTAGTTTGTAGTTTCTATACATGAAACCATGCTATATTTGTTTTGGGGTATTTCCTTATTACTGAAATATTATCATGTGACTATCTTGTTTTGTGTGGTATCTAGATTTTTCTTTGTTGCATGCAATTGCTTTTGTAAATTTTTATGGCTATCAGAAAAATGTGTTAAAATTCTTTTGCTAGTTATAATAGTTTGTTTTTGTTTGTTTAGTTGATCTTTTACACAAGCACACAATCTGTTAAAAAAAAGGGGGGGGGGAGAGACTTTGTTTCTTCCTTTCTAGTCATTACACCTTTTTAATTTACATGCTTTTTCTGTTTGTACTAAGGTGCACATAACTTTTTTCTTTTAATTTCTGGATGTGCTGAATCATAAAAACTTCTTTTAATGCTAGATTGACTTTCAATTTTTGGTATAAACCCACACTTGTCACAATTTTTAAGCACTGTTGGATCTAGTTTGCTTTTTTTTTTTTCTTTAAGGGATATTTGCCTTTACATCCATGAATGAGATTCGCCGATGATTTTCCTTTCTCACCTGTCTCGGCCTGGCTTTGACATCAGGATGAGGTTGGTCGTATAAAATGAGATGGAAAGCTTCCCTCTGTGACTATGTAAGTGTTTGTGTCCAGTTGAAATTATTCTCCTTAAAATATTTTGTAGAACCTGCAGATGAAAATATCTGGGTTTGGGGTTTTCTCTGTGGGGAAAAATGGACTATTTATTCAGTTTGTTGAATGATTTGGGGCTATTCCGCTGTGTGGCTCCAAACAGGACTGACGTTTCTCGGTCGTGCACGGTGTCTGGGACCTTCTGGGGCCTCGTACAAAGGTCAGGGGGAGGCTCTGGCGTCTCCATCCTGCACGGCTTCCAGGAGAGCAGGCCGAGGAGGCCCTGGATCCCGCCCTACCTGAGGCTGCCCCAGCGGGGTTGGGGCTAAGCTGAGCCGTCGCAGGAGGGGCTCTCTGTCCCACTCCTGGTGATTTTCCTTTACTCCCAGGGCGTCTCCGTTCTGACCTCTCAAGGTGACCTGGGAGCCTGTGGCCCTGATCACAGAGGGACTTTCAGTCCTTTTCTCCCGTCTTTACAGTTGGAAGCAGCTGGCTGAGCTGCACGAGGGAGGTGCTGGGTCCGGGTGAAGGCAGAGGCGAGGAGGGAGTCACAGCTTGTCAGCAGGTGGATTATGCAGCGTTTGTGAATGTCAACCGCGCTGCCTCCGAACCGGGGTTAACCGAGAGGGCGCCATCACTTTAGAGAGCTACGCACGGACAAGCCAGAGTCTAGATTCGCAACACTTGTTGTAGCTTTTGCGACAAAAAGGCCGTGGGACCACGTGGCCTAATGGATAAGGCGTCTGACTTCGGATCAGAAGATTGAGGGTTCGAATCCCTTCGTGGTTGCTGTTCCCTTTTTCACTCTCACATCTCTGTCCGACCCTTCAGTCGCTGGAAGGACATGCGACAGTGCGTCTCAGGTGCACAGTTGTGCGGGGAAGCGCGCGAGCGGCTCCCCCTTCCCACCGTGCCGGGCAGGTGCACGGGGGCGGGGAAGCGCAGCGGGGCTCGGAGGCTGAGGAGCTCTGCTCTCCCGACCCTGTAACACGGGTCCCTGTAGGTCACTTAGGTCCGTGACGACCGTCCTCCCCCTTCCCTTCCCGGGTGGCGCGCGGCCGCGCTCAGTGACTTAAGAGCAGACGCACAGAAAACCTGTTATCTTGCGCGACTTGTCTCTTAAGTCAGTTTAAATGTTGCCTCTTTCGGAAGGAGGACCCCTCACACCTTAGATCCGACTCCCGCTGAGTCGGACTGACGCCCCCCTCCCCCCATGGCCGCTGGACCACCTGCAGATCTGCGCACCTGGGCTCGGCAGGTGCACCCGTCCCGGTGCCCTGGACCCAGCGCGGAGACCCCCGACCTGCAGGGGAGGGGAGCCCAGCGAACCGGGACCAACAGGGAGCAGCTACCGCGGAAGTGAAAAGAATCTGGGCAAATACACCTGAGTATTTAGACGAAGTGGACGAAATGTTAGAACAGCACGACGTGTCAAGGGAGGTTCGAGAAGGAATATCAAATGTGAATATTCTTAAACGATGAAATATTTTTAATTAGTTGTCAAAAGTCCTACCTAGAAAACCCCGTGTCCCGAGGCTTACCGAGGACTTCTTTAAACTATTCAAAGAAGAAATAAATCTGACCAGACATAGCTCTTCTGAGGCAGAGCAGGGCCTGGGCCCCGGTCCCCTCGACCCTCCCTACACGGTCCCCGTCGGAGAAGAGAACTGCCCGCCACCAGCACACCCTGCAGGAACGCGGACGCGGGTGTGGCCACAGGCTGGCCGACCCCGGACCAAAGCCGTCTGCGCCCGGAGGGGCCCCAGCGCTGACCTCCCCCCTCTCCCCTCATTGTAACAGTCAATGTCACACCCGGGGTGGAGATCACAGCCAGGGCCCCCGCCTCCGCGCGCTCGCTCTTCACCCCTCTCCCGCCCACCTGTCCTGGGGTGAGCCCACCGTCCGTCCCGCCGCCTCCGGGATGCGGGGCAGCAGCCCCAACTCAGCCGAGCCCGACGCTCCTGGTGGGCAGCGCGGGTCAGCTCCTGCTGCGGGGCGAGCCCAGGGCCCGGGGAGGGGACACTTCCACAGTGTAGGGAAGGAGACCCACAATTACGTTTGCAGAAAGCCATAATGAGATTGTCTTCCAGGTAATGTACACTTTATTTTATTTAGTTAATGTACATCTTAAATGGCTTTATAAGGTATAGTTTGCTTAGAATCAACTGCATATATTTAAACATATGTATGAGTTTGACATAGGTATAGCTCAAGAAGCCATCACTGCAATAAAGGTAATGAACACAGGCCACACCCCCAAGTGTCCATCAGTGCCCTTTTGTAACCCCTGTCCCCTCCCACACCCACTGCTTCCTGTCAGTATGTTTGTAGTTTTATGAAACGTTGTAACTTGTAGTTTATACAAGTCATACATTATAACTTGTAGTTATCCGGAATTTATGTAAATGAAATCCTACAATATGGGCTGTCTTTACTCTTTCACTCACATCATTATTTTGAGACTCATCCATGATGCTTGTATCAATAATTCACTTCTTTTTATTGCTGGATAGTATTCTGTTCTATGGACATACCACATCTGCCTGTTGGTGAATATCTCCAGTTACAAATAAAGCTGCTATGAACAGTTGTATGTAAGCCTTTGTGTGGATATAGTCTTTCAGTTTTCCTGAATAAATACCTAGCAGTCGAGTGGTTGGGCCATACGGTAGGTCCATATTTAACGTTTTAAAAGGAAACTGCCCAACCAAGGCTGGTATTACCTTCATACCTAACCTGATGGGGACATTATGAGAAAGGAAGACCATCAGTCAGTCTCCCTCTTGAACATAGATACAAATTATAATGAAAGTTAAGGAACTGAACACAGTCATGTTTAAAATTGTAAGTGATTTTGGTCTTAAGTTTATACCAAGATTACAAGGTTAGTTTATCATTAAAAATTAAATCATTCCTGGGAATGCAAACTGGTGCAGCCACTCTGGAAAACAGTATGGAGGTTCCTCAAAAAACTAAAAATGGAACTACCCTATGACCCAGCAATTGCACTACTAGGGATTTATCCAAGGGATACAGGTGTGCTGTTTCGAAGGGACACATGCACCCTCATATTCATAGCAGCACTATCAACAATAGCCAAAGTATGAAAAGAATCCAAATGTCCCTCCATGGATGAATGGATAAAGAAAATGTAGTATCTCACACACACACACACACACACACACACACACACACACACACACAATGGAGTATTACTCGGCAATCAAAAAGAATGAAATCTTGCCATTTGCAACCAGGTGGATGGAACTGGAGGGTATTATGCTAAGCGAAATTAGTCAGTCAGAGAAAGACAAATATCATATGACTTCACTCATTTGAGGACTTCAAGAGACAAAACAGATGAACATAAGGGAAGGGGAACAAAAATAATACAAAAACAGGGAAGTAGACAAAACAGAAGAGACTCATAAATATGGAGAACAAACTGATGGTTGCTGGAGGGGTTGTGGGAGGGGGGATGGGCTAAATGCGTAAGGAGCACTAAGGAATCTACTCTTGAAATCATTGTTTCACTATATGCTAATTAATTTGGATGTAAATTTTAAAAATCAGTCAATCAATCATTCCAATTTGCACATTAAGAATGAAATAACCCCCCTCCCCCCCAAAAAGAATGAAATAAACCCTGCGATCACCTCAATAGGGAGAGACAAAAAAAGTACTTGATAAAATTCAGCATTCAGTCATGATCAAAACGCCAAGCAGCCTAGCAATAGAAGGTAACTTCTCTAACCTAGCATCTTTGAGAAAGTATAGTCAACATCACCTTAAATGTGAAATATCGAATGTATGTAGAATAATGAGAACATTCTGTTTGAGCTTGGTAACTAATCAAGGATACCAGCTATAATCATTTCTATTGAAGATTATGGATTTCTGTGTGCCTCATGCATCGCCTTGGGCAGTCATGCCCACACAAGGAATAAAAGGTTAAATGACTGGAAAGGAAGAAAGAAAAGTGTCATTATTCTCAGATGATGTGATGATATATGAAGGTAAGTTGTTAGATTATATAGATCTATTACAATATACCAGCTCGTAAGATCTAATCGATGTTAATGTACTGGGCCTGAATACACAAAGAGATTGACTGTAAGCGTATGTTACACATGATGATAAAACAGGGGGTTGAAGAATACAACCTTGCTCCCCTCACTTACAATAAGCCCTTTCCTTTTTACTCCACAGCAGCCTGCGAATCCAAGAGACAACTTTTATTTATTACAGTTTTCATTGTTTATTTTTTACCAGTTGGTGAAGGCTGCATTTAGGGGCTCTGAGAGAGTGATACAAGGCAAACCGGGAGCAGCTGACGTGGCTGAAACCCTCCTGCTCTGTGTGCCTGCTGGACCCAGTCCCTTGTGTCCCCCTGTCTCCTCTGGGCGCTTTCTGGAGCTGAAGTCCAGGTACAGCTGATTCTGGGCCCAGCTAGGGCTGGTGGGTCGGGAGGCTTTGAAGGCTTTTTTGGAAGACAGAAACCATTTCTCTCTCTGGAATTCTGAGCTCTTCTTGGGGCTTCTAATCTGAGAATAATCAAGCAAGGACACCAACTTGGGCCTCAAAAACCCCAGAGCCCTTCCAGAACAGTCATGCAGAGATCTCCCTCTGCCATTGCTCACAGACACTCCAGCCTTCAGTCCCACACCACTGCATGATAATAATTCCTGCCTCGTGAGATGAAACATTAATATGTTGTTCCAAAGTACGCCCTGGGTTGTTTTAGCCCAGTCTGGGAACACACAGGAGGGGACTTGACTGTCAGGAAAGGGGAAGTTGATATACTCACAGGTGCCCGGAAACAGAAGCCGTGGCCTGTCACAAAGGGGAGAGGGGAGGCACCAGGTCAGTCAAGAGGCAGAGAAGGGGGAGGCGGATGTGGGCTAGAGACTTCACTGTGGTCTCTGTGGGAAGGAGTGTGTGAGACAGGGAGACAGTCTTAAGCACTGGGCAGTTTGGAGAAGTTTGGGGGCTGTCCGTGGCTATCTGGTGTCTGGCCCTGGGGAGATGAGGGCAGGATAGTGGACCAGAGCATAAGGGCTTGCTTAAGGCAAACGTTTGGAGCCTGGATTCTGGACTGGTTGGTTTGCACAGAAAAGGCGTGGGGTTGTTTCCTACCTCTGGGAATTGATTAGCCTGCAGGGACAAGGACAGAAGGACAGTCTTTCTCTAGGGTTGCCGAGGTCCCAAGATGTCAAAGCATCAGGAAATACAGAAAATTAAAAATAGGATTAACACACATATATAAAGCACTGAGCATGAGGCATGACATTTGGCCTGTCCACAATAAATTATATTTATCGTTTGCATTATGTATTTTAAGCTCAGAGGGGATAAAGTGATGTGTATGCCACATCATGTGGTTAATAGCAATGGAAGGAACCCAATTTCTGTATTCCTACTTTAGGGCTCTAACTATGTCATCCGGCCCCTCACCTGTTGTTACTAGTTCCTAACCATCTATGACATTAACCTTTGCTCCCCTTGTAGAAATTATCTCTTGAGTAGTAAGAAAACTCTTTATGGGCCCGATTTCACTGTTCTGATCAAGTAGACTCTGCTTTCCCAGATCTCTGAAGCTCTGGTAAGCTTGTGACTACCTTCGGAGCATACCTCCTGCATGAGAAGAGCAAATAGTCCAGATCCTACAGAAAACATGGTAGGCTTACTTCAGAACTCCCAGCTGAAAGTATGACCTATCCCTATTGCAACCAGGTTAAGAGTAAAAAAAAATTGAGGCTGAAAGACCTTTGCCTACTCACAGGGCCTTAGCTGCCCTGGGCCAGTAGACCTACCCGTGGAACACTCAGACCCTAGAGTTCTCAGCCTCTCGCGACCCAGGTGTCCATTGTGGCTCACGTCCTGGTGAAGACAGAGTCCATGGGGCCAGAAGGTGTTGTGGGAGTCTAGGCTTGCAAGATAGGAAGGGGGGAAGGCAGAGAAGGGGGGAATAAGGAAAGATAGAAGAAGAAGGGGGGTAAGAAGATGAGAGAAAGAAGCACGCAGGAAGAGAAGAGCATCGACATTCACAAGCTGCCTTCCACGCGCCAGCCATCTTCAAAGACATCACATTTAATCCTCACTAGTCATCAGGGGGTTATTAGTGTGCCCATTAGATCAATATGGGAGTCCACACAGAGAGAAAATAAACAATATGTGTCAGTTGGTTTTCCTAAAAATCCCAAGTGTTCCAAAACCGCTAATAATAATAATAATAACATCTAATGATAAAGATTTTTGGAAGACGGGAAGAGAGTAGTGCATGAAGGCAGAACACCGAGCTGGAGTACAAGAGAAAGGGAGGGAAGAAAGACGATGCGGGGAATTCAGGAGCACAGACCTCTGGGATCACGAGGCGTTCCGAAGCCAGCGTCACATAATTTCCCTGAGTGGGGCTTCTGGGTGGCTCTGTCTGTTAAGTATCTAACTTTTGATTTCAGCTCAGGTCATGATCCCACAGTCATGGCATTGAGCCCCCAAGTCAGGCTCTGCACTGAGTGCGGAGCCTGCTTAAGATTCTCTGTCTCCCTCTCCCTCTCTGCCCCTCCCCCACTCACATGTGTGCGCACTCTCTCTCTAAGATAAAATTTTTAATGCCCCTGAGGTAGGGGTGATCTCATGTAGACCTCAGCCTCTTCAAGGAAGAAACCATTTATTAACTAAACCAAGATTGGTGTATTTTAAATTCCACACACCCCTCCTGTTATTTGGGATAAAAATGAACAATTCGGTAGTCTCTGCCGTGAGAAGCTTGATGTCAAGGATGTCAACAAGAAGAAGTCCTGCCTTTGCAGCTCTGATCCTGCCACGGTGGCCCCACAGACTGGCTGTGGTGTGTGTGTGGACGTGCTTTGTAAAAAGCTTACAGCAGAAAGGAACCGGGGAGAGATAAACCCACCGTAGCAGGAAAGTGGTACAATATTACCTTGGACTGAAGAAAACAATGCCATTTAACACCCATTTGCTTCGGTCTTCTCCAACAAGGAAAAATCATATTATTTTTTAACATATTAACTCATTTTATCATCACACAATCTTTTCTTTTAAATTTCTTTAGTAATCTTTATGCCCAATGTGGGGTTCAAACAACCCCCAGATCCAGAGTCACATGTTGTACAAAGTGAGCCAGCTGGGAGCCCCAGAAAAATTATATTTAAAGTGGGAAAAGAAAAGGATTGAAGAGGAATATGAGGCTAAGTTGTGAACGAATGCTAGGGAACCTTTTTTTTACCTACTTGTAGTTTTTAAGGCTATACACCCACTGAAATAGTATCTCAGGATATTAAAAACACCATTAATCTGCTGTAATTCTGTAAGTATTATCTACAAGAAGTCCTGGAGGTATTAAAATATCCTGAATTTATAAAGAGGCTAAATGAAACTTTGAAGTCTAAAAGGCAACCTTAATGTAGAGATTCTGTGGCTTTGTATGCTTTTTTTTTTTTTAGCAGGACACGCTGTGAAGGCCTGTGGAGTGTGGTAATCACTGAGGAAAGGCTTGGGTTTACAAAGGACGACCCATAAGACAAACGTCAGTCAAGCCCGAGTAGAATCCTAGCTCTGGGGTCTAGGCTCTCTGTGGACGTTTCTTGCTACATTTGAACTGATTTGGTGGAACATATAATAAGTGTGCTGATTACATTTGCATGTGATTTCTAACTATCAGTTGATCAGTTATGATCACTGATCAACTTGACATCCCCAATTGCTATTGACCAGAGGGTGCATTAAACTTGGGAGAAATCAATTGCCCAGCACAATATTGGAGATTAACAGCACCTCATAAAAACAAGGTTCATGCGTTTTAGTTGACCATAAGCTACACATTTTTAAAGCTACACTTATTTTTTAAGTGATGCCAAAAATAAAAGCAACTTTGACAAATAATGCATTTCCAGAGTACTTAAGGAATTCCTACCAATAATAAACCAACCAGAAAAACCCAGAAAAAAAATGGGGAAAACTATTGAGTAGTCACTTCCCCGCAAAGAAAGATGTCTGAAAGATCAGGAAACATATGAAAACGTGACAAACATCAAGTCAGCAGAAAAGCAGAAATTAAAACTTCAATAAGATACTACTGAATGGAAGACATTTAAAAAGAGTGAAAATATTAAGTGTTTGCAAGTATACAGACAACTATAACTCTCCTATAATCATGGACTATGTCCCCCCAAATTCTTATGCTGAAGCCCTAACCCCCAATATGATGGTATTAGAAGGTGGTGCCCTTGGGATGTTGTTGAGATTATATCATGAAGGTGGAGCTGTCCCATGATGGGATGGGAGCCTTTATGAAAAGAGGAAGAAACACCAGACTTTCCTCGCCGCCGTGTGGGGACGTACCAAGAAGACAGACACCTGCCAGCTAAGAAGACAGCCCTGCCCACGCTGACATCCTGATCATGGACATCCCAGCCTCCAGAACTGTGAGGAATAAACATCTTAGTCAAGTTGATTAAGACACCTACCTTGTTAGGGTATGTTAACACATGTAACAGAGGCATAGTCCTATAATCAGAGGGCTGGTACTAGAATTCTTTCTCTTGCACTCTTCTTCCTAAAATGTTATAATTAAAATCAGAGTATTCTAAGGTACTGGAGGCAAATAAATGTACGAAAATCAATTGTATCCATATACACAAGTAATAGGCAATTGTAAAAAGAAATAAGATGCATTGATTGTCATAGGACAAATTGCATAAAATGTGTCATATTTAATAATAAATCCAATAAAATAAATAGTATTTAATCTAATGAACCTAAGGGAAATGATGTCTATGAGGTCCATTAGACCTCTATGGAAAAAGCTATGAAAATTTAGTGAGAGAGTTTAAGACCCAAATAAATAGAGATACATACCAAGTCTATGGAATGAAATAGCCAGTACTATAGAGATGTCACATCTCCCAAATTGATCCATAGATTCAAAGCAATTCCAAAATCCTAACTAATTTATATTTAGAAATTGATGAACTCAGTTCTAAAATGTATGTAGAAGTGTAAATGGGCAATTAACTAAGATACGAGGGAGATAAGGAACAAAATGAGAGGATTTATTCCACCTGATATTAAGACTCATTCAAAGTTTCAACAGTAATTAAAAGAAGCATGGCATTGGCCGGGATCACTAAACAGAGAAATCAAAGATAACAACTTGTGCTCATGTGGACACCGGATAGAGAAAAGTGGATACTCTACAGATGGGGGGTGGAATGAATTTTAGATAAATAATTCTAGAAAAAATGAACACACATGGATTGACCTGTACTTCATCATATAGAAAAAAAAAAACAAAAACCTGTTTAAGACTTACATGTAAAAAACAAATATATACAGATTTTATAAAATTATAAAAAAGAATATATTTGTAAACTTGGGGTAGGGAAGAATTTCATAAACATGCACAACATGACAACAAGGAGGAAAAAGATTGGCAAATTTGTCAACATTAATTTTTTCAAGTTTATTTATTTTTAAAGAGAGAGAGAGTTGGGGCGCCTGGGTGGCTCAGTTAGTTAAGTGTCCCACTTCAGCTAAGGTCATGATCTCATGGTCTGTGGGTTCCGAGCCCTGCATCCGGCTCTGTGCTGACAGCTCAGAGCCTGGAGCCTGCTTCGGATTCTGTCTCCCTCTCTCTCTGCCCCTCATTCACACTCTGTCTCTCTCCTTCTCTCAAAAAATAAATAAACATTTAAAAAAGAGTGAGGGGCGTCTGGGTGGTTCAGTCAGTTGGGTGTCCGACTTCGGCTCAGGTCATGATCTCGAGGTTTGTGAGTTCAAGCCCTGCGTTGGGCTCTGTGCTGACAGTGCAGAGCCTGCTTGGAATTCTCTGCCTCCATCCCTCTCCCACTCATTCTCGCTTTCCCTCTCTCTCAAAGATAAAATAAACATTTTCAAAAAGCTAGCATGAAGGTTAAAAGACACAAGTAGTAAAAAAAATTTTTTTAAACTACAATAATTATTTAAAAAAAAAAAAGAAAGAAAGAAAGAGTGTGAAGAAAGGGGGGAGGGGCAGAGAGACAAGAGAGAATCCCAGGCAGGCTCCGCACTGTCAGCTCAGAGCCGGATGCGGGGCTCCATCCCACAAACTGAACCATGAGATTATGACCTGAGCTGATATCAAGAGTCAGGTGCTTAACCGACTGAGCCACCCCGGTGCCCCAGATCTTTGTTTTTAATCCAGTATGACAATCTCTGCCATCTGATTGGGTTGTTTAATCCATTCACAATTAGTGTTATTTTTGATATGGTGGTATTTATATCTGCCCTTTTACTTTTGTTTTCTCTGTGTTGTTCTTGGCAAATACATTACATTTCTCTATGTTATAGAGGTCCAACAATACATTATATATATATATATGAGTTCTTGGTATCTCTGAACTACTTCAATATGCAAATATGTCTCAATGTGGACATCAGCCCCTTGTCTCCTTATCATGGCTGATAAAGCAAACCAGTACACTTATGAGACGGACAGGCAACACTGGCAAGAATACGGCTAGTCTGTTTGCAAAAGCAGGCAAGGAATGTGGACATTGCCTACTCATTCATGCGTCTCCTCACTCTTGAGGTTCAGAAATTCTGACTTTCAACTCTGAGTTCGGTGCAAGGACCCAAGGAGACAGCTTACTCATGGAATAAACGTAAATAGCCCGGGGTCCCCAACGATTTTGGAGTCTCTCACCTGCGGCAAGAGCAGAGAGGACCCGATGCTTAGGACAATGAGAAGATCCCCCAAAGTAATAATCTAATTTATCTTAGGTTCTTATTCTGTGTTAAATGCTTTTATTAGTCATCTACATCTTTGTAACAAACCTCACCCAAATTTATTGGCTTAAAACAATAATTGTTTTTGTTTTTGTTTTTTTGCAACTCTGCAGGCCCACAATCTGGACTTCGCTTGTGGCCATTGCCGTGCCTGCAGTCATCGGACAGCGTGACTAGGACCAGATGGTCCGAAATGTTACCACCCACGTGTCTGGGGAGTCCACTGGACTGGCTGGGATCCAGCACCCCTCTCTCCATGTGACTGTGCACCCTCCAGGAGGTGAGCTGGAATTTCTTCACAAGGTGGGCCTCAGGGTCCCAAGAGGGGCAAAACCTGTTGAGGCCTCATCTTGGGGCCCCTACAAAATCATTTCCACAGCATTGTACTGGTCAGTGTCAATCATAAGATCAGCTCACAACCAGGAGGGAGAGAAACAGACCCCGCCTCTTGATGGAAGTAGCTGCAAAATCACATTGCGAAGGGACATGCCTGGAGATGGGAGGAATTTGTGGCCGTTTTTAATGGATAATTTATTATGTCCTTTTAACACTGAAAACAACTCTGTGAACAACCTCTGTGCTACGTCCGTTGTCCGTGTTGGTAACTGAACTATCTTCTATCCCTTCGTTGCCCAGCGTCCGTCTAATCTGCTGTGAGCCTGGTTGTGAACCTACACGTGCAGGGCGGGCCGCTCAGTGTGGGCCGCCGCTGTGGACACTCCAAACCGTCACGGCGCCCGGAGAACTGACGCATGTGCACGGGGACCGTCACACACACCCCGGGAAGCTGGGGACTCTGTGTCCAGGATGCCTCCGGTAACGTTTTAGACCCAGACGGTGAGGTGGGGCCGCACGCGGGTTTCCCGCGCAGCTCGGAGGCGGTGATGGGTCCGTTGGTTTTCTGGGGCCGAGCACCCGCGTCGTCGGCGCCAGCCTCAGGCCCCGCGGGCCCGCGTGGCGAGCGTCCCATCCAAGCCCAGAGCCGCGGAGAAACTAAGGTAAGGGAACGGGTGCAAAGACAGATTTTCCACGGAAATGCTTATTAAAAAAACAACCTGATTTCCTGCAGTTAACAAATCAGACATAGGAGTACTTTTCAGTGGTTTTATAATTTCTGTGCGCACGTGGAGCCTGGGCCTGAGTCTCTGGCGACTGTGAGCAGGTGTCCTGGCGACCGCCGGGAGGAGGCGGCTGCAAAAACGCGGGGACTGGCCCTGCAGGAGGTTCCCGGGGGATGAGGTCACAGCGGCTCGACAGCACCCCGCCCCCCCCCCCAGGGTTTCCCCACCGCTCCCCTGAATTCGCAGGGGTGGCCGCAGTGGGCGCGGTAAAAGTGCTCCAGGTGAGGCTCGAACTCACAACCTCGGCATCGCCCACCGGCCACTGTCTTATAAGTACCGCGCGCTAACCGATTGCGCCACTGGAGCCGTGCGGGAGTGAGGCTGCGGAGGTGGTGTTAATATATGCTTCCGGCCGAAGGCGGCGCCCGCTGCGGAAGCGGGTCGTGCGAGCGAGGCCACCAGCCGCGGGCGGAAGCCCGGTCCCGGATCCCCGGGGCCGCCGTCGCCGCGGAAGCTGGAGGCTGAGGGTCGCGGTTCCCCGCTCTCGTCCCCGCGGCTTCCCTACACCCAAGCTGGGATTGGAAAGCACTTGAACGACAGGTCACATCGGTCCAAACGGCCACGTGCGACGCAGACTCCGTACCCTCGGAGGAGCCCCCCCCCCCTCCCGCTCCGCCCGCAGGAGCGAATTCCACCTGCGTTTCCAGCTGGGGGTTCCCGCGGGCCTTCCTACCGCGCCCGGACACCAGCCCTCCCGACCCCTCGCCCCTGTGCTCTAACCGATGTTAAGACACTTTCCTACCCCGAAACCTTCGGAGAGAGAATATTTCCTTCAGGAAAAACACTGTTTTGCAAATACACAGCTGCAACCCGGGCTAAGGAGATGCAGGAAACAATGTGATAATTCCGCGAGAATTTTTCTAAGGTCTCACATGCAAACCCATTGTTTCCATGTGTTGTAGCTCATTTCAGACTTTGTTCTCTGAAGGTTTTCCTTGGAGTATTTTTGGAGTGGGCAAGGCTGTAACTACACACACACACACACACACACACACACACACACTCATACATACCCACATACGCATTTATGTATTTTTTAATTGGAAAAATTATTTCTGCACTTCAAATACATAGTATTGTGCAGGAAACAGTCTTGCATACATATCTGCAGTAACTGTCACATACTCTGTTTAGAGGCAAAGCACCATGGGTAAAGCTGACCATCCGTCCAGAGCTCTCTACTTATGGGATCTCGCTTTCCAATTTTACATTAATTTTTAAAAGTCAGAAGTGTTATCTCCAAAAAACGTGAAAAGAACTGTAAAAAAGTAATCACTTTATTCAATATTACAGTTGTAGAAATGAGTGTATTTTCTTTAAGAAATGAAAAACAGGAGAACCTGGCTGGCTCAGGTCACCATCTCAGGGTTTGTAAGTTCGAGCCCCAACATCAGCTCTGTGCTGACAGCTCAGTCTGGAGCCTGCTTCAGATTCTGTGTCTCCCTCTCTCTGCTCCTCCCCTGCTCCCACTCTGTCTCTCTCTCAAAAATAAATAAATGTTAAAAAAATTAGAAGTGAAAAACTAAAAAGGGGATGCCACTTAACCTGGCTGGGACATCAGTATGATCCAGCAGGAAGAAGTACTGTGATGAGTTTTGTCTCTCTGACACCAAGAGGACATTCCAGCTCAGGCTTGAACATGCTCCGGTATTCTCAGTGGACAAAGGGTTCACTTCACTGCTGCTTTCCACTCTTTTCCACATTTCACACCAGAAGGTTGGAACAGCCTTTAAAACTTTGTTAACAGGAGGGGGCGCCTGGGTGGCGCAGTCGGTTAAGCGTCCGACTTCAGCCAGGTCACGATCTCGCGGTCCGGGAGTTCGAGCCCCGCGTCAGGCTCTGGGCTGATGGCTCAGAGCCTGGAGCCTGTTTCCGATTCTGTGTCTCCCTCTCTCTCTGCCCCTCCCCCGTTCATGCTCTGTCTCTCTCTGTCCCAAAAATAAATAAACGTTTAAAAAAAAATTAAAAAAAACTTTGTTAACAGGAGCCAATCCAATGTCCACTGATTTCTTCTCAAAAGGCATTTTAACTTATCAGATAGCCCAGCAGTTTCTTTCTCATGAACGCTCTAGCCATGACAAAACTCAACAGGACACAGACGAATCCAATGAGTTAGAAGAAGACATCTACTGAGTGTGGGAATGTTTGGTGCATTTGATCCGTCCAGGATTGTGAAACCTGAGTCCGTCATTGTAAACAGGAATCTGGATGCGAGTCCTTCCACAACATATTGTCCATTAACCCCGTAGGCCAGGAAAGCTACGGGTCTCTGACACCCATGTTCATCTGTCATACAGCCAACACTTGGAGGTTCAGCAATAACACCATAAATTATTCTTCTGGTGATGAGGAAGTAAGAACCACCAGAGCATACACAGTCATGGCCAACAGCATGTGCACCCACGGTGGCGTCTTCAGCTTCAGCGGTGCAGCGGTGGGGGGGGGGGGGGGGGGGGGTGGGGATGCAGATTTGAGCTCTAAGAACAGGACTCAGTACAAAGTCTCCATGTTGGTGGTGGCAGGAGCGGCTCCTGACCTGCTGTATTATTTTGTTTTTATTTAGCACTATAACATAAACTATTTCCCGTGATGGGCAAGCTAAAGGAAGCACTTATATAGTCCTTGCTATTGGGTTGGACCTGTTACTCCACGTTATTACACATTTGCACAATGTTCAGTCCATCCACTGATATACCACAGTTTAATCAATGCTGCCGGATGTCTTTCCCTGTTTTCTGATGAAGAGAATATTTGGTGCTGAGGTACATTTTACAGTGTAAGGACCAGCGCTCCAGAACACAGACTGTCTTTCCTTCTGATCCCTTGTCTTCTCTTCCTGGGAGTAGCCCGGCCTGAGCTAAAGAGCTAGCTCAGGACTTGGTCCTGGGGAAGGGCCAAACGTCTGACCAACCCATTGTCCCCCTCTTGTCTCTGACCCCAAAACCATAAACAGTGTCTTCTGAGTAGGAATGTGGCCTTCCTAGCTGAAAAGTCAGTCTCTGACCCTTCCCAAAGGATCGATGTCCTTAACTCTAAACAAATGTAGATATTCCATGAGCCAGGTTTGGGGATAAGATGATAGTGTTGGGATGTACAGAAAGTGTAATGAGTCAAGGGTAAGATTTTATTATGGTGTTCAGATGATTTTTTTAAACTAATGATTCCAAAAAAGGTCATACTAAATCTCATTTTCCACATATTTCTTTAAAGAATCACAGGGTGTAAATTAATGTTTTCTAACAAAGATACCACAGCAGGTGCAATGGTTTCAATTAGGGCTATTCCTCGGTGTAGATCGTGGTAGGTAGTCCACTGTCATTTTCCAGACTCTTTCTTTTACTCTTTGTAGGCAACAAACTGGTGCATTAAGTGGAGACACTATAGGGATCCCAATTGTGCATCCATTTTGGTCCATCTGTCACGGTCCCTGGGAGGATGGTTTCCATTCACCTGAATGGCTTCATTTACTGGCCCAGCTGGGAACTGGGGAGTCAGCCTCAGGCCTTCCTCTCGGCTTCTCCTACTGTGATAGTTCCTTAGACCACATGCCAAGAAGTCAATGTAGTGCTTACACCAACTCCCACAAATACCATTCTAATTGTACATTTGGGGACAGGAGAAATTTCCGCCCCATGGATCCATGGCCTTAGTGGATGAACCAGCCCTGGGCCAGGACTCCATTTGCTGCCTGGACCCTGTAGCCTCTATTCTAACCAGGGGCCATGATGACACAGTGGGCCTTCTAGTATCAATGTCAAGTTGGACCTTATTTAAATTTTTTTTTCCAACGTTTATTTATTTTTGGGACAGAGAGAGACAGAGCATGAACGGGCGAGGGGCAGAGAGAGAGGGAGACACAGAATCGGAAACAGGCTCCAGGCTCTGAGCCATCAGCCCAGAGCCCGACGCGGGGCTCAAACTCACGGACCGCGAGATCGTGACCTGGCTGAAGTCGGACGCTTCACCGACTGCGCCACCCAGGCACCCCAAGTTGGACCTTATTTAAAACAGTCCTTGAAAGGTAAGGGTGTTTCTCTTTCTTGAGTTTATGGCTGCTGAGTGAATGGTCACAAGTCCCTTTAGGGAAGGAATGGGGAAATTATATTCTCTATATTTGTGGTGCTGTTGCAGGGTCCTACTTCCTCAGGACTTGGCTTTTCCTCTGGTTCAAGATCAGAGCTGAGCAAGGTATGCTGATTTTGTTTTTAATTGGGGCTGCTGCCCTCAGTCTACTGGTTATGTATTCTAGGTTCTTCTGATTATGCAGACAATGATACCTTGTTGGCTGTTCATCTCCCTTGCTTCTAGGGATGCCGTGTTCTATTAATCATCTCCGACACTCTACAGAGTTGCCTGCCCCCACCCCCACCACCCCCCACACAGATTCTGATGTATGAGTGCCGCCATCTCTGGCCCAAATCATTTCAGGATCCTATAATCCGCATCGTTAACAGCGAGGCCACTTCTGTAGCAGAATCTCCCATCAACCACACTCACCACACACTTCTCCGTGATCCTGCACATTCTTTTTTATGTTTTCAAACTCCTGCAATACTTTGTCTTCAGTGACTTTCCAGCATTACTTTTCGGAGCTTTTGATTCCTCCTTTGTGTCATTAGACACAATAGTCCTGGCATTTCTACCACATTTGATGAGGGCCATTTCTTTGTCCAAACAGGAGAATCCTAACGGTGTGTTGGTTCTTGCCAATGTGTAAAACCTCTGCACTTGGTGAAAATGCTCCAATATCCATGAACTCTCTTTCAGCTAACTTTGTGTTTCATGCCCCTTGATCAGGAACCTTTGGAATCTAATTCTTTTTGGGCGGATATTGAATGGGTGTTTGGCAGAGCACCAGCCTCTGCATTATCACCAAGCAAGAAGGACGAGCTTACGCTTAATAAGGAGGGCTGGGGGTCTTGGAAAGTCTGGGGATTTAGATGTTCTAATGCATCCAACCAGATGTATCCATCCAATGCCTCAAGGTTCTATTCTTTTCCAATCCAGGCCATGTGACTTGAGCATAGGAGATAATCTGGTTTGAGGGTTTAACCTTCTTTGGAGTCCTACTATTCCTACGATTAAGTCTTGAACCTGAACCCTTGCCCTTTGTGCTCTTGAGTTGCAGGATATGAGAAGTTCTTTATCTCCTCTTGGGGAGGCACTGGTTTTCACAGTTAGCCTTTATCTGGTGAGAGGTCACCCTCAGCCTTTAAGCATCTCCCTCCAAAGCATCAATTTCTTCTCAGAACAACCTTAAAATTGCCTTAAAATTATATCACCTCTCTCACCACTCTCTCACATTTCTCAGGGGCCTGATCCGTCACATTCACCAGCACATGGAGCTACCAGTGTGACCGCCTTGTGCATGTTTGCTGAGAGTTGTAAAAACTGCACCTGCTGGTCTGTATTCTGGCTGTTTGTGCTCCCCCCACCCCCCACACTGCCAGCCAGATAGCAGACAGTTCAGCTTCAAAACTCTCGTCTATCATCTATCTATCTATCTATACATATATACACCTATATATGTATATATATGGGGCACCTAGGTGACTCAGTCTGTTGGGCATCCAACTTCGGCTCAGGTCATGATCTCATGGTTTGTGAGTTTGAGCCCTGCATCGGGCTCAGAGCCTGGAGCCTGCTTCGGATTCTGTGTCTCCCTCTCTCTGCACCTCCGCTGCTCCCACTCTGTCTTGCTCTGTCTCAAAAGCAAGTAAAGACTAGAAAAAAATTTTATTAACTCTCATTTTAGCATCTTATTTCTCAGATCCCCTTTGGTTACCTGTAAGGACTCAAAGATGGAGATCTGCATTCAGAGTTTACTGGAACACTACTTCAGGGTCAACACAAAGGCATCAGACCCTCGGGGCTGTCCACAGCTAGGACGGGCCCTTCAGAGATGTCCCAAGTTGGGAAGTCAGGTCATGCCTTTTATACCCTCCGCTGAGTGTAATTGGATACAAGCTGCCTCTGGAGAGGGGACATGGCTTTGACCTGAGAAACTCCTAATCAAGGGTGACAGTTCAGAGCCACCAGGTGACAACCTTCCAAGGATCTGGGAGGACAGTTCCTTCTAGGCAAGGGGTTAAGGTAATTTGGGAAACACACCATCTCTGGTAGTTACAGTGAGAAAGAACAGAGAGATGAGACAAGTTTGAGCACAGGACAAGGTATAAAAACCACCACAGTGATGCCAGGTGCTGCAGAAAACATTTTATTGGGACAGGACAGGGCTGGCTGTGATGCTGAGGAACGTAGGATGGAGAGAGGAAAGCCCTTCCTTCCAAGGGCGCCTGGCCCGGGTGTCGTAGCCTGAGTGCACTAGAGGTCAGACCCTAGGAAAGTTTCTGTAGGATCTAAGTGAGAGGGAGGCTCTGGAGATGCCCCTCCCTTCATGCCAGGCAGTCCCCTGCTCCCACTCCACCTCAGGGCTCCTAAACCGGAATGACAGGTCGGTGTGCATGTGGGACGGTGGGTGTCACGGGTGAACGATGATCTGAAAAGACTTGGGAACTGACAATGCGTGTTTGTCCTTAGGGGAGGGAAAATGTTATGAGGTGGAACCCAGACTGTGTGCTACCACCCCACTGTTCTTTCTACACCTGTCGGGTGGAGAGAGCAGGGGCAATGTGGCGTCTAGGAACACACTTCTCCAGGATACTGTGGCAGACTGACCCATCCTCACGGAAGGCTGATATTCCCTTGACGGATAGGAGTGATGCCATCTGTAACAGGCGTCTGAGGATGTAGGGTTTCCAGTGTTTTGTGCTTCTCCCACGTCCGTACTCTTACAAGGAGAAATAGCAGCAGCCTTCTGAGCGTCAATCTACTTGGTAGGGAGGGGGAACTTCGGCAGGATAGAGTGATTGAGTCGAGCGGAGGCCATTTAGGAAGACAGCGTAGTGAAATACGGAATTTTTAAAAAACAGGTCTTCAGGTAAGAAGCAGGATGGCTCCCGCCCCACACGCGGGATTCCTATTTCGTTTTTAGCTGCTTCAGGTACTCCAGGATGTCCAATCTGACGGTGCTGATGGGAGCCTGGTGGAACCAGCGCATGACAGGGACCCCGTTGGGCCCCACCAGGAACTTCTCAAAGTTCCAGCGGATGTCGTGGACCTTTACCGGCTCCCAGGATATGTGCCTGAAAGAGCCCAGCACCTCAGAGGGGTGAGGGCAGGAAAGCTGGAGCAGAGAAGGAACAGAGAAACAATATCATTTCTGCTACTTTCGCCCACGGGGAATCCGCCCCTCCCATGCCTAGGTACTCTGATTTCCTGTGATTCTCAACAACTCTGATTGCCACCATGCCAACCATCAAGACAGCTGTCGGGGGGCGCCTGGGTGGCTCAGTCGGTTAAGCGTCCGACTTTGGCTCAGGTCATGATCTCACGGTCTGTGGGTTCGAGCCCCGCGTCGGGCTCTGTGCTGACAGCTCAGAGCCTGGAGCCTGCTTGGGATTCTGTGTCTCCCTCTCTCTCTCTGCCCCTCCCCCACTCATGCTCTCTCTCTCTCTCTCTCTCTCTGTCTCAAAAATAAATAAATGTTTAAAAAAATATATTTTTTAAGATGGCTGTCAGTATTACAGGAAGAGTCTGTCCCCCCCTCTTGCTCCCCGGTGACCCTGTGATCACACAGCCATGCTGCTGTGGGTAAGACACGTCACCTCTGTGGCTGTCAGTTTCCTGTTCTGCAAAGTGAATGGCTTAGATTAGAATGTGCTTCTCCAGGTCTCAGGGTTCCTGGGCCAGAAGCATCTCACAAATATCTTTGGGACCAACATGGAGTTCCAACATTTTGTTTCATCAAATAACAAAACCTTTCAGAAACATCATCACTTCATCATTTAATTTAAAAAAGGTTACTGTAAGAATAAATTCTATATACGTCCTAACCTGAGACTGACGGGAAACCCTATAAGTCAGTTGAGTTTCCGAAACCCTCCTCACACTGTTTTGTTTTCTCCCATTTGCTGAGAGTGTATAAAAATCGCGATGTGAGCCGGCGCTGCCTAAAAGTGGCCTCCAGTTCTCTGTACCTAAAAGTCAGCGTTTTATCAAAGGCACTTATTAACCTGTTGATTTCTACGTCTCCCTCTCCAATACTAACCCATCAAGGAGTAGGGACTGTGTCTGCTTTTTATCCGTATTGTTTAGGAAACTGCCTGAGACTCCGCAACTGTACCTTGAATGAATGAATTCAGCACGCAGGCTGGTCCTCGGAAACACTGTCATTCTACACAGCGCTCTCTGTCACCAAAGCCAGAGCCTCATAAATGGACAAATGAAACCCCGATCCCTCTGCCGAGCTGGAGATCTCTTGCAAAGATCTCATCCCGTTTGCGGGCATGAGACCCTTTTCTACCACATCGGTTGTAAGGAAGGGAAGAGGGAAGAAGAGGTTTGGGTCAGTAACTCACTCACCTTCAAGAAGCTGAAGACTTTCTGTTCTGTTTTGCCATTCACATCCCCTTTCTCAAAAAGCTGGAAATTCGGTACATATCCTCTCCCTGGACGCACATACCTGCAATGACTCACAGTTGCCAGAGAGCTCCAGAGTGTAGGAGAGAAGGCTGTGGGGGGCCCTGGGGCTGGGGGTCATGGGAAGGGCAGGAAGAAGGGCAGATACAGAAAACAGGGCCCCGGGGAAATAAGGCCATTCTTCACGTCAGGCTCCCTGATTCCTGTAACTTGTGTCTGTTCCACAACCTGAGCCTGTGCCCCTGGACTGCTTCTGTTCCGGCTCCTTCTGTGGTCCTGCTCCTCTGCGGTCCATCCAGACCTCACTCCCAGGGAGAAGGAGAGTGTCCAGATACTGCCAGACCCACGTCAGGGGAGGACAAAGTTGATGTCGGTGTAACCCACCCCCCACCCAGGAAGCCTCGTGTGAGCATGCCCCGCAGACTGAAGAAAGGTGGGCAGAGGCCTCCTGTGGGCCCAAGCAGGCACTCACTTCAGCCCCGGAAGGATCTCTGAGTTCTCTCCTGGTTCCTGGTTCCCAAACTGGTTGCAGGGAAAGCCCAGCACGACCAGGCCCCAGGGCTTCAGCTCGTCCTGAAGTGCGTTCAGTCCTGTGGGAAGAGAAGAGACCGTCTGGTGGTCTGGCCGGAGACTCTGCCTCGTGTAGAGAAAGATCTATGGAGCCACCCATTTTACAGAGAAGGAGACAGAGGCTCAGGGAAGGAAAAGTCTCTAGCTGGAAAGACCTTTAGTGACAGGGCTGGAGTTACGTGCTGGAGCTCCAGACACGCATTCAAAAGCCCTTTATTATAGGGTAATATTTCCCCAATCTGTGGCACATCAGGATCAGCAGAGGGCCCTTCCTGAAAAGCAGGGATGCCCAGGTCCCATCCCAGAGAATTCTCTGGCCCTTCTTCTGAGTTGGGCCCCAGTCATCTTTACTCTTCAAAACCTCACCAGGTTACTATGGATTGTGACAGGTGTGACTGCTTATGGACAGTGCCTGCAGGGGTTACTTAATGGGTTCAGTTTCAGTCTGGCAGGATGAAAAAGTTCTGGAGGTTTGTCTCCAGATCTGTGAGTGTGAACACACTTAACACTACTGGTCAGTACAACTTGGAAATGGTTACAAGTGTAAATTTTATGTTATATCTTTTGTTAACCACAACTAAAAAAAAATGTTTGCCTTCCCTGGTTGGTTAATTGCAGGACTGAATCTTTCTTTCTTTCTTTCTTTTTTAATTTCGATGTTTATTTTTGAGAGACAGAGAGGCATAGAGTGTGAGCAGGGGAGGGGCAGAGAGAGAGGGAGACACAGAATCCGAAGCAGGGTCCAGGCTGAGCTGTCAGCACAGAGCCCGATGCAGAGCCTGAGCCCATGAGCCAAGAGATCATGACCTGAGCCAAAGTCAAGAAGCTCAACCGACTGAGCCACCCAGGTGCCCCAATCTTTCTTTCTTTCTTTCTTTCTTTCTTTCTTTCTTTCTTTCTTTCTTCTTTCTTTCAGAAAAAGACACAGGGGCGCCTGGGTGGCGCAGTCGGTTGAGCGTCCGACTTCAGCCAGGTCACGATCTCGCGGTCCGTGAGTTCGAGCCCCGTGTCGGGCTCTGAGCTGATGGCTTGGAGCCTGGAGCCTGTTTCCGATTCTGTGTCTCCCTCTCTCTCTCTGCCCCTCCCCCGTTCATGCTCTGTCTCTCTCTGTCCCAAAAGTAAATAAAAAACGTTGAAAAAAAATTAAAAAAAAAAAAGAAAAAGAAAAAGACACAGATGACGATAATGGGCTTCTCTCCTCTGTACGGACTGGGTCCCCTGGGTGGGGCAGGAAATAGACCTGATGGGCAGAGAGAGCCAGAGAAACTCGAGCCCAGCTTCCCGGTGTTCTTCAACATCCTCAGGATGTTCTACATCAGTCCTCACCGACATGCCGGAACCCACGAGCCTGCACCTGCCTCCTTCCACTGTCTTCCCATCCTTTGCTCAGATTTTTGTCATCAGCTTCTTTGTTAACCCTTTCTGGGCTAGGTGGCTTCAGTGCCCTGACAGACACTAGCCGGTCCCACGAAGATTCTCCACAACCAACTGGTCAACAGGAGCCTCCTCTTAGTCCTTTTCTTTCCTCCCTCCCTCCTTCCTTCCTCTCTTCTTTCCTTCCCTTTTCTTTTCTTTCTTCTTTCCTTTTTCTTTACGAACTAGACATTGGCTTCCTGATTCCATACGGTTCCCCAGTACCTCTCCCCACATCCTTCTTACCTGTCTTCAGTCATCGTACGTGAGCACTTGCTCTGGGAAAGAGACAATAAATTAGGAATCCCATCTTCCAATCCTTGGGAAACGATTCCTTAGTTGCCTCGTCTGTTCTGTACAGAGTGGGAACTGAATACACGAGTTTTTAAAGTCACCGTAAACTGGTAAAATGAATTATGGTCCAACAGAGTGTCATTCAGTCTTTTTTTTTTTTTAATTTTTTTTCCCAACATTTATTTATTTTTGGGACAGAGAGAGACAGAGCATGAACGGGGGAGGGGCAGAGAGAGAGGGAGACACAGAATCGGAAGCAGGCTCCAGGCTCCGAGACACAGAATCGGAAGCAGGCTCCAGGCTCCGAGCCATCAGCCCAGAGCCCGACGCGGGGCTCGAACTCACGGACCGCGAGATCGTGACCTGGCTGAAGTCGGACGCTTAACCAACTGCGCCACCCAGGCGCCCCATAGTGTCATTCAGTCTTTAAAAAGAATGAGGAGGTGGTCTGAACTCTAAAGTACTTTAGTGGGATGCCTGGTTGGCTCAGTCAGTGGAGTGGGTGACTCTCAATCTCAGGCTTGTGAGTTCAAGCCCCACATTGGACATGGGGCCTACTTAAAATAAATAAATAAATAGTTTATTAAAACAAAAAGCAAAGTGACAAGCAGTATTTACATTATGTTACAATGGGGGGGGCAGAAAAAAGAATTTGCGGATTCTGTAAACATAATACCGGTCATCTAGAGAGAGGGGGACAAGGAGCTGGAAAGACTTCTTCTCACTCTAGACTTGATTCCTATAATTTGTGAGCCTTGTGAATATGTTACCTGTTCAAAACACAACATAATCAAAAACCAGAAAAAAAATGAAACTCTTATTACTTCAAACATAAGAAGTGCCTCTATGTCTGGTTAAAATCCATCCTGTTCATTATTCACCGGCTTCGAAACCACACGGCCGAAGATACGAGAAAGATGAAATCGCTCCCTGAGTAACGTACAGAGACGGGGAAACCACGTCCAGGAGACCCTGAGGTGGAGCCGGACGACTCGCCTCTACCCCCACCTGCTGGGCCAGCTCTCCGGACAGACACAGCTGCAGCCCATCCCCGCCGCCTCTGCCTTAGCAAGTTACCCTGGAAAAGTCTCAAAAACATCAATCTGTCTAGTATTTACCAAGACTTCTGGAATCTGCGCCGAGGCCCCGAGTCCTCAGATATATGTTATTCTCCCGGAAATCTCAGGAGCAAAGCAGAGGCAGGATGTAGGGAAGGGCTCAGCACACTTTGTATAAAGACAGTGGACACCTTAGACTCTGCAAGCCGGATGGTCTCCATCCCTATTATCATCAACTACTCAACCCGGCCTTGAGGCGTAAATCAGCCACGGGCAGTATGGAAGCACATGGGCATGGCTGTGTCCCAATAAAACTTTGTTCACAGAAGCAGGCTGACCAGATTTGACCCGTGGGCCGTTGCTTGCTGGCTCCTGACATGAGGGAATGAAGTCACTGGGTCGTGAGGATCTACTTCAAGGCGTAATTAGAATGTAATTCTACTTATGATTTAGAACATGCTGAGCAGGAAACTGTAACCCCAAGGACAGTGGCTCTGAATTCTTACCAGGATACTGAGCTGTCAGACCGCAGTAGGTGGCCACGTTGACGAAAAGGACGTGCTTGCCCGCGTACTGCTTGAACTGAATGTGTTCCTTTCCATTAAGAGGGAGGGCGTCATATTCGTAGATGGTGCCTTTCACATCTTTGTAGCAATCCATCTGGAAGATTTTTAAAAGGATAATGTTAGTAACGGTTCCTAACACCTGTGAAATCTGTCAGCGCACTCAAACGGTAACGGCTGCATTAACCGAAAACGAACCAGCAAACAAACAGGGCTTTTGTGAGGCGTCCACGACACGATGGAAACTTACGTCCTGTGACTGCACCGCCAATGGTGTTTGAGCGGCAGGCAGTCATGTCCCCTCCCGTCATCCGGGCGCCGGGAAACGTGCCAGGATGAGGTGAAAAGAGCGGAGGTTCACGAAGTAAGGGAGGCCCAAGAGAAAAGCTCGCTGCCCTGTGTGCTTCTGTGGAAACGAGGCTTCTGGCTGGTTCTGGACTGAAGGTGTCCCGCCTAGACTCTCCCACAAAGGGCAGGTGTGGGATGGCTTATGTATCTGAGGACGGCCTGGTCACTTCTGTAACTTTCCCGAGGCCTCCCGACTGCTTGCTCCACGCATCAGCGTGGTGTGGAAGGAACTCCGGCCTGGGGATCCAAAGCCAGCTCTGCTCCCTGTGAACCTGGGCCGTTCTTATCCTTGGCCCTCAGTTCCCCTGCGGGTAAGACGAAGACACTCATCTAGATTCCCATCAGCTCTTCAAGCGGCCTTCCAGGTTTTACCTTCTAGAAGCTAACGTCAGCCCTGCTTGGGATACTTCTGTCCCTCACGTCTCTCTTGCTCGTGTGATGGTTTTACAAGCCACCGCCGTGACGCTCCTTCTGTAGCTCCCAGTAGAGGACAGCGAGAGCCCGAGACCATCTGCTGGTGCCGCGAACATCTGTCCAGCAGCACCTGCTCTCACATAATCAGCCCCCCACCGCATCGTGCTCTAGGAATCGAATTCTCGCCTTCATCACTGGCTCCGTCTGTCCTGTTCCTCCCCGGATCTTCTGAGCATACTTGAGCAGGATTCTATGTGACACAAATAAGTTCCATATGACAGAAATACTTTGTACATGACATTCTCGCTGCCTGATTTTAGGTTAAATTCCTCTACAAGGCAGATCTCGCCTTATTCTTCCCCCACTCTATTCTTTAAAATTTTTTTTTCCAACGTTTATTTATTTTGGGGACAGAGAGAGACAAAGCATGAACGGGGGAGGGACGGAGAGAGAGGGAGACACAGAATCGGAAACAGGCTCCAGGCTCTGAGCCATCAGCCCAGAGCCCGACGCGGGGCTCGAACTCCCGGACTGCGAGATCGTGACCTGGCTGAAGTCGGACGCTTAACCGACTGCGCCACCCAGGCGCCCCACACTCTATTCTTGTAGAGTCCACGAGGGACCCAAAGGGTCTGGACTCCACAGTGCTCATCAGCACAGCCTCACAGAACCCAGGGAGTGTGAAAAGGAAGCTACCAAGCCTCATGGCGAGACAAAGGCAGAGAGGAACGGGTCAGAGAAAGGGGAGAAGGACGAAATGCGATAAGGAAGGTCCAGATTTAAAGTAGGATTAACCCAGACTCCCTGGAAATCCAAGGGACTAGAGAGGATTTTAGCCAGCCAGCCAGCCAGCACCGGTCCTGATGCCACACAAACAAAACCGGACTTTCTCCAACCTTCTTGGCCAGCTGCTGCTCTCGCTAGCACACCGGGCTGCGGGCCTCAGTCCCTGCCCCTGGTCAGAAGGCTGCCTCCTCTAAGCAGGCCTCTGCGCTTTCCCCTAAGTGCACAGAGACACACATGCCAGCAAAACTGAGAATGTTGTGTGAAAGCATCGATCTCCATGTCCATGGTGCCGGTGCCAAGCTGAACATTTTTCATGATTTGTCTTCTTCCCCCTTTGCTACCGCAGTGAAAATTAATGACAATCGTGTTGGGTACCAGGGTGTGGGGATTTAGAGACTCTGGACCTGGAGAGCCCTTTGCGGCACTTACTGCTGACACTCAGTGCTGCTTCCAACGTATCTAAGTCCACATGACAGGTCTCCTATACCTCCAGACTCAGCTTTTCATTAAGCAAATTCTACAGCCCAGGGTCCGGGGCCTTCATACCCAACCAGGCAGCACGCAGTGACAGAAAAGCGCATCAAGTCTCAAAAGCAGAGCGTTCTCTGGTCGATTTCAGAGCAGTAGGAAGATCTTCCGAGAGCTGCCTTTTACTGAGCACATCGCACATGTCATAATTACTGTTCAGCCACCCACAAGGTAGACACTGTCACCCACGACTTCGTAATGAGATGGCAGAGGCTGACAGAGGTGAAGGGTGACCAAAAGTGATCCCCCCGCTACGGACGAGAGTTTGCTCGCCTCTCACTTCATGATCCCATTCTGCCTCCAAGTCACCTAGATCCCATCTATCCATCCCTGAGCTGTCCTCCCACCGCCACACACACACACACACACACACACACACACACACACACGTTGCCTCAATAAGGCAACGGAGCCATGAAATGGGACTAGACTGAGGCCAGAATCCAACACTTGATTCCAAATTCAGTTGCTTCAGTCCTCCAGTTATTTCTGCACGTGATTTATGCTTCTCTGGTAACTCTGTGACTTTATCCATCTGTAAAACTTCCACATTGATTCTTTCCTCCTCTTCGTGGGCATCCCACTGAGATGACTTAGCCCACGGTCTCCCCCAAACCCTGCCGCCCACTGTGATGCCCGCGCCAGCCTTGCCTGGGGCCCAGCTGAGGCCGATACTGACGTGGCTGGAAGGGTGTCCAGGCGACCCTAAATGGAGATGGAGAGGAGCAAGGACCACAGTAAGGAGCCTCTTCCCTAGATTCGGCTCAAGGGACACCGTTTATAGGACTGAAGAAGAGGCAAGAAGAAAAGAAAGGTTAATGGAAAGCACAAGAAGAAAGCACGGAGGCGGGAGTCTTGCAAGAATGACTGACACAGGACAGAAGGGTGACTCTACCTTGGAGCCCCGCCCCGCCCCCTCTGGAGGTCACTCACCTTCACCTTCTCTGGGGGCTTGGGATTCGTGCACATGACGCCGACTAGCAGAAGAGGGAAGAGGGAGGAGGCAGGTAACTGTGCCGTCATGCCTGGGTGTGAGGTTCTGGTCTTGGAGGCTGGGATCTGCCGCACCCTGGCAGCCTTTTGACACACTAGCCAAGCCCGTGCAGGCCAGTCGCAAGCCGGCAAGGGCTTCTGGGGCATTGAGCGGGGATGTAGAATTTAAACCACATCCTCACCCACACACACCCCCACGTGCACTCAGTGCTCACCAGTGCGATGAGGGCCTGGGACTCATATAAATTCTGGCAGAATTATGAAAAGGTGAGGGCAAGGGCCCATGGCCCTTGAAGATTACTGTCTGCTTTAGCTGGGTGGAGGGTAGTGTCCAGATGCAGAGAGAGCCTCCCCAGCCTTGCAGTAAAGTCACTGGAAACAGGACCACACAGACCCCAAATACCATTCGGGGTATCATGATTTGTGGACCACCGAGGGCCTCTCTAAGAGAGGTGGAAGGAAACTGGCCCTGAGGGAGGAAAAATATTTGCAATTAATGTGAAGGAAGCACATTAATATCACATGCTACACCTGCCTGCAAGCGCTCCCGAATCAGTAAGAAAAAACAAGCAGCCCAACAGACACATGGGCGCCAGGCAGGAAACCAAATGATATCTGTGCTGGGATACGATGTTCTCCTTCACCAATAATCAAAGACGTATAAATAAGAAAAGATGCATTCTGTGTTTATCAGATTGGCCACAGTTAAAAGGCGCGGAGGCACCCGCCTGGCTGTCGTCGGTCTGGTATGGGGGGGGGGGGGGTTGCACACCAGACGGGGGAGGGAGCCGCCAGCGGCTGCCAGTTTTCTGGAGGAGAATCTACCATTCTGAATGTGCTCCTTTTGAAAGTGCTCTCAATCTCCTGGAAGTCCCAGGGCCTGAGAAGGAAAATGGTGATGAGGCACGAATAAAAACGCTTTGCCTCTCAGCCAGCAGCTCTTGGTTTATCAAGTCCCCAACTGCTCAATCGTCTCTGCTAAAATTGGGACTGGGTGAGGGATACAGGCCTGGATATTGCCGGATACCCCGCTTCAGTAACACATTTAACCCCACCCCACCTCCCCGGAGGCCTCCCAGCCTCCTTGTCCCTCTCGTGTACAATACGGTGCACTTCTGGATCCCAGGTGCTGAGGCCTGAGTGAGTCACACTCCTCAATTCACAACCGCTTGTCCTTGCAAAGCCCCCTTTGTTCTGTAGATTATTTACAGCCTTGATTTCCAAACCACATTCTCCCCACCCCCCCACCGTCCCCATGGCTAAAATATGTTTCCTATTCCTATGGTTTGTAATCCTGGAAAAACTTGCACATTCCTTATCAGATTACTAGCCCCTTAAAGCTTAAAAAAAACCACTCACTTCCCCCCCGCCCGCCCCCCACCTTTGGACATCAGAATCAAGTGGTTGAGTTCATCAAACTCTTACATTTATGGCACTTTATCATCAGGCTGTGCACTGATTGCCTTATTATATTAATTTAAAATGTTGTTTTCTTGTCTCCAATCCACCCCTATTTTCCGGCTCTCGGGAGGATGGGCAAGGAAACAATCGATCGATCGTGCAGAGTGGCAGGTCGGGGCCCCAGACGACAGGAAGCCAAATGACTGAGACAAGGTGAAGGTTGGTGCAGGTTGGCTTTGAATCCCAAGTCGAGGGCGGGTGTCTGGGCTGGCCCTCGAGGACTAACAGGGAGACGTCGGGCTCTGGATTCCCCCCACACCTCTCTTCCCACAGCCTTCCCCACACAGGGTCTGTGGGCAGCTCTCTCTTCTACCCACCCCTCCCCACCCCCAGGGGGAAGTCCCTCTCAGCCAGCTTGTCGCCACCCCCCCTCCAGGTCCACACAAAGGGCAGCCTCCGCCTCCAAGTCTGATGGGGCTCAGTTCTTTGAGTCTGGGCATTCCTGAGCTCTCTTGGAAAACAGACGCTTTTGTTATCCCAGATTTCTCATCTCTCCTCCGAGGCCTCTAATCTGCTGGGGGAGGGGGGGGGAGCCCAAAACAATGACCTCTGACCCAGCCCCAAAGCTCCCACAGCCCGGTTTCCTGCCGTGTGAACCTCCGGACAGCAGACCTGACACCTGCCCCCGGTGGCCTCTGTCTCAGCTCAAGAACGATGGACATTAAAATATACAGCCTCAAAAATAATGTTTTTGTTCCTTACCAATGTTTTCCATTCCTTTATCCTTCCCAAGCTGTGTGACTTTGGGCAAGTTACCCTGTGTGCCTCTGGTCTTTGTTTATGAAGTTGGGAGAATAATACAAAGTTTACAGGGCTAATTTAAAAAAAAAAAAAAAAAAAAAAGAGGAGATGATTCATTCAAAGTCTAAACATGACCTGGCCAAGGTAAACATCCAGTGTTGAGTCAACTAAGAAACTGATGCACAAGTAGAAAACCCAGTTTACCCAAAGTCGTGGGAAATTGCTAACTGCTCCTCCATTGCTGTTATCAATTCCTTGCTCTCTTCACTATTTTCTCCTTGCTCAATGACTCGAGAGCAGAAGAGATTTCATCATAAACTCTGACTCAGTGGTGGGACTAAGTGACCTAAAATCTCCACTGTTTGAGAATTCTGTCCGGGAGAAGAGAAATTTCCAGGGCTTGGGCTCCACGGTGGGAGGGCACTTCCTGTCACCATGGCGTCCCGGTCCACCTGCCCGTTCCAGCACCCCTGCCTCCTCCTCTTCCATCCACTGGAGCCGCTTATCCAGTCCCTGTTGTTGCCTTTCCGGAAGGTGCAAATAACCCCCCTCTTGTCTTCTCTCTTCCAGGTTCTTCACTTCCTTCGGACCCCCGGCTGGCGACCCCCCTCCACTGATAAAGAGACAGTAGGGTCAACCAGTTGAGCACAGCATCAAAACCAGCCTGTCCAGCGTGTACCACGCCTATCTGGACAGGCTCCCAGCCTCCTTCCCAGCACCCCCTCCTGCGATTCCCTGACTTCACACCAGCCGAATCCATCCAGTCTCTAAAACACACCTCTTTGCACTTATATTCTTGAACTTGGAGGTCAATTATTCTGAGTACTTTGGGATTCCACCCCCCCCCCAAATTACCTCTATGTTTCTTCCCACCTAGAGGACAAGGTTGCAATTTTATCAGATTTTACCAAACAAGATTTTAGGTGGAAACGTTTGTAACCTGAGCCATAGAGTTAAGGCTGGAAACCTGTCCAGACCTAAACTGAACCATAAACTCTTCTCACTTTCTGACTTTAAAAATCCTACACTTGCCTGTAATCCATGATATTTAATACACAATGATGAAGTTTTAAGGTGTTGGTGAGGTGGTCCAGAGCCAATGGCCAAGAAAGAATTCTTGAAGACATCTTTGGTGCAAAAAGGTGATTTTATTAAAGCACAGGGACAGGACCCGTGGGCAGGAAGAGCTGTCCTGACAGATAACTGATTATGTACCCTCAGGTTGGGAGGGGGCCAGGGGTAGAGTAAGTCTGTAAGGAATTTTGGAAGCAGGGTTTCCAGGACCTTGAGGGTCTGGTGTTGCTAGGGAAATGCCACTTATCAGCATTTAGTAAAACCTCAGTCATGAGACCCTTCAGATGTAGGGTGGGGTTGCATATGCTTGGAGTATGTTTGCCATCATGTATCTCAAGGCGGTTAAGACAAAGGAAGTAGACTTGCAGGATCCTGGGGGGGGGGGGGGGTCAGGGTAATGTTAAGCCAAGGTTCCCTTTGCCCCCAGCGAAGTGTCATCATTGAGGCAGCTGACCCCGTAGAGGGAGGTCATTCTATCAGTTTTAAGAACTTGTCGATGGGCTGTAGGCAGTAAGGGAATTTAATTTTTCATTTGCCTTAGTTTCCCACATCACCATGGCAAGCACTTACACCCCTTTCTTTTGTTCTTGGACAGCCAGGAGTGTTCAAGGAAACACATGTCCCACCTGGGGGGGGGCGGGGGGAGGCTATAACCTGTACTTTGCCCTCAGCTCACCCCACACAGGGTGGCAGAAATCACTATGTCTCAACCACTGCCTACTTTTCCCATTCAGACTCCAACTTTTCCTTGAGCTAGGACTCCTTGGAGGAGAACTTTCTTGCCCAAGGTGACACAGCTAATGAGCGGCAGTTAAATAAAACCTCCAGACTCCCCATCCTCACTTCTGTTACCGACTTGATCCTGCCTGAAAATCGACAGCAAGTTTCTTGTGTTTTAATTAAAAGTAACAGGAGTTTGGTTCCTTTGGTTATAAAGGAAACAGGTTCAGCTTTTGCTGAGATGCTGTCCACCTCTTCATCCCGGATTCAAACCCAGCCTCTGCAACCCAGACCCGACATAGAGATTTTGGTCCCCGTTTAGTTTTACTTGAATATTTTCCCTGAATTAGATCATCTCCGTTGGCATCTGGGATCCCCGTTCAGACCTCCAGGATTTTCTTTACTCTGGGTGTAAGTGTGAGGCATACGACTTATCCCTAAATCTGCAACTTTAAAATAATATTGCATATGTTTATGTAATATTTGTAGTTCACCAATGTCCTTCACATCGTTAATTCCATTTAGCCCTCCCAGTAAGCCGGTTAGGCAGATAGGACACGCATTCCTTGCTCGAATTTGCAATGGAAAAGTGAGGTTCAGACAGGGGACATGACTTGGGCAGTGTCAGAATAGTGTAGACCTAGACCAAAAGTTTGAGTTTTTATTTCAAATCCATTTGTCTCTCCACTCTTAGCTCAATTCCCCATAAAACATGTTTGGGAATGGAGGAAAGCCCCAGAGAGACCACAGTCCTTTTGCATTTAATTTTCATCCACACGTGTCCTTAACCTGCTGAGGTCTGGGACTCTCCCCTGGTCTGGGCTGACTGTGGCCCCAAGACTTCCCCAGAGCCAGGAGGCCTGGCACACAGCCGTGTCACTGACCCCAGCTTTCTGCTCCAGGGAGAGCACTGCTGCTTGGAGGTGAGGGTGGGAGGCAGTGAGAGGAAGGGTGTGTGCTCCCCAAGGTGTTCTTGTCTCTTACTCCAGCTCTAATGGGCTGGGGGAGGGCGTGGGAGAGAGCTCCGTGTCCTGGCACAACTACCGGAACCTGAGGAACCCACACGGTTGGAAACCAGAGCCCTCCCACCTGCAGATTCTGCAGTCTACGCCTCAGGCCCTTGCTCCCAGGGAAAGAATAAATATGCTAAATAAAAGATGCCTTTTGTCAACAAACATGCCCTGTGGCCATCGCCAATGACGTCCCAGATCTGTGAGGCTTTGAGAAAATACCTCCCTAGACCTCAGTTTACCCATTTATAAATCAGAAAATCACCAAAGTCCTTTCTAAGGCTGACATTCTCAGGTTTTTTTTGTCTCAGCTTTTGAGAGAGATTCTGAGCTCCTCTGAAGCTGAGTTGATCTGTTGTTACCCCTAGGCGATTGGGAAGCAAAAGTAAGAATCAAGAAATTCTGTGGATTTTGAGTTCTCCTGTGGCATATAGGTTTTCCAGGCCACAGCTGTATATGGGAGAGCCAGATGCTCAGTAAAGTAGAAAGACTGGCCGGTCCAAGCCACCAGGCCAGGGCCAGACACAGCTACAACCGAACCCCCACAACTGTCTATGCACGTTGCAATCAGATCGGATGCAGAACAGATTCTCGGTTGAGACCACTTGGCTTCTCTATCACCCCTTCGCCTCTGGCACCCTATGAAGGGTCTGAGGGCACCAGGATAACACCAGGACTTGACCTAGAAAACCCCTGCAGTCACCCCAGGGACACCCAGGGACAAGGTTGGCTCTCTTTCTGCCTAAGATCAAGAGAGGCAGGACGTATTTACAGATGCAGTGATATGATGTTCGGAGTTTGCATCAAAATCATTCCGTGTGTCTGTGCAAGGGGGGAGGGCTGGGGGCACATGTGGATGTCGATGAAATTGGCCGGGAAATGTGCTGATCACGGCTGAAGCAAGTAGGAGGTATATGAGGTCAAGGATACTCTTCGCCCTGCTGACTGCGTGTGTTTGAGAGTTTCCATAGAAAATATTTAATCAAAGGTAACAAGCCGGGAAGGGGGCTTCTTAAAACTAATGGATAGAAATAGCACAGAGGGTAAATAAAAGAGATAAGTGGAGAGGGAAGGGGAAGGAAGAAAGAAGACAGACAAATAGTGGGATTTTTGTGAGCAGTCACTAAGTCCTTACTCTGTGCCAGGCATTTCTAGGTATAAATTCTCACTAATGTTTATTTTAAAAGTCATCGTTATTATGTTCTTTTACAAAGAAGAAACTAATACGCATACAAATTAAAATTGCTCAAAATTGCATAGCTAGAAAGAACTCAAAGCCAGGTCTGTTTAAGCCCTAAATCCCAACTTTTGTCCCTGGACACAACAGGCAGGGAGAGAAAGAGACAGCAGCCGTGGACAGCGAAGGGTATAGAGTGTAGAAATGGAAACAAATGGGAGACAGAACGAGGCTCAGTGAGTTAGGCATCAGGGACCAGGTTGACAAGAAGCCCTTTGGAAGCCATTCCGGATCGGTGGGCGGTGAGGGCTGGTCCCTCTCCCCCGCCCCGGACTCTGAGGAGGAGGGTTAATCTTGCATCAGGATAAGTTAATAGAAATCTGTGATGCCATCTGGAACTTGCTGTGAAGGAAACATGAATTCCATAGTTCCATCTCCAACTGGTGCAGGCACCCAGGAGAATCCATGACTTCCCAGACATTTGTGACTAGCCTTGCCACGAACTTCCTGTGTGTGTGTGTGTGTGTGTGTGTGTGTGTGTGTGTGTGTGTGAGAGTGTTCAAGCTAAATTATAGCAGAAAGGGAACAGGTGGGGAGGGACGCCTGATTGGCTCAGTCAGGTTAAGCATCAGACTTTGGCTCACATGGTGATCTCCTGGTCTGTGAGTTCGAGCCCCGTGTTGGGCTCTGTGCTGACAACTCAGAGCCTGGAGCCTGCTTTGCATCCTGTGTCTCCCTGTCTCTGCCCCTCCACCACTCACACTCTATCAAAAATAAATAAACATTAAAAAATATTTTTTAAAGTTCAATTTCCTGGGTGGGTAAACTGAAATGGGCACCAATCTCAAAATGGCAATTCATATAAACTTAGACTGACTTTTGGTTGACATTAAGGCCAAAGTGAATAATAAAAAATAAAAATGAGTGAACTGATAGTGTTCCAAGGATATTAGAGAAAAGAATGCGATCTTGGACTATATTGATTAGTGCACAGTCTTCCAAAAAATGTGCTTTATATTGATCGAATCTGACCTGAAATAGCGTTTCTACCTGCGGACAGAACAAATAAAAATGTAAATTCATAAATCAGAGCATGTTCTAAGGAAGAGCGTCAGGATGTAAGCTGGCTTCCAGTAGGTATTTGTTGAATTAGGAGGCAGGTAGTTAGACGTGCGTGAGGAGGGATAAAGCAGGTGCAGGCCACAACCTCCGAGCCACCTCCAAGGAATAACAGGACAGGAAAGGCCTAACCGCAGAGCCGGCTCAGAAGCCACAGCGGGGGCGGGGCGGGGGGGGGGGGGGAGCTCCAAGAGCTGAGCATGCGCACAAAAGGTACAACTTGCCCTTCCGGTCACAGCAAAAGCTCGTTAGAAACCCATAAATACGCAATGCGTGAATAAATACAGTTAGAACAATGCATCAGGGGCAGGCGCATGCTCCAAGCCAAAGTGTGATGGACCCACCAGCTGCCGGTCAAACAAGTCAATCCAAGCCCAATCTGCTCGTACACGAAGCAGATTTAAGACGATGCGGCTAGAGCTTCCGGGGCCGGTCCCACTCTCGCTCCGCAGTGGCCAGCTTTCTCTGTTGCGTGAACGGTACGTAGCAGCCCTATGAGCTATGCCCCCACTCTGGTGTCGCGTCTCCACCCTTCCGTGCGTCTGGGTCAAGAACCGAGCGAGCCGGTAACGCAGAGAAACTAGATGAACTCATGAAGGGAGGAAGAAATGATCGGTCATCTGCCTCGATTTGGGCCCCCACAGGCCCTTTACGATGCAGCAGGCGAGTGAACGTTGTGAAAATACTCGGTTAAATCTGACACGGTGTTTTCCCGCTTGCAGGTCCCAAGGCTGCTCAGCGAACGTACAGAATCCAAACGACCACGAGGCGCCCCGGAGTCGGAGCCCTCGCATCCTCCAGCCGCTCCGGTCTGTTCTGGGTCTTGCCAGCCACCTCCACCCGGCGCTGCCTCTCCCTAAGTCTTGCCGTGTCCCAGGTCTCACCTCCCGGGTCCCCTGGATGGAGGGACCCCCTCCGACTCCTCCTGGTTACGCCGTGTGATCTCATCTGTGGTCTTCTTTCCAGGGCTTCTCAAATTCTGCAACTTCCTTGTTTATTCAGTGAAACAAGCATACATCGCTTTATGGTCTACCTACCCATGAGGTGTAAACCTCACTCTGTCCAGTGCAGCTCACTCTGTCCAGCTTGTCTAAAAGTCACCTGCTTTTATTCATCCGGAGCTTAATGAACACTCGTCGGATGAATAGGTAGACCTCTAGATGTCTTAGAGTAATAGCTCATAGATCTGGTTGGACGCACGTAAGCCATTTTACAGATCTGTTGAAAACTATGGACTCCTCACTCTCTAGAAAAATGACGCTGCGCACTACGGTTTATAACACCAAGGGGTTCCCGATCCCTCAATACTCTTGCTGTCTGTAGCGATGTTAGGTTTGCTTAAAATAGCAGGAACAGAAAATCTTTTCCTCTAAGGACATGAGTTTCATCTAGAAACTGAGAGTGGATGTTGTGGCCAAATATGTGTCCAGTTCCCAATGTATTCAGAGCATTTGAAACAAATACAGCTATCCCTAGAAGCTCAGAGTGTCTCTCTGGTCCTGAGCTATTGGTTCAGGCTATAGCCTGAAAAACTGTAAGTCCGCGGCTGTGCCTGTGGGAGGCCCTACCTGCCCCCACGGAAGGAGACACACACACACAGGCCTTCTGAGCTCCGAGAGCTAGTGCACAGAAGTAACATTCCGTGCTTGTACGTGTGCTGTGGCATCGAAGTGTGGTGCCCAGGACAGTTCTGGAACTGGTGACCTTGTACAAGCAAAGCTTGTGTAAAAAGCCTCTGTACGCTCATCTATGCATATGCTAGGGCTTCCTGGGGACCTAAACCAATCAAGGCTCCGCATGCTAAGAACAAGGAGACAATAGTTCGAAAGCATGTCTTTGCTAGAAATCTAAGAAGTAGAATCACACGCACGGCAGATGCATGGAAATATGTTGTAGGTCAGCAGGAATGCACGAGCAGGCTTTTCTGGTTGATCCTGTTACTCTGCTCTATGAGATCTGTATACTTTCAAATTTCAAATTTCATTTCATTTCAAATTTATAGTTGGTTTATAGCCCAGCATATGGTCAATTTTTGTAAATATTCCATGTGTGCTTTAATATGTATTCTGCAGTTGTTAGGTGTTCTATATATGTCTGCTAGGTCTAATTTGATAACTGTGCTGATTAAATCTCATATGCCATTATTCATGTTTTTCCTGCTTTTTCTGTTACTAAAAGAAGTATGTTAGAATTTTCCACTATATGCAGATTTGTATATTTCTCTGTAGAGTTCTGTCAATTTTTAATAACTTTTTTTTTTTTTTTCTAGTAGCCTTCACACCCAGCACAGAGCCCAGTTCAGGGCTTGAACTCACAACACTGAGATCAAGACCAGGGCTGAGATTGAGAGTTAGATGCTTAACCAACTGAGCAACCCAGGTGACCCATTTTCTGTCAATTTTTAATTTATATATTGTTAGTTATGCTATTAGGTGCTTACAGACTTACAGTAATTTTATCTTCCTGGTGAATTATATGCTTAATCAGTACGAAAATTTTTTCTAAATCCTTTGTTATCCATTTTGCCTTAAAGTCTACCTTGTCTGTAAACAACATAGCAAATTTTATTTTGGTTTATTTATGCTTAGTAACTCCTACCCTTCACTTTCAACGTTTTTATTTATTTTTGGGACAGAGAGAAACAGAGCATGAACGGGGGAGGGGCAGAGAGAGAGGGAGACACAGAATCGGAAACAGGCTCCAGGCTCTGAGCCATCAGCCCAGAGCCCGACGCGGGGCTCGAACTCACGGACCGCGAGATCGTGACCTGGCTGAAGTGGGACGCTCAACTGACTGCGCCACCCAGGCGCCCCCTACCCTTTACTTTCAAGCATTATTTATCTTTCTGTGTTAGGTGTCTATTTTGTCTCTTCTGTTCTATATCCAATAGTCTCTCATTCTAGTTTTCTTTTGAACTATTTGGTATATGTTTATTCCCCCTCCCCCACTCCCATAAGGTTGATGATTATATACACTTTGAACATTCTTTGAGATTACAAAATGCATCCGGGATATATCAGATTCTATTCATAAATAGTTAATCTGCTTCATTTTACCCTCTTGGCAATATAAAGACCTTAGAATTTTATAACACTATATCCAATCTCTTGAATTATATAATTATATGGTATAGTACTGTCGTGATTAAACATAGACATTACCTATCTAAATATATAAAGAAAAAGATGTTCACATTGTCAATCTTCATAATACATTTACCATGATGGTTAATTTTATTGTGTCAACTTGATTGGGCCATGGGGTGCCCATATATTTTGGGTGAACATTATTTCTGAGTGTGTCTGTGAGGGTGTTTCCGGATGAGAGTGACATATATACATATTTTTTAATTTTTTAAATTTTACTTAAATCCAGGTTAGTTGACATATAGTGTAATAATGGTTTCATGAGTAAAATTTAGTGATTCATCACGCAGATGAAAGTAACATTTATTTATTTATTTTGAGAGACAGAGATAGCATGAGTGGGGGAGAGAGACAGAGGGAGAGAGAGAATCCCAAGCAGGCTCTACACTGTCAGCACAGAGCCCAACGCGGCGCTTGAACCCACAAAACCGTGAGATCATGACCTGAGCCAAAACCAACAGCCGGATGGTCAACCGACTGAGCCACCCAGGTGCCCCGGGAGTAACACTTAAATTGGCAGCATGAGGAAAACAGATTGCTCTCCACAACGTGGGTGGGCCTCATCCTATCTGTTGAAAGTCTAAACATAAAAAAAAAAAAAAAATGGCTGAGTAAGAAAGAATTCTTTCACTCTGCCTGTCTTCGAGCTGGAGCACCAGTCTTCTGCCTTCAAACTCAGACTAGAACTGCATCAGTTGTCCTGGTTCTCAGCCAGCTGATAGCCAATCTCGGGACTTCCCAGCCTCCACAGGTACATGAGCCGATTCCTTATAATAAATCGCCCTCCCTCCCTCTCTGTCTCTCTACCTATACATATATACACAAACATAAATACACCTACATTGATACAGATATCTACATATTTATTTTTTAGACATCTACATATTTAATAGGAGATAAATGTAGATATAAATAGGGATATATCTATATATTTATCCGTTTTATACATATCTCAAAGTGGCTTTGGAATTGGATAATGTGTGGAGACTCGAAGAATCTTGAGGTTCATGATAGAAAAAGCCCAAAATGCCTTACCTCACTGTTGCAGGAACAGAGATATGAAAGGCTGCTTGTGGTAAGGGCTCAGAAGGAGGAACACGTCAAGAGCAACTGGAAGAAGGTTCGTGACCCCTTCCTGGCGCTGCTCCAACCTCTGCTCCCATTGTCCTACCTGTCCTGTCTTCTTAGCAAAATCTCCCTGCTTCCCTCCCCTAAGAATGCGTGTGATTGTATTTAGCGCCCACTCAGATCATCCGGGGGTAATCCCTTTATCCCAAGATCCTTAACTTGATCACATCTGCAAAATCTGCCAGATAAGATAACGTCTGGGTTCCGGGGATTAACACCTGAAATCTTTGGGGGCCATTACTTCAGTTACCACAGGGTCCGGATTTGGGATCAGGACATACTTGAGTGTGAGTCCCAGCTCGACATATTACTCGGCCTGGGACTTGGGGAGCTATTTGTTTTTACTCTGTATTTATATCCTTACTTATAACACGGAGAAAGTATTAACCTTATGGTTATTCTGGTGATGCTTTCATAAGAAAATCTACCTAAATATTCCTGATACTCAGTAAACAGGGAGTTGATGCAGACTGATTCTCCTCCCTTTCCGTTCCTCGTGCTCTGTTCGCTCCTTCCCCTGCGCCCCTGGTGTCCCCTCTCCCCTCACCACTGCTCTGCTTCTCCCATCTTCTCCGCCCCTTCTGAAGCCTGCGTTTCTACTTTGCTCCTGCAGGTCGTGTCCAGAGAAAGGACGAGTTGCCCCAACGTAGGCTGGGAGCTGCAGGGACCTCCCAGGCCAGAACTTGGCGCGAACCATTGGTGGAGAGTCCCCTGGAAGAGGTGACACTTCCCAGCTTCCCTTCATGGCCCCTGACTTGACCTGACGGCACAGGGACAGAGACCAGTGCTTGCTTTTCAGGTAAGGCCACCCGAGGCCAGAGGGGCAATCGCTCCACTTTCTGGGCCTCTGAAAGCCCATATATGAATTCAAGAAGCTAAAATACTCAAGCATTAAACTTTTAGAGGTTTCCGAGTCAATACTTTCTCTTTCCAATCTTCCCAAGGTGAAATCTGGTCAAATTAAATCACCAAGAGGTCTGGTGGCCTCCTCTTAAAAGATGTGGAAATATGGGGGCACCTGAGTGGCTCAGTCGGCTGAGCGTCCTACTCTTGATTTAGGCTCAGGTCATTATCTCACGGTTTGTGGGTTCGAACCACGCGATGGGCTCTGTGCTGACAGCTCAGAGCCTGCTTGGGATTCTCTCTCTCTCTCCCTCCCTCTGCCCCTCCCCTGCTTTCTCTCTTCCTCAAAATAAACAAACAAGGAAACAACCCAAAAGATGTGGAGAAATGAAAAGATACAAAGTGTCAAAGGCAGTGAAGATGTTCATCTCATAGTCCCAGATCCCTGCCCAGGTGACAGGCTTTGGCTTGAAGTGTCCCTTCCTTCCCAGGGAGGAGGAAGGCCAGACTCACAGAGGCTCTGGGACATCGCCTTGCTGGGGGCGGCTGGGTCTACGGAGGACAAGTTGGTTAACTCTCATGGCTGCCACGGGGTCTCCAGCGCCCACAGTTGTGCGTGGACACGGGGCCACTCCCTGGAACATGTGGGTGGGAATAGTGGACATTGGCTTCACCTGGGAAAGGGCACGTTCCCCCGCACGCGTTGTTTCCTTTGCCTCACTGAACACAAGAATGGTCTCTCGGAGCAGATGAGGGTGGGATCTCTGGCAATGGTGGCAGGGCCCCCGAGGACAGTTTCAGGACCAGCGGCCCTCCTGAAGGCCACAGCCAGCCTGGATCTGAGGCATGCTCAAGGGTAAGGCTGTAGTAGTCATGAACTTGGACAGAAAGGTAACAGCAAAATCATCACTCTTCTCAAAATCCAAATACGTGTTGTTAGTGCATTTAAAGAAGTCAAAGAAGTTTTAAAGTCAAACAAAAAGTTAGATTTGAAGCCAAGTAACATTTCTTTTCTTTTTTTTTGAGAGAGAGCAGGAGTGAGTGGGGGAGGGGCAGAGAGAGAGGAAGAGAGAGAGAATCCCAAGCAGGCTCCATGATATCAGCGAGCAGCCCAATGTGGGACTTGATCCCACGAACCCTGCAATCATGACCTGAACCGAAATCAAGAGTCTGACACTTAACCGACTGAGCCACCCAGATGCCCCATGGCCATCCTTTTATAAAAAACGCCAGTCACATTGGATTAGGGGCCCACCATACTCTAGTATGACCTCAACTTGTCACACTGGCAGCAATCCTATCTTCAAATAAGGCCACATTCCGAGGTCCAGGGGGTTAGGGCTTCAATATATCTTTTGGGGGAACATGATTCAGCCCATAACACCCTATGATCTGGGGCAGATCACTGATCCCCTTAGGACCCCTCCCTATGATCTGGAGCAGATCATTGCCCCCCGCCCCCACCCCAGGACCCCTCCCGATGTCCTGTAAACTGCTCAGTCCTGACTGGGTCACAGAAACAGCGACTGAGACAAACTGATCTGAGTCTCACCCTTTTCTGCCCTAGGCTTTAGCAGACCTGATCTTGGGTCCAGTTCAAGGCCTGGTCAAGCTCTTTAGGACCTGATTAGTATCTCGGGCCTCAGAGAGTTACCTCTGAAGTCTTATTTGATAGAATTGTGTCCCATTATTTTTGATAAAAATATGTAACTAATCTATCAAGAAACCTTTCAGGAACGATCCCAAAGTACTGGCCCAGGTTTTACCTAAGAGGTCAAGACTCAACACCCTGATAGGTGGACTTGGGGTGATGGAGCAAGTTCAATCTGCCAGAAACGTAGTATTTACAGAGTGAAGGATAGGCCCGGAAATTGGGCCGATGTCAAATCTGGAGTGCTCCATAGAATTTCAAATTAAAGGTGTAGGAATTAGGGAGGAACCAAAGCATTTTCAACATAAGAGTGGTGTCAACAAAGTTGATCCCCAGAAGATCATACAACACAGGCGGAGCGTGGAGGAAGACGGACACAGAAGACTCTGGAAGGAAGGAGACAAGGGACGGACCAAAGCAAAATTCCTGGAAGCAGGTCAGGATGCAGGCTCCGAAGGAGGAGAGAAGGGGAACGGAGCCCTGACATTCATTCCGGTGGACCGGAGACAGGTGCATCCTGGTGTGCGCCCCACACCTTCACTTCTGGTTGCTGGAAGCCTCAACCCAAGGTGCTCGAAAGTTCACGAGGAATGTTGGAACGAGACCTGGGGAGCTGGGGTTTGGGGCCATACGCCCTACTCATGATCTGTGATGAAGGGTCCTCACCACTCAAGGGCAGGTTACTGTATGATGAGCAAATGTCCACATGAGAGATGGTGGGGATTTAGTCACAACTGATGATCCATATGGGAGAAGACCAAGGGGCCTACAACAGGAACCCCGGGTTTGCTCTCATCTCACCATGACCCGCTGGTGACCTCCCTCCAGCCTCAGGTTCCTCAAGCAGGAAGAGGAGTGTGTGAATGGCTGCTTGCCCGTGTCAGGCGCTGGCCTCAGTCCTGTATCGTTATCAGCACTGCTGAAGCCTAGCAGGTAGACACTATTAATTATGCCCATATTACAGATGAGAAAACTAAGGTTCAGAGACCTGAGCCTTTTCTGCGTCAAGGAGCTGGTCAGTGGTGCACAGGGGTCTTGAACTCAATGGTCTCCGGCACCTCATAGTCACCTCATAGTCTGCGGTTGGGCCATTATTTGGGGGCTGAGAGCGGGGAGAGGCCGGAGAGCCTGGGAGTGCGTGTAGGTCTGCGCGCCCCCCCCCCCCCCGGAAGGAGCCTTCTCAGCTGCTGCAAATGTCCTGGGGACCTGCAGGCTGGAATAGGGACCAGCGACCAGGCTAGTTTACAGGCCCTTGAGAAGAGCCGGGAGATCTGAGCCGACGGGAAGCCTGTCTTTCCAGAGAGTTCGCCAGCCTCGGGGTCAGGCGCAGAGGCGCGCGCGGGTGATCCTGGCAGAGGCGGAGCGGAAAGGGCTTATAGCCGAGAAGGAAGGACTTAGCACCTCCGTTCACAGGGGTCTTTAGCCGAGCCGAGCCGGCGGGCAAACCGGCGGGAGCAGGTGGGAGAGCGGGTGGGGGCGCCTCTCCACCCAGTCACACGCCTTGCAGCGCCCCCGCCCGGTGTCCGCTAGGGCCTCGCAATGACAGGTGTTTCGGAGGAAGCGGGCAGGTGCTTTACAGAGAGAGACCCCAGCCCAGGGCCGCTCCGGACTCACAGTGTAGGTCGTTCTCTCCTGCGACCGCCCTGCAGGTGTGACCCCCCGGCTGCGCCACCTACGCGAACGAGGTCCTCTCCGGGGCACTCTCGGGCCCCGCGGCCGGACTGCGTCATTAGGAAACACAGTGCGCCGTGACTACTGATGGAGGTTCGGGACACAGGACCGAGAGGTACCGTCCTCCAGGACTGCGCTTCTCAAACTTTACTGCGCACACGAACCACGTGACGCTCGTTTTTGAAAAAGCAGATTCTGATTCAGTGGCGGCAGCTTCACTTCCAGAAAGCGGGGAACACCCAGGGGCGGCCGGTCACTTGGGGAGGGTGGGGACGGCACTTCCCGGTCCCAGAGAGTGGCCTCCGCCGCCACCCGCCCGGACACGTGCGCCGGAACAGGTGCAAGACGTCTCCCGGATGCACCCGGGCTAGCGGAGGGCGGTAGGCGCGAGGGAGGGGCGAGCGGGCAGGGGGAGCGGGGAGCGGACAGGGAGAGTGAGGAGGGGAGAGGGGAGGGGTCAGGTGCGGGCGCGTGTGTGTGTGTGTGTGTGTGTGTGTGTGTGCGCGCGCGCGTGCACGCCGCCCTGCGATTGGAGGGCGCGCCTTCGCCCCGCTCCCGCCGGGCGCTCAAAAGGGGCCGACGCTCCGGGACAGCGCAGAGCCTCCCGGGCGAGCGCGCACCGGCCATGGCCCCGCCGCTCTGGGCTTCGTGCCTCTTCCCCCTGTTCCTGGGAGGCCTCGCTCAGCCGGCCCCGAAACCGCAGACCATGAGGGTGAGTGTCCCGTTGGGGACCCAGCGGACCGCAGCGCCCGACGACTCACCTGGCCTGCGGGGCCTCGTCCGAGGCCGAGGTGTCCGGAGCCCTGCTGAGCGGCCCCCTGCCGGGCGGTGGTGCCACCGCAGGTGGGACCCAGGCTGCCTGGGCGCCGCGCCCCTGGTCTGGAGCTCGTGGGAAAAGAGCTAGCTGATGCCGGGATGCACTCTGGGGCGTCAGGGTCAGGGAACAGGGGCTTTTTTTTCCCGGGGAACAATAAAACACACAAGGCCAGTATTTGTTGGCCCAATGTAGTTTTAGGGGACGTGGGCTGGTGAGCAGCGGTTGGGGGTGGGCTGGGGGACAAAGCTTGTACCAGAGGAGGAGGATTTGCTCTCAGGTCGCAAAGCGCCTGATGCCCCGAAGTCCCCACACTGGAGGTCACCAGCCACCCTGTAAAACATGTGTGTACGAGCCTTAGGACGCAGGGTGGGGACTCCGTAGGTGCCTTGAGGTACCGACAGGTTTAAACTTTAAAACCAGACAAATTCATTCAAAAACAGCCTCACTTGTGGCCTTAAACCAGTTACGTCCCTTTTTCTTGGCCTCCCCCTCCTCTGTAGAAGGTGGAGGATACCGTGGTAAAGTGCAGGGACCCCCAGACAACAACCAGGTGGGAGGCCCCCCATGAACAGTCAAGAAAGAAGTCTTGAGACGTTTTCAGTGCAGAAAGGTGGTTTCATTATAGCACAGGGACAGGACCCGGGGACAGGAAGAGCTGCACTGGGGTTGTGAGGAGTGACCGATTACAGGAGGTTGGGGGACAGCATAAGTGTCAGGAATTTGGAAGCAAGGCTTCCAAGGCCTTGAGGGGCGAGCTGCTGTTACGATAAGGTTAGTTATTACTGTTTAGTAAGACCTCAGTCCTGAGACCCTCCAGATGTGTATTGATCCGTATGTTTGGTGACGATTGCTAACGTATATGTAGGGGGGTGTTTGTGCTTAGTGAAGTCACACTGACCAGAGCAAAGCTGCAGTGGTAAAACGTGAGAGGAAGTCTCGCAGGAGCTGTAGGAGTGTTACGGTCTACATGCCTCGGGAGCCCTGCCTGGAGACTGCGAGCCACAGCAAAACTCGGCCTTTGTTCGTTCTTCTCCCATCACGCGCAAAGTTTCCGATTCCACAGGTCTCGGGAGAACCCAGGAACTTCCATTGCTAATATGTCCCCAGGTGATACTTGTCTAGGTCCGCAACCCACTTTGAGCGCTCTGCCATTGGGTCCCTGTGATGTGTAAGATGATGCATATAAAATGCCCAAAGACTGGTAGCTGTTGTAAGAGCATTTCCCCTCCGTGAGAGGACAAGACGCAACCTGTGGGAGGCACCCGGTCTGTGCCAGCCACTACCGCCTGGTTGGCGTGGACTTGCAGTGGTAGAAAGCCGTCCTCTGAATAAACGGCTGCATTTTAGAGTATCCTGATCCCTTCAGACTGGAGCAGAACTCACCTTGGAGTTGGGAAGGTCCATCCTTCAAGTGTACAGCTTTCTTGGGGTTCTGTGTCCCACTTACGGGGTGATATCCACGTGAGAGACAAAAGCCGGGAGTTGTTGTTGAGCCCAGAGGTAAGGTCGCACGAAGGCAAGAGGTGCACGCATCACAGCTCTTGGAATGATTTCTGTGTGTGTGTGTGTGTGTGTGTGTGTGTGTTTTACTGTTTATTTTTGAGAGACGGAGAGCATGAGCAGGGGAAGAGCAGAGAGAGAGGGAGACAGATTCCGAAGCAGGCTCCAGGCTCTGAGCTGTCAGCACAGAGCCCGACGTGGGGCTGGAACCCACAAATTGTGAGATCATGACCTGAGCTGAAGTCGGTCACTTAACCCACTGAGCCACCCAGGCGCCGCTGCATGTGATGTTTTAAGTTAAGTAGCGAAAAGGCAACTAGTAGGAAGGGTTTGCGTGGAGCCAAGGCAGAGGCACAGGAACAAAGGCGCACGGATGACGGCATCTTAGGGGCGTTCGGAGGCCAGCGTTCCCAGACGTTTGGATCAACGTGTGTGCTCAGGTGTGGACGAACGGGCGGACACCTAGAGAAGGCACCTGCTCAGGGTCACCTCCTCCTCCAGGACAGTGAGGAAGCAGCTACAGACTCGAGAAGTGCACAGCATGTGGCCTTTCCTTGCGGAAGCTCGTCCATAGACGGTCCCCTTACTGCTCCAGGCCGTCCTTTATGGACCAGATCCCTGGAGGCTCCCGCTCCATCGTTCTAGAATCCTCTGACTTCTGTGAAGTCTCGGGGGGTCTGCCATCTCCTCAGACAAGAGCCGTCCAGCCTGTCCCCCGGCCCGGTCTGCCTGGAACACGGCTGCTTGTGGGTGGGCACCTCCTTCCCCTGTGTCCCATTTCATACAGGGGCAGTCACGGCTGTCCACAACAGGGGACAAGAAAGATGAGTTCTGTACCAGTGAGCACCGCACTGGCAAAGCTCTGGGCACGGCCTCCATGGGACCCAGATGGAGAACGTGTTATTGGCCCAGCTCTGAGGGAAGGAAATCACAGTTTAAGAACGTATAGATGAAAAATGGATGTAAAACCGCAGAGATCTCTTAAGCAAACTCTAGAAGGGCTGGGATGACTGGAGCATGGTGTTAGCGTGCAGTGTCAGAGCACGGGGGACACTCGTGCTGATCTTCCAGGGACGGCTAGAGCGTCACACGTGCACACACATACACACATGTTCGTGTGCACATACATGTGTGCGTGCATGCAGACATATACACACGTGCATGCACACACACGTGCACATAAATGCACATGTGTGTGCCTACACATATGTGCATGCGCATATATACACATGCACATACAGGCACTTTTTTTGTCGGGCTCTGTGCTGACAGCTCAGAGCCTGGAGCCTGCTTCAGATTCTGTTTCTCCCTCTCTCTCTGCCCCTCCCCCACTCATGCTCTGTCTCTCTTTCTCTCTCTCTCCTTCAAAAGTAAGTAAACATTTTTTAAAAATTAAATAATCTCTACACCAAATGTGGGGCTCAAACTCACACCCCCAAGATCAAGAGTCATGTGCTCTACCAACGAAGCCAGACACCCCCCCACACACACAAAAAGGAATGTCACTTACAAGACACACATTCTAGTGGTGGCCTCGCCATAACTAAAAATATTGCTGGAAAAAGTGTCCTCAGTTCTTAGACTTCCACGGTACTACGTGAAAGACCGTCAAGCACTTTGCAAAAGTCCACGGGTGTTGGGGATCATTGTTTATGTCAATATCATCTCATTATGGTTGTTTTTGTTACATTCCAGATGGATTGCTATACGGGGGTGACAGGCACCATCTACGAGTACGGTGCCCTCACGCTCAGTGACGGGGACTACATCCAGTTCAAGCAGTACGCGGGCAAGGTCGTCCTCTTCGTCAACGTGGCCTCCTACTGTGGCTTGACAGCTCAGTATCCTGGTAAGAACGCGTGTTTCAATTCTTTTGGAACCAGCTTTGTCAGATGGCCACATCCTAATTCCAGAGGTTTTCCCAATTTGCCATTGGGGGAGGGGGTGGTGATCACATGCGTCCGTCCCCCTCAGTCCTGCCACCACTCTACTCCTTGGGGGCCAACAGAATTATCTCCAGATCTGAGAAATAAGATTCTCCCGAAGATGCAGTCAGAGGCCAGCAACGTGCCTGTCACCAAACGAGGTGGTTTGTTCCTCGACGCCCTGAGGTAGAACATTTACTGTGGGGAACCATGGGGCTCCTCAGTAAGAAGGTGCTGGAAAGAACTTATTTGAGAATCTGGGCTTGTGTTAGGTGCTCTGGGGCAGAATTCAAGGGGTGGAAGCTTTGCCCTGAATTGGATGCTGTCAGGAAGTGAAGAAGTGGGGACAGTTCTGTGACAATGATTAAGATACACCTTCATAGGGGCGCCTGAGGGGCTCAGTCAGTTAAGCATCCAACTTCGGCTCAGGTCATGATCTCGCGGTCCGTGAGTTCGAGCCCCGCATTGGGCTCTGTGCTGACAATTTGGAGCCTGGAGCCTGCTTCGGATTCTGTGTCTCCCTCTCTCTCTGCCCCTCCCCTGCTCATGCTCTGTCTCTCTCTGTCTCAAAAGTAAAATAAAACATTTAAAAAAAAAAAAAAAAAGATACGCCTTCATAGGGACGCCTGGGGGGCTCAGTCGGTTAAGTGTCTGACTTCAGCTCAGGTCATGATCTCACGTTCATGAGTTCGAGCCCTGTGTCGGGCTCTGTACTGACAGCTCAGGGCCTGGAGCCTGCTTCAGATTGTATGTGTGTGTGTGTGTGTGTGTGTGTGTGTGTGTGTGTGTGTCTCTCTCTGCCCCTCCCCCACTCATGCTCTGTCCTTCTCTCTCAAAAATATACAAACATTAAAAAAAATTTTTGTGGGGCGCCTGGGTGGCGCAGTCGGTTAAGCGTCCAGCTTCAGCCAGGTCACGATCTCGCGGTCCGTGAGTTCGAGCCCCAGAGCCTGGAGCCTGTTTCCAGTTCTGTGTCTCCCTCTCTCTCTGCCCCTCCCCCGTCCATGCTTTGTCTCTCTCTGTCCCGAAAATAAATAAAAAACGTTGAAAAAAAAATTAAAAAAAAAATTTTTGTCTCAGTAGATCCTATCTACGAGGTAGGAGGATAAAATAAGGCTAAACTGTAGGGAAATTTGGGGCATTTTTGCGATTTGGACAGGGTTCATGTTTTGTCTGTGTGCCAATGTGATTACGGAGCGGTCTTGTTTTGTCTTAAGTCCTCGTGGTCCCGTGTTGTGCGACACTGATGTCCTGCGTAACTAACTGTACCAGGGAAACGCCAAGCCGTGGCTGGACTCCCAGGCCAGAGCCTGGCTTTCAGGGGCCGCCTCCGTCTTTCTTGCCCGCTGCTGACAACAGCAGAGAGGACTGATCTCTGATCTTTTGGAACACACTCGGGTTCCACGGCACTGCCGCAGGACAGAAGAGGGAGATGTGGTTTTCTGAGCGATGATCTTTGGTGTGGTGGCCGTTTGGGAAGGTGCTGTATCTCTCCCAACCTGGCCCGACCTTCTGCCACGCCTGAGGTGGATTCTTTCTTTCCGTGAGCTCCTGGGGAAGACTGTGGGTTCCCTGCTGGTCCAGACGCGGTTATTTAAAGTTTTAGATGGATTGCAGTAGAGATAAATGCAGTTTCTGACACACCAAGAATTTTTCTGCCTTTTTAAAATGCTTGTTTTCAAGGTTAATTCAAAAGGTTAAGTGCACCAAACGCCACAAAGAACGGAATCAAAATAATACACGAACAGCTTTCAAGAAGAATGTCCCACATGTTGACATGTCCACATTGGTATCTATTCAACTGATCAAAAACAAATTTCCTGGGCGCCCAGCCTGGGCGGCTTAGTCGGTTGGTTAAGCGTCCGACTCTTGATTTTGGCTCAGGTCGCAATCCCGAGGTGTGTGAGATCGAGCCCCATGCTGTCAGTGTGGAGCCTGCTTGGGATTCTCTCTCTTTCCCTCTCTCTGCCCCTTCCCTGCTCACGTGCTCACTCTCTCTCTCTCTCTCTCAAAATAAATAAATTTTTAAAAATTTTTAAATAGAAAGTCCCATCGATTTGTCCTTTTTTCTTTTTATTCCCATCAAGTTGTCTTAATGGAACAGAACTCCAATAATAAGAAATCCAAGAACTTTCTCTTTTTTTTTTAAGTTTTAATTTAAGTAATCTCTATACCCCATGTGGGGCTCGAACTCACAACCCCAAGATCAAGAGTCTCACACACTTCTGACTGAGCCACCAGGCGCCCCTAAATTTTGATATTTTAAAATTAATACTTAGCAGGTGCTATGGTCTGAATGTTTGTGTCCCCCCAAAATCATATGTTGAAATCCTAATGCCCAATATGATGGTGATAGGAGATGGGGCCTTCAGGAGGTACTGAGGTCATGAGAGTGGAGCCCCCATGGAGGGATTAGACCCCACAGAACGCCCAACCCTTGCACCGTGGGGGGACACAGGGAGAAGGTCACGAGGGTGGGACCCCCATGGAGGGATTAGACGCCACGGAACGCCCAGCCCTTGCACCGTGGGGGGACACAGGGAGAAGCTGGGCAGTGTGCAGTCTGGTAGAGTAGAGAGTCTTCGCCAGAACCTACCACAACGGCACCATGACTTCCGGCTTCCAGTTTTCAGTACTGTGAGCAATACACTGTTATTGTTCCTCAGCCTCTAGGTCTATGGTATTTTGTTACAGCAGCCTACAAGGGCTAACATGCAGGGGGTTGCTTGATTTAGGCAAAATTATATGAATTTCATAATTATATATAATATATATTATAATCATACGTATATAATTATATAATGTACATAATTAAATATAATATTTAAAATAAATTATATAGTTATATGTAACATAAAAGTGTATTATATATATTATAATTAGTTAATTTTCAAAGAACCACAAAAAAATGGTTCACATTCACCAAGGGACTCTAAAGACTTTTTAAATTTAATGGTGAAATTGTGTATAAAAAGATACTCTCAAAAGCACAGATTATGGAAAGATCTTACATTTAAAATAGTTTGGGGGGGGGTCACTTTATATTTATTATTTTTTTATGTACAATGGGCCCTAGGAAAAACCCTGAAAAGCGACAGACTAAATTTTTACTTAATTTTTACAACACGTCAGGATCTAATTAGAAGAGCCTAAATAACAGTTTAATATCACTTAGCAAGTAGCAGTTTTCTCCCTTCAAACAGTTAAATTGGAAACAATATCGTAAGTTTAAAAGTTATGACGTTTAGAGGTGCCTGGCTGGCTCAGTTGGTAGAGCCTGTGACCTTGATCTCAGGGTCATGAGTTCAAGCCCCACACTGGGCATGAAGCCTACTTAAATTAAAAAAGCAAAAACAGGGGTTCCTGGGTGGCTCAGTCGGTTAAGCGGCCGACTTCGGCTCAGGTCATGATCTCGCAGACTGTGAGTTCGAGCCCCGCGTCGGGCTCTGTGCTGACAGCTCAGAGCCTGGAGCCTGCTTCACATTCTGTGTCTCCCTCTCTCTCTGACCCTCCCCCGTTCATGCTCTGTCTCTCTCTGTCTCAAAAATAAATAAACGTTAAAAAATTAAAAAAAAAAAGATTAAAAAAAAAAAAGCGAAAACAAAGTTGTGATGTATAAACAGCAATTCCGTGGAATGAGAATCTGCTTTTAAATGTTCAGTTTTAATTTAAATTTGTTCTGAAAAGGGACTGTATTCACAACATTCAAAATGTAAAAGATACAAAAGGCTTTAATAGTGCAAACGTCCACATTTCTTTCTTTTTGGGAAACCACTGTCGTCCGTTTAGGGTGTAGACTTTCATAAACCTCTAATGTCTATGCAGGCAGATACCTCTCTCCTGTAGAAATACACGAATACACACGTGCAGTCCCGCACCGTGCTTTTTCACATAATCAAGCATCTTGGATGTTATTGTGTATCAGTGCGTGATGAGTGTCCTCATTTATGCGAAGGCATAGTTTCCACTCTGTTGGTGCGATATAATTTATTAAACTAGCGCATGAGAATCGTAAAGAGCGTCTCGTTCAAACTTTACTCCAGATGGGGAAATTGAGAGAGTTAAAGGAATCCGCCGAAGCGTTAGAGCCAGGATCGGCTAGGTGTTTGTGCCACAGGAAGGGACTGTTCTTGAGGGTTAAAGACAAACGTGAGTACGGACGGTCGCTGAAGAAACATACACAAACAGGAAGGCACTGTCACTTAAGAAGAGGTTTTGGGGGGAGGCAGCCGCGGCAGAGCCCAGAGCGGAGTCTGCGTGGACTGACTGGCACTGGTAATGCGGACCGAATACGCGGGGACTGAGAGTGGTGAAGATGAGACGCTGGCAGGCTCTGGACACAAGTCAGCAGCTCCTGGCAGCAGGAGAGCACAGGAGTTTGTGGTCTGGAATCCCCGTGAGCGTTCCAAGGAAGCAGAGTAAACAAGAGGGGAGAGAATGCTCTGGAACCAGGCTCTGAATTTCTGTGCCCAGGTGACAGTACCCGAGAGTGCTCCTGGGAGGACGCCTGGGCATCAGGTGTGTGGTCATGGGGCATCGTGGGGGGTGGGTAGCTTGTCCATTTTGTTTGCCTTTGCCTTGAAAATTTTTGGCCAGTCAGTCAGTCTACCACTAAGGAAGGTGGCAGTGGCATTTAAATGTTACTTCCACTCAGAATCACACAGGCCCCCGCCCCTGCCCCTTTCCTCACCCCTGCCCCACAGGGCTAACCGACCTGTGCTTTCTAACAAGCACCCCCACTGGATGACGCAGCAGAGCCACTTACAGGAACCACCACACAAGAACAATGGCCGCTGTTTGGGTCTGTTTCTGGAAACTTCTGTTCCGGCTTCCTGCTCTGCCTCCTCAGTCTCTGTAACCTTGAACTTCTCGCTCATAGTCCTCAGTTTATTCATATGATGAATGGATCGATCCAGTGGTCTTTCCCTGTGCAGGGTGGCCTGCAGGCCAGTCTGCCCATGCTGCTGTCTTCCCACAGAACTGAACGCACTTCAGGACGAGCTGAAGCACTATGGCGTGGTCGTGCTGGGCTTTCCCTGCAACCAGTTTGGAAAACAAGAACCAGGAAAGAACTCAGAGATCCTTTCCGGGCTCAAGTGAGTGCCTGCTGGGACCCTGCAGAGACCCTGCCAGGATTTCCCTTCCTCCTTCTGCCTGGAGGCCGGCTTCCTCTGGAAACTTCCAGGGTGGGTGCTGGATCATTGGGTCCAAGAACACCATTGTGAAGCTTTGCGTGCAAACTTGCCTGCTGGCCGTGCTCCAGCATTCGCTCTGCCTTGAGCTCCTTGATAATGACATGAGGGGAACGTCCAATGGAAAAGATGTACGGGACGACGGCAGGAATGTGGGCAATAAAAATGAATCGGGATCCTGACCTTAAAATATGCCGTCCAGTTTTCTTGGAAGTCTCTACTGGCTCCATAAAGCATGATGTCCTGACTCCCAGAGGCCTCTCTTTCCTCACCTTCCCTGTCTTCCGTGTCTCCCTCTTTGTCCTAACTTTTGTGGTAGAGTTATGGTGGCCTTCACCATCCCTCCTTGTCCTAACTTGCGCCCTCTTGGGAACACGCTGGTTCATTGCAGGTACGTGCGTCCAGGTGGCGGCTTCGTCCCCAGCTTTCAGCTCTTTGAGAAAGGGGATGTGAATGGAGAAAACGAACAGAAGGTCTTTACCTTCCTGAAGGTGAGTGCCCACACACCTGGCAGCGTTGGTCATAGGCAGAGATGCCCCGAAAGCATGGGGCTCGTTTTGGATCGAGGTTGGACTCCTTGGAAAGAAATGCCTAGATAAGTTCAAGAATCATGGCAATGTCCACGGTGAGGCTCGAGCTTCAACTACAGGAAACGTAACCTGTGACAGTCCTGATGTGGACCAGTGCCCCTTACTGAAGGGTAGCGATTCACTCTTCGGCGGTCGTTTATGGAATCCCCCCATACGTGTGAGGATCTCTGCCCACTGGGAGCCCAAAAGTACTAATAGGGCCCAGCCCTTCCCTGGAGGCTCCTCTCCAGTCAGGGAGACGGACATGGAATTCATAACGTAGAGTGTGTATGGCAACTTGTCTTAGCGTCACCGAGTCTTAGAACCACCCAGGTTCCCACATGCTGGTCTGCCAAACAAGTCTGGTCCCCGTTGAAATTTTCACCCATCCATTGCAAACTGAAGAAGAAAAAAAAAAAAGGCAATGTGGGGAGTTTTTCGCAAAGCTCAGCTCCTTGAATCTAAAAGACCATCATTTATTCTGATATTAAATTATTTGTTAAATCCTATAAATTGCCATTTCTGTTGCTCAAAAACGGTGATGCTATTGATTTTTCTTCGACCTAATCCTTTAAAAGTCTGCTAATTTTAAATTTTACAGTCAGGTAGACTTTTGATTTTTCTTAGTGTCAAAATAAATGTTGGTTATTCTACATTCATCTCCGGAAAATAGTTATTAAACCTTTACCACCCTATGAAGCCCCAAACTCTGGGAACCACAACTCTAAAGCGAACCATTTCTTTTTTCGGGTAAGAACACCAAAGCTATAGAAATGGTAGGACTTAGCAAAGAAAACAGAAGCTATTATTTTACTGAAGCACCATGATATAATCATGGGAGAGGCAGACTGGGAAGGGAGGAGTATTTTCTGTCATACTCTCTAGCTCTTGGTTGTTGTATTGGTGATGTTGCATTAAAATGTGTGGTTCACTGGGGGCACGTCGGGGGTTCACATGTTGACACGTGGATGCTGAGTACTCTAGGGTTCCAGATAAAACTGGACCTTACAGAAGCGCGGGGAAAAAAAAAAAAAAAACTGTTTTCTATTTTTCATATCTCTGCTCCAGAACTCCTGCCCTCCGACCTCTGATCTTTTGGGCTCACCAGACCAGCTGTTCTGGGAGCCCATGAAGGTCCACGACATCCGCTGGAACTTTGAGAAGTTCCTGGTGGGGCCCAACGGGGTCCCTGTCATGCGCTGGTTCCACAAGGCTCCCATCAGCACCGTCAGATCGGACATCCTGGAGTACCTGAAGCAGCTAAAAACCAAGTAGAAAGGCCCAGAGGCCGTCAGAAATAGCCACCTGCCTCCCACCTGAAGGACATGGTTGAACACTGGGCCCGTCTTTGCTCCACATGCCTTCCTACCCAGCGTCCCTGTGACCCCGCCATCCTGGATACGCGTGCATGTTGGTGTGCGTGTGCTCGTGCATGTGCTTGAGAACAAGGCAACGAAAACCTATCTCCCCAACTCTCTGCTCCCCGAATATCAGGTTTTTTCCACTGCGTTGCAAAGGAAAATCAGATTTCCAGGTAGATGGCTCAGAGTACCAACTATCCCTGAAAAAGGTGATCCCCAGCAGTTCTGGTGTCTGTCCTTCCCCATCGTGGAGGTTTGAAGAAAGCAGGAACTGGCAGCAAGACCCTCAAGACCCCCTTCATAACCTCTCCTGTCCTTGAAGGTAGCCCTGGGGTGGAAGCTCTTCCTCTCCCAAGCGAGGCCTTCTGTCCCCCACACCCTGCACACTCCTGCAGGGCCTCTGAAGTCCGGGTGACGGTGGAAACCTGGGGTCCCTGAAGGAGGGCAAATCCCTGATGGGGGCCCCCGGCCCCACTGGGTTGGACCTACCCAAGCTTCCTTGGCCCCTGTCCCTTAGTGGCTCCAGGGCAGGGATGTCCCTTCATTCTGAAGTTGGGGCTTTGTCCTCACCCTGAGCCTCCCCCCGCCACACACATACCTCTTCTCATCACTGACTCAAATAAAGGAAATTCTGCAGCAGAGTTGGTTTCCCGAGGTGTCTCCCCGCTCCCGGATTACATCCCTGCACCCTCAGTATTTTGTGTTTCCCACATGCAGTCTGGATGCTTCCCTGGCCCATCCAGACACCAGGTGGGGCTGGCGGCCGTAACCGTGGACACTGACCTTGCAGAGGCAGCCGCCCCCGCCCACGGGGGTCCCCTGGGGGCCCCCGTGTGAGGTAGCCCTGCTTCTCTCCAAAGACACAAACATTCTGTCTGTAAAATTCCTGCTCACAGTTAAAAATCTAAAAACACAGAAAAACGGAAGGAAAGTGAAACAAAGTGCCCCCCTAGTCAGGGGCAAAGAACGTGCTGGGATGCCCCGTCCAGCGGCTGCCTTATCACCGGGGTTCAGTCCTTTCTGTGAGCACAGACTGCAGAACACCAGAAACTAGGAGAGGCTTGCACGAGGAAGTGAAGCAAAATAGCTCTTTTTCTTTTCCCTTTCAGAGATTACTTTCAACAATTTCAAATTTTTTTTTTGCACTTTATTTTTTTGCACTTAAAACGTAGAGGGAATTTAAGTGTCAGTGGTGAGACATGATCATCGGCTGTGCCCCGATGATCAGCAATCCCTGACTTAACCTCTGTGTAGAACGTGCAAACTGGCAAAGCCAGCGATGGCAGGGGAAGAGATTCAGACCTGGGGACTCCAGCTTCCAGAAGGAACAGGTGCTCTGGGAGCCCAGGAACGCAGGCGTTCACGCGGTCCTCGGGGAAGACCCGGCCTCCTGGAGGAACTGCCGCGGAGACTCTTGGGGTCTGGCCTCCAGGACTGGGCTGCGTCTGACCTCAGAGGAAAATGTTTTCCCCACATTTGGATGTTTTGTCTTCTTGCACTCAAAATCCAGTCAGGAAAACAAAGTCTGGCCGTCTGTGGCGTCCCCTCGGGCGGGATGTGAGACCCCCAGAGGCCTCGCCAAGCAGGGAGGGAGTGAGGAGGGGCCGCAGGGCCTCTCCGGTCACGGTGGGAGATGTGTGGAGTCTCTCCTGAGAACCCCCAGAAGCTTCCACACCTGTTACTACTTTCCGATGAGGATCATCAGGGGCCGGGAAGTGGGTGCAGGAGGTGGGGGCCACTCGAGGTTCCAGTTCAGCGTAAAGCAGAGAACTGCTGTGTGAGAGTGAGCGCTCCGGGCAGCAAGTCCCCAGTCCGTGGGAGAGTCCCGAAGCCAAGAAGGAAGAGGGCTCGGCTTCCCCGAGTGGTTATGCTGAGCGTCTGCGACAGGCTCCATCCTGTAGCTGCTGTGAAAAATGCAGGTTCCCTCCGTGATGCCTCCCCCCAGGGCTGACCCTGCAGGGCACAGAAAGGCTGATCTGAGGCCAGAGAAGCAGGGGGGGGGGGGAACTTCCTGGCGCTGGGAGGTGGGGGAACTGGGGCAGGTGTGGGGGCAGGTGTTGCAGAGGATGGTGGCAATGATGAGGAGAAGGTAGAAGTCTTTATAAAGGGGGGATCCGGAGATAAAGTGCCCACTTCTCCCCTCCTCACCGACCCCTGTGACAGATCTTGGTCCCCCCCCCGGGAAAGCCACACACAGAACCTTCTGGGAGCGGGCGGGCTGCGCAGGACTGCTCAGGTCCGTTAAGGAAGTTGGAACCTTACTGTTGCCGTCTTGGTGCTCATCATGACCTCACAGGCTCTATTATTGCTGCGGAGTTTTTTCTTCCAACCAGAAGTTCCCACAGACTATCATGCAAATTAGATACACTCGGTGCGGTGTTTTCACAGGCATCTACCCCACCAGCCACCTAACAGGTGTCTGAAATGACTATTGCTCTGCGGATCACAAAACCTTTGAGGACAGTCCCCAGGCGGGATGGGGGGTGGGGTGCGGTTTCCAAAGTCCAGGGAACCAGGACTCAGACCCTCTAACCGCCTACTCCCAGAGTTGAGATGCGGCCACTCCCGGAGGCCAGACCCCAGCACGCTCTCCCTCCGGCAGTTACCACGTAGAAACCAGGCCTCCCCAAGGACTGCGTGAACGTTGGCGTTCCTGGGCTTTGGGAGCACCTGTTGGTTCTGGAAGCTGGAGTCCCCAAATCTGAGAAAGGGAGGGCCAGGGTCCATGCCAGAGCACATCGGATCTCATCCTGTGACCCCCACGAATACCCCTTGACTTGGCTTCCGTTCCCAGGAAGCAGACTGAGACTGAGATTTGGACACCTGTCGCTTACTGAGTGGTCTCAGAAGAAGGGACCAGTGATGCAGGATGGGGCAGAGGAAGAAAGAAGATTACTCGGGATTTCTGCTGGAGATTACCTCGGGATAAAGCCCGCTATCATCATTCCACCTTGAAGGAAGAGGGATGGTCTTTTGTAACTCAGGTCGGTCAACCATTGGCTGTGGGGTCGCCCCCAGCCCCAGGGTGAGACCTCCAGGTGAGGTGACTCCTCTGGCTGGAAGGGGCAGCTGGGAGCCACAGGCGGGGGCAGGGACACCATCCTGCCAAAGCAGACCTGGGTAAGGCCATGGAGACTGGCCACTACCCTCCACAGTTCCTTACCCAGAGGGACCCCCGAGAGTCTCCACCCAGCCACGTGTTCCCCTCCTCACCCTCCATCCATAGGGAGTTCATTCTCTCGGCGATGTGTCCTGACCAGGACCAGTAGCAACAGCATCACCTGAGAACTTGTTAGAAACACAGTTCTGAGGGGCGTCCGGGGGCTCAGTCGGTTGAGCGTCCGACTTCAGCCCAGGTCATGATCTGGCGGTGCCTGAGTTGGAGCCCCGCATTGGGCTCTGTGTTGTCAGCACAGAGCCTGCTTCACATCCTCTGTCCTCCTCTCTCTGCCCCTCCCCCCGGTCTCAAAAATGAATAAACATTAAAAATATTTGACAAAGAAATGCAGTTTTTAGCTCGCTCCCAGACTTCCTGAGTCAGAAAACTCAGGGGGTGAGAACAGCAGTGTGTGCTTTAAAAGGCCTTCCGGGCGATCCTAGTATATGCTGCCCCGGGGAGTGGAGGCTGTGCACAAAATGCTGGCGTCTTGACACAGGATGAGAGAATCGCCCCTGCACTTCACGTGGTCGCCCACTGTGCTCAGCCTCAGCCCCGCTGCCTCCCCCTTCAGCCGGTAGGTGTTCCTAAGGCCCCGGGTTGACATGGACCGTTCAGCCATCCCCCCGCTGTCAGTGCCCTCGGTGTCTGACCTTTGTGGTTTCCACGTGGGCCCAAATTCAAGGTGTATCATCTCACACACCTCCTCCTTGACCAGACCTTGGTCAGGCTCCTCCGATCCCCCTTCTCAACTAGGACTTGACGTTGGCCAGGCTTTGCCAAGAATCCTGCTACGTCTCAGCAGTTCTTGGCCCACTTCCCCTCACCCTGCGTGTCAGCTGTGAGTGCCCACAGGTCCCTGCTGTGTGCGGAGCGGAGTTCGGTCTGGCTCCCCTATTTCCAAACTTTGGGCTCCGTTGCAGATGTCTTAGATAAAGTCTTCTGTCCGCTTGAACAAGTCAAAACAATTTTCCTTTATCTTCCCAAAGACTCAGACTTGCAATGTGATTTGGAGCCCAGGAAAAGTCTCGCTTTCTCTTCTCCGGTCACCGCCCCGCCTGCCAGCCCACCTCACTCGCTGCTCTGACTACAGAATTTTCTCTTGCTTTCCTCAAGTTTCAGGTCGGAAACATTATTTTCTTTGAATCTGGGAAGTTCCTGATAGAGATTCTGTTCCCCTTCCCCCCTGCCCAAATTTTCCTTGTGAAACCACACAGACTACCCACCCTTTTGTTCTTCTAAAAGGAAAGAGCAACGTACGTTGAATTCTTTCAGACGCCGTTTGGCCTCAGAAATGTAGTGGCCTCGACACTGTGCGAACCATTTCGTCACCTCAGAGCGACACCTAGGGCAGACGTACAGCTCATACCAATTCTTAGTTTTAGGTTTTTTTTTAATTTTTTTAAAAATTCTTATAACATTTATTCATTTTTGAGAGAGACAGAGCATGAGCAGGGGAGTACGGAGAGAGAGGGAGACAGAATCCGAAGCAGGCTCCAGGCTCTGAGCTGTCAGCACAGAGCCCGACGCAGGGCTTGAACCCATGAGCCATGAGATCATAACCTGCACTGAAGTCGGACGCCCAACCATCTGAGCCACCCAGGCACCCCGTCAATTTTTAGATTATAATTTCAGAGGGACTAGAGAAAAGATGACTGGGGATCTTTTCTTTTTTCAGATCTGTTCTCTCTTTCCAATTTCTTTGCTTCCGGCAGGCAAATCTGTAAGGAATTGAAATTGAGTATCACCCCACAAATTAGTTTTGAAGACCCTGATATGCTGACACCTTGAGCTTCACACGGGAACCCCGCCAGCCTGGGCCTGGAGCTCTGTCTTCGCCTCCGGGACCTCAGGACCGTTGGTGTACAGGACACTGGCAGCCTGCCCAGAAATACAGAATGCTCAGTTGGCGGGTCATGAAATATGAGTTTGCTGTACTATTTGATAGTATGTGATATGGAAAGTGGGAAAGCCAATTGGATGGATAAAGCCTATCTAGGGAGTAATTAAGGTAGTAGCTCATGAGATAAAGGCAAAACCTCATAGGATGTGGGAAGCATAGATAATTTTTTTTGAGCATAAGTATTGAAAGGCAAAAATCTTTGCCTTTTCGTTTTGCCTTTGCAATTTTCATTCAGCAGAAATTCATCAGAGATACAAGCAGAAAGACACAATTAATAATTGGCTTTAATTTACCATTCTCACTCCAAGAAATATCAATGGACAAAGAAATAAGCAATAAGAAACTTTAAAAATAATCAATAAAACTAACCCAATAAATACAAATTATTTCCTAAAGATGGGGAATACACCATTTTAAAACTACCCATGGAATTTCATAACTTGACTATATATTGGTCAGTAAGAAACTGTCAAAATATTTTCTTAATTTAGAAAATAATGTACTAGAAAATAAGGGTAAAAATAAGAATCAAAATAGAATTTAAAAATATAATTTTTTTGCTTAAAAAAATCAAATTCTTCTTAAAATATCTCAAAGAGAAAATGAAAACTAAAACTGAAGGCTATGCACAACAGGATGAGAAGGCAACATATATCATTACCAGTAGGATGTAACTAAAGCAGGTCAGTGGGAACAATTCATAACCTCAGATGCATTTCTTAAAGACTAAGATGAAAAATGCCTGAAATACTGTTTAGTATACCACTTAAAAAGTAAATAAAAGACCACAAAACCTACCAAATGAAAATGGAAGAAAGAAGTTAAAAAAGAAAAACTGTTTACATGCTAGGAGAGCTAAAAAAGTCTTCTTGACAAATGAAACCAAAATACAACCCAGTGGCAAGTCTAATCCCAGGAAAATATAAAATCAGAATTCAAAATTAGTAAGGAAAGTGTAGATATATGAATAGATGAGAGATAGTTTAAGCAAAAATCAAATATTATTTACAACTTTATACCTCTGTATCTGGTGATAAGAGTAATGAATGAGTTTAGGACAATATACGAGGACAATAGACACAGTGGATCAGTTAGTCTTTTAGTGTCGTTGTCTCTCCACAAATACACCGAGAATCACAGACAGTAGGACGTGCCCAAGTTAAACATTCTGCTGGAATGTTAACCAGAGAAGCAAATGAACAGGGCGTCAGGCCTCTTTTCCACTCTGAGAAGCACTCACTCCCTGAGGCAAGTTCCCTCAAATTGCCAAGGATCAGATCACTCCCGTGGCCAGTTGAAAACAGTTCCAGGGCATAAGAAATGGAAAGCTGCCTGATCCGCTGGTCAGGGCCACCAAAACCTGATATAAGTAGCACCCAAAAGAAAACCAAGTGAGAAGAATTCAACTCTAACGTCTAAAGATCCACATCCCAAATAAAATATAACTAAGAATCCAGCAAGAATACTTAATTCAACAGCACCAAACAAAACTCACTCCAGGAGTCCAAGGATTTTTTTTTTTTTTTAATGGCAAAACTCATTTTACAAATGCAGACTGTGGTCTCATGACTTCTGGCTAAATAGAGCGGCCAGAACCTCTCTCCTACCTCCATGACCACAATAGACACTTCAGATCCCTCAAGTGTTTGGTGAGTAATGTCTATGTTCCCTCAGTTTGTGAATCTCAAAATAGTTTGCCGAGATTCAAAAAAGAACCAAAACAAAACTTCCAAGTAAAGTGAAAAGATAAATGAGTAACTGACCCAAAAGTAATATTCACAGTTCATCGCGCACACGCGCCCCACACACGCACGCGCACACGCGCGCGCGCACACACGATTCTTTCGGAGCTATTTCCCATGTAGAGAAGACACACCAGGCGGCCCCGTGCGCATCACCCACTCCCTTTGGCACAGGCGTCGGGAGTCCCACGGCCTGCAACCCGCACAGTCCGAGTCGACGCGTGTGCTCAGACCGCCCCTTGAGCCCACCGACCGGACGCCAGGTGCCGAGCCCCCGGATTGGATCGTCCGCCTGAACCCTGCCCCCGGGACACGGGGCTGGGGGTGCGGAGGGGGACCCGGCCGGGGAATAAAATCCGGCCCCGAACCCCCGCGCGGTCCGGGTGGGCCCCCGACTCTACCCCCATCGCCTTTCCGGCCTCCCAGCCACCCCCCGCCGCCCCCAGTCCCGGCCCCTCCAGGTCCCCCCCCCCACCCCCACCCCGCAGACCCTCGGGTCCCAGGCCCCACCCCGCCCTGACGCCGCGCCTCCCGCCCGCGCAGCGCAACAGGGCGCCTTCCGGGTCCAGGGTGCAACCGAGGAGGTGAGGGTCACCGCGGGGCTGCGACCTCGAGGGTGGAGGGTGGTCACCGCAGGGGTGCGACCTCGGGAGGGGGGCAGGGATGACCTGGGGGGGCGAGTCACTGCAGGGGGGCGACCTGGAGGGGGCAGGGGTGACCTGGGAGGGGCAGGTCACCTCAGGGGGCGACCTCGGGGGGGGGGGCGGGGGGGCGAGAGGGGGGTCACCTGAGGGCGCGGCGGGTTCGAGCGGAGCAGGCCTGCCATGCTTGGCCAGCTGATTTTCAGACTGTCGCCGAGAGCAACCGAGGGGACCGGAGATGCGGGAAACCAGCCGACAAACGGCTTTTTCCTCGTGGATGCTTCAAAACTTGACCACGTGGCTCGCACTCCGCACCCCTCCCGAGAGGCGCCCCCTGCAGAGTCGTTCCCGCAGATGTTGGCTGAGCCCTGGAACAGGGCCGGGGGCCCGCTGCCACCTGTCGCCGAGGGCCCCCTGACCCCGGCCTCCTCCGCTCGCCCGGGGACGCGCGGCTCTTCGTGTCCCGGATCTGGAGGCTGCAGGCGCCTCGGGCAGGTACGCGGGTGCCCGGGCCCAGCCGCTCTGTGCAAATCCTGCGGTCATCTTTAAGTTGTGAATAGTCCTTCTGGTCACGGTCTTCACCACGGATTGCGTGGCCTCGACTCTCTGTGGCACTCTTCCTCCGGGTAATAGAAAAACCCTTGGTCCGCCCCTGCGGCCTCCTGGTGCTTCTGGTGTTCTGCCCCCGGCGCGTCCTGCGGGAGACAAGCCTCCCTCCGCACCTGCGTGTCTTCCGGAGACGGCCGCGATGCGAGCTCGCTTCCACCCTGTCCAAGGGACACGAGGCCTCAGCGCGGTGCCGGCTCCCGGGTGGCTCTATGGCTTAGCTGGTTAAAGCGCCTGTCTCGTAAACAGGAGATCCTGGGTTCGACTCCCAGTAGGGCCTGGCGTTTTCTGAAACCCACTCTTCCTGAGAATCGTTTTACGCTGGCCAGGCCCCTCGAGTCAGTCCTACTCACCCCCCAAACTCTCACCAATCTCCCGGCGGTGGAACCCGAGCTGTTCGGTTGCAGCTTGCTCGAGCTCCTTGCTCCTGAAAAGTGGATTCTTAGGGAGATGACAGTTCAAATGCGACCCACTGCCGAGGAAGGATGCTTTTCCTAGTAGAAGGGTTTTGGAGCACCTGCGGGGTGTTACAGTTTAAAGCAGGCGGACACGGAGAAATGCGTAATGTCTCTAGATTCTAGCAATCTCCAGCTCTATTTATAATGATTTCATAAAATAAGAGAAATTCATGAACCATGAATCCTGTGTTCACCAAAAAGAAAACTTGGGGTGTTTGCGGGGGGGGGGGTGGAGAATAAACAGTTAAGATCCCTTGTTAATCCTCTTAAGGAAACTTTAGGAATAATGATCAACTGGAAGTTAAAATGTCCGGGACCCAAGAATTCCCAGGGGAGGACAAAGTTACTGTGGGAAGAGAGCAGGTTGGGGGACACCTAAGGCCACTTCGTTTGAAACGAAGTTTGTAAGATTGAACCCTGCGTGTGGGCTCTGTGCTGACAGCTTGGAGCCTGCTTGGAATTCTCCCTCTCTCTCTCTCTCTCTCCCTCTCTCTCCCTGCCCCTCCCCCGCTCTCTCTCCCTCCCTCTCAAAATAAATAAATAAACCTTAAAAATAAAAAAAAGAAGACATCCAGATGGCTAACAGACACATGAAAAGATAACTCCTAAAAAAACCCCAAACAACTCAATTATTCTTTTTAATCATGATACCTGTAGTACTCTTTAATCCCTACTCCCTATCTCCCCCAGCCCCCCACCTACCTCCCCTCCAGTAACCATCAGTTTGTTCTCTATAGTTAGGAGTCTGTTTCTTGGTTTCTCTTTCTCTCTCTCTCTCTTGTTTTCCTTTGCCTATTTCGTCTCTTAAATTCCACATGTGAGTGGTCATATGGTATTTGTCTTTCTCTGACTGACCGACATTTTGCTCAGCATTATACTCTCTAGCTGCATCCATCTTGTTGCAAATGGCAAGATTTCATTCTTTTTAAGGCTGAGTAATATTCCACTGTATATTCTATGCCACATCTTCTTTATCCATTCATGTATCCATGGACACTTGGGATGTTTCCATAATTTGGCTATTGTAGATAATGCTGCAATAAACATCCAGGTGCGTGTATACCTTAGAATTAGTGTTTTTATATTTTTGGGGGGTAAGTATCTAGTGGTGTGATTCCTGGATCATAGGTTAGTTTTATTTTTAATTATTTGAGGAAACTCCATACAGTTTTTCACAGCAGCTGCACCAATTTGCATTTCCACCAACACTGCAAGAGGGGTCCTTTTTGTCCACATCCTCACCAACACTAATTATTTCTTGTGTTTTTGATGTTAGCCATTTTGTGTGAGGTGATAGTTCATTATGGTTTTTATTTGTATTTCCCTGATGATGAGTGATGTTGAGCATATTTTCATGTGTCTGTTAGCCATCTGGAAGTCTTCTTTTTTTTATGTTTAAGGTTTATTTATTTATTCTGAGAGGGAGGAAGAGAGAGCGGGGAAGAGGCAGAGAGAAGTTTCCATGCAGGCTCCAAGCTGTCAGCACAGAGCTCACATGCGGGGTTCAATCTCACAAACTTCGAGATCATTACATGAGCCAAAATCAAGAGTCAGAGGCTCAACTGACTGATCCACCCTGGCACCCCTGGCCATCTGTATGGCTTCTTTGGAGAAATGTCTGTTCATGTCTTCTACCCATTTTTAATTGGGTCATTTGTTTTATGGGTGTTGTATCAGTTCTTTATAGATTTTGGATACTAACCTTTTATCTGATATGTCATTTGCAAATATCTTCTCCCATTCTGTCGGTTGCCTTTCAGTGTTGTTGATTGTTTCCTTTGCTGTGCAGAAGCTTTGTATTTTGATGTAATCCCAAACCACTCAATTTTTTAAATGTGCAAATATCTGAAGAAGCAACGCAACCGAGATAGAGTCGGCAAATAAGCATATGGAAAGGTGTTCGACACCGTCTGCCTTATCAGGGGATTGCAGGCTGAAACAGCACTGGGATACCACTAGGTGGCTACTGCTATGGCCAAACTCCAGTACACGAACAACACCAACTGTTGGTGACCACGTGGAGCAACAGGAGCTCTGATTCGTTGCCGGAGCGGATGCAAAATGGGGCAGCCACCCTGGAAGAGAGCTTGGCAGTTTCTTTTTTTTGTTTGTTTGCTTTTTAATTGTTTATTTATTTTTGAGACAGAGAAAGACAGAGCATGAACAGGGGAGGGTCAGAGAGAGGGAGACACAGAATCTGAAGCAGGCTCCAGGCTCCGAGCTGTCAGCACAGAGCCCGACGTGGGACTCGAGCTCACAGACTGTGAGATCATGACCTGAGCTGAAGTCGGATGCTTAGCCGACTGAGCCACCCAGGTACCCCCTGGCAGTTTCTTACAAAATGAAAGAGTCTCACCGTGTGACGTAGCAGTAACGCCTCTCAGTACTCACCCTTGTCCACGCTGAATGGATTCTGAGAAAAGCCCATGTAGACCTAGGGTAGAAATGGTGATTTCTTTACTGTTTCCTCCTCAAACCGCCTTCCAGGAGGTGCGGGGACTTGAGACCAACTGAATGAAGTCTTTTACGGAAATGGGTGATCTGGAGCCTGGTGACTTCAGGGAGGAAGGGCCTCCTGCCCCAAGCCTGTCATCCGTGGAGCGCACACTCTGCATGGCATCCAGAGGACGCTCACCCGGGTCTTGAGTGTGAGATGGGCAGACACTCTGCCAACTGGGACAGAAGGCGGACCACCCGGAAGGACGCTTAACTCCCAAGATGTCAGAGTGAGGGAGCCGGCTGAGCGTCCTGCCTGGCCGGGAACATGTGCTGCCTTCAGGGGGAAGGAAGCCCAACTTCCATGGCGGAGACCGGGCGGGAGGGGATTTTTCCCAGGCCTGGAGAGCCGGCCCAACACGAAAATCCAAAAGGGACTGGGGAACTTCATTTTGAACTTGCTCAGGACTGGTGCCTCCTTCTTCCCTCA
>NW_024412450.1:538112-590416 GCF_014898765.1 Herpailurus yagouaroundi | reverse complement strand
TGAGGGAAGAAGGAGGCACCAGTCCTGAGCAAGTTCAAAATGAAGTTTCCCAGTCCCTTTTGGATCTATTTCCGGGCTCTATTCTGTTCCATTCTATTTTTCCCACCAACACCACACTGTCTTGATCACTATGGCTTTCTAGTAAGTCCGAAGTCAGGTAGTGACAGTCCTCGAAATCTGTTCTTCTTCAGTTTTGTGTTGGTTATTCTGAGCCATTTGTCTCAACTTTAGAATCGGTTTGTCAATATTGTAAGTAACTAGCTGGAGTTTGGATTGGGATTTCCTTGAATCTATCAATCAGGCTGTGTTGAGTCTCGGGTCTGCGGTCCAGGTAGACAGCAGGGAAATGTTTTCAAGGTCTGCAAGTGGAAGTCACCGGGGATCCCTCCCCATCCCTGCCTCCCCCCCAGGGGAGCTGCACCCGGGGTTGTGCTTGCCTGACTGGCGGAGGGGACGGGGGGGGGGGGGGGGAGGGGGGGAGATAAGTTTGGGGAGGGAGGGAGGGAGAAAAACAAAGACCCGGAGTTTAGGGCCAGGATCCTTTGGAATTCGGTGCGGATGTCACGCGGGGCAGAGTCCACACGCGGTCTGAGCGCGTCCTCCCACGCCGGTCCCTGCCTCCCGGTCTCCCGCCCTCCGCCCCTCACCTCCGGGTGTCCAGGACCCCTGCCCGCAGACATCCCCCCAGTCCCAGACCCCACCCCGGTCAGTCGCGGAGCCTTTCCGGGGGCGCAGCGAGACCAGGTGCCAGCTTGTGCGCCTGGCTCTCGGCGCCCTGGGTACGACCTTGGGGAGGGGGTGCGGGCGATCACTGGGGTGCGACCTCGGGTGCGGGGTGCGGGTCACCGAGAGGGATGCGACCTCGGGGGGGGCGGGGGGCGGGTCACTGCAGGGAGGTGCGACCTCGAGGGCGTGGGTCAGGTCACCGTGGGGTGCTACGTCGGGGAGGCGGGGGGAGGGGGCGGGTCACGGCTGGGTGAGACTTGGGGGGCGGGGGGGCGGGTCACCGCGAGGGATGCGACTTCGAGGGGGAGTCGGGGAGCGGGTCACGGGTTGGTGCGACCTCGGGGGTTGGGGCGGATTACCGCGGGGGATGCGACCTGGGGGGTTGTGCTAGAGGGGAGAAGACGTCCCCGTCGCCAGCTGAAGACGCCCCTCCCTCTCAGGCGGCCCGGGCTGCGCGGGGTGGGCGGAGCAGCGTTCGCCGGAACCGTAAAGCCCCAGGAGGGCCGACCCGGACCCAGGAACCAGCTGGGGCGCCGGGGGCCTCTCCGCCTCCCCTTCGCCTCCAGCGGGGCACCTGCGCGGGTCCCGGCAGCGCCCTCCGCGCGGGCGTCGTGGATTGGAGACGCGGCATGCCTCGCTTGGCCGAGGTCCACACCCCGGCATCCCGCTCCCAGCTCCTGACCCTCCCTGCAAGTGACTGCTTGCGCAGTGCAGGTGCCGGGTGCTCGGGCGGCGCTCCGAGAGTCCTGCGTGAAGCTCCTTTGTTAGAGACCCCAACTTCGCACATTCGAAGGTGGAGTCCACGTTACACAAGAGGCGCAGCCCCCGCAAGGTGTGATTTTGGAAGACGTCATCCCGCTTGGGGGTTACGGGGGATGGCGTCGACTTACTGAGGGCTAGCCTCGGCCTGAGAGGTGCTGTGGGTTATCCTTGGACCGAACGAAGCGCTGGGAGGCCTAACAGGGCAGAGGCGCGGAGCGTGTCCGCTTCCCACCGGGTCCTGCACCTGCACCTGCCGGGGCGGGAACGTTTAGTCTGAGAGCGAGGACAGACCCAGCACCGACCCCGCCGTGTGCGCAGGCCCCATGGCTTAGTTGGTTAAAGCGCCTGTCTTGTAAACAGGAGATCCTGGGTTCGAGTCCCAGTGGGGCCTCGGCTTTTCTCTTATTGATCCATTAACCCCTTCTGCTCCTTGTTCTGCACTGTATTCAGTATTTCTATAGATTCTGACACAACCACTCGTAAAGCACTTGTGACTGTGAAATTCTCACTCTCAAGGGAAAGTGATGTTCCTTTATGATCAAAGTGATAACAACTGTAAGAGAGGGAATCAATAGAAATGGGCCTCCGGTGACTCTCAGAGGCGAGAAACACAGAAATCGGCAACTCCCTACTTTGCTGAAGCTCCTCCGTGTCCTCGCTTTTTGGGGGGGAGGGACGTGGCAAGGGAGGGGGGGAGAGAATATAAATGTTCCCAACTCTTAAAACCTCTTTCCGAACTCCCACAGAATTTATTAGTGATTCTAGAAAACCCAGCATGGTATGTTTTACATGTGATTTTCCAAATACTACTAAATTATAAAATAGTAATTTATATTTTCTTATGTGTCTTCAGTCTTCAAGGGAGGCTTTTAGTCCCCAAGGAACTAAATAAATTGGCCCCACGGGAAACTGAACTTCAGTTCTGCAGTTTAAAACGCAGAACGATCCTACAATGCAGTGATTGCCAAGCTGGGTATGCACTGGAGTCACCTAGGGAACTTGTTAAAACAGTTTCTTGGGACTCATCCCCAGAGGTTTTAATTTGGTGAAGGACCCAGCTGTGTGTACTTTTAGCAATTACCTTTTCAAAACTCCAGCTTAAAATATTACAGACAGAGCTGAACCCAGAGGGAGGTGGCGGTATGCCCTTCGCATTTTCGTGCTGGTTCACGAACATCCACTTACCCTCCTATCATCAAGTTCGAATTGTGGGACGTCTACAATATTCCAGGTGTTTCCAGACCCACCCTCTCTTAACCCACCAATCCTGTCGAACACATGTAATAAATAGCTCTTTGTCAATGAGAAAACAGCCTCCATAATGTTCACAGACACATAGTTAAGGACAAAGTTCAATGTCAAACCCAAGTCTGTCTGTCTGTCTGATTCTAGAACCCATGCTTTTCTCATGATACATGTCTTCTATTTTATTAGAGTCAATAATGAAGTCTTTGGTCACAGAGCTGAACAAAGTTAAGTGACTTGGACTGATCTCAAACCTAGTCGAATGGGTTTGGGAACAGGAGATAACTCTGCTGTTTGTTTGTTTGAGAAAATTCTTGCCCAGTGAACGACTGCTCAACTCATGCTTGAATCATGGAAGAGGAAAATGTAAAAACAAAACCTCAGGAAATGATGTAAGAAGTTCTCCATGAGGAATGAGCAGGCCCTGTGAACAAACCGGGCCTGTCTCCTAGGATCTATCTTCTTTTGCCCTGGACAAGGTCTCCTCATCCCCTGCTTCTTTTGATTTAAACAGAGTGTATTAGTCAGCTGGGGCTGCTGTAACAAAATATCACAGACTGGGTGGTTTAAATAACAGAAGTTTATCTTCTCGTAGTTCTGGAGGCTAAAAGTCCAAGATCAAGGTGCCATCAGAGTGGTTTTCTGGTGAGGCCTCTCCTCCACCTTGTAGACATCAGCCTTCCTGCTGAATCCTCACATGGCTTTTCAAGGGAAGAGAGAGACAGTGAGACACTGTGATCGATCTGGTAGCTCTTTCCCTTCTTATCAGGACACCAGTCTTATTAAGGGCACCACCCTTATGACCTCAGTTCATCTTAATTAATTCCTTAAAGACCCTATCCCCAAATATAGGCACATTAGGGGTTAGGGCTTCAACATATGAGTTATGAATTGGAAGGGCGGGGGTGGGGGGACACAATTCAGCCCATAACAAGCAGGAGAGGGAGAATTGTGTGGCTGAGCTCTGAGTAACAACTTCGTCATGACGGCATCTAAGAGCTGCTAAAGTGCTACCTGCTGGAAAGGGAGCTTTGTGGATGTGAAGAAAGTGTTGAGAAAAAAAAAGTGTTGTCATATAGTTAGCAAGGATTTGGCCTTTAAAACACTTTTTAAATTGCTTTTTCTGTTCTGCCTGGTCCTGAGGAGTGACCTGGTCTGACACATTCTCCCATGTCATAATGGAGATAGCTGGAAATTGTCCCAGCCTTTGGAGGAAATAAAAGGAAGACTCAATTTGATTAACACCGTCCTGAAGCCAGCTGAGAAAGACATGAGCCTTGCCTCCAAGGAAACTCCAATATGGTTGAAAAGACCAAATAAACACATATCCTAAACACTTCAGACATAAGAAAACCAATGCTTACTCATGACATTTGCGAAGAATTCACTTGGTGTCTGAATTCTGGAAATGTGTGAGCCTTGGGTACGTTGGACAAATTACACCTTTTTAAGCTTCAAGTTCCTCAGCTATAAAATTAGGACATTAGGGGCGCCTGGGTGGCTCAGTTGGTTAAGTGTCCACCTTTGGCTCAGGTCATGATCTCTTGGTTTGTGAGTTCAAGCCCTGCGTTGGGCTCTGGGCTGACAGCTCAGAGCCTGAAGCCTGCTTCGGATTCTGTGTCTCCGTCTCTCTCTCTCTCTCTCTCTCTCTCTGTCCCTCCCCTGCTTGTACTCTGTCTCTGTCTCTCTCTCAAAAGAAAATAAACATTAAAAAATAAAATGAGAACATTCATAGTGCCCATCTCAAGGAGTTGTTAGCATTGTATGAGAACATTCGTCATTGCATTCATCATTAATGCAATACATGCTTTCTGCAAATTGTTGGGGTAAATCCTACTCCCCCTTGCTATTACGATGGGACTAATGAGTGGAGGCAGTGATGCCCTCTATAATCATAACCCAAACTGTAAATGAAAGATGGATGCTGTTTCTCCAGGGAGATTCACTTGCCAGGGATGTGCCCCACCCCGCCCCCAGGGGCCACTGGCATAATGGGTGAGAACTGGCTTTATATGCCTTTGAAGCAGACTTGGAACCCAGGCCTCAGGAAACACATTCACCGTACCTGCCGCATCAAGACCCTTAGTGGCTCTTACTGAAGCCGAATCGTGCTTACTTCCCTCTCCCAGGACTTTTGGGATCCAACCCTTTTGCAATCTTTCTCCTGACTAAAAGCTTCTATAGCTAAAGACACCTGCTTAATACAAGTTCAAGTGAGAAGAGGTATGTTCTGGTGATGTCTCTTTCTAGTCACACCAGCCAAGAGGGAAACGGGTATTGTTCAGTTTTATTTTGTTTTGAGACAGAAAGTGAAGGTTCCGAACTGTGAACAAGATCAAGCATGGTGAGGCGACCCCATGAGCGAAATGAATCCTCATTGTGCCAGGCCAATGGCTAGCGTGTCTCCACTTCAGTCCAGAATTATGTGCAAAAGATCCCATTGCCTAGGAGACAGGAAGAAAGAGAGCAGGTGTCACTAAAAATCAGTTCTCTAAAGGCCAATACTCTGAAGATAAATGTGGAGATCAGACGTTGTGAACAGTGACCAATAAGCCAAAGTATTGAGGATTTTTTGGTGGGGGAGGGGATGCTGTGGGATCTTGTTTTATTCTTTTCCTCTGCCGTTTCATATGCAGAAGTAGGAACTTCCTGGCAAATGTAGTTTATTATGTTCTCTGTTTTGTGTTTTTAATTTATTTTTGACAGAGAGAGAGAGAGAGAGAAAGACAGAGCATGAGTAATGGGGGCAGAGAGAGAGAGGGAGACAGAATCCGAAGCAGGCTCCAGGCTCTGAGCTGTCAGCCCAGAGCCTAACATGGAGCTTGAACCAACAAACAGCGAGATCATGACCTGAGACGAAGTTGCCCACTTAACCGACTGAGCCACCCTGGGTGCCCCTGTCCTCTGTTTTCAGAGACATGTTCCCTTACCACTGCCTCTGCCCTGATATCTGTCCTTGGTGGTGAAATAGCAGCAACAAAGCGTCCTAACCGTAGATTCAGGTGGTTGTGTGACACTTCGTGAATGGGAAGTTGGTCAAGTTGACACAGAAGTGACTTGAGAAGCAGAATTCATCCTCTGGACCCTGAGGACCCATTGTTACAGGCCAAGCTTTAACTTTACCTTTTTTTTAGGATGCCTTTTTTGGTTAAATCACATACTCCTATCAATGGCTTCTTTAATCATACAGAAGAGCCACAACCACTAATGTCCACTAACCTATCACACAATGCTTTGATTTAGGAAAGAGATAGATAGATAGATAGATAGATAGATATAGATACATAGATATAGATATAGATATAGATAGATATAGATATAGATGATATAGATATAGATTTGAAAGCACTTTCTCTACTGAAAGGGCTTTTCAAATGTTACTTTATAATGTTAATTATAATTATGATATTCATTAATGTTATGATTTATATTGAGCGTGTCCCCCACCTGTCTCGCATAAAAGTATATTTTTTCTCATGTCTTCAAAACTTCTGCTAACTTGGGGTTTTTAAATCAACCTTATCTTCCTTGTTCTTAGCAGGTGTCTCCCATCAAAATTCAATGAAGCACATGAATGAAAGTTTTCCAGAAGATTTAATTCTTATGGGTTTTACCAAATACCCTTGGTTGGATCTCCCTCTCTTCTTTGCCCTCCTGATTTCCAACAAAACGCAGCGGTTTCCGGCCGGCGGGAGCCACAGAGACGAGAACTCCTAGAGCGGTACGGCGCACTTCCGAGTTATAGGCCGGCCGGAAGTGGGGTTTCTGGGCTTCCGGGTGAGTGAGCCCAAGCTCACCGACTTAGCTCCGGACCCGCCGCGCAGAGGGTAAGACCCCGCATGCAGGAGACGGGTCTCCTGGTGACCCACGGGGGCCCGCCCCGGCGGCTCCCCTCCCCAGGGCTGTCCCGAGTGTCAGAGGGGAGCCCCGCATCCGGCGCTGTGCTGTTTGCAAAGCAGGCCTAGCCTGCTTGGGATTCCCTCTCCCCTTTCTCTGTCTCTCCCCAACTTGTGTGTGCTCTCTCTCTTTCTCAAGAAAAATAAATAAACTTGAATAAAATTTAATAAAGTTGAAGGGTTTAATTGGAGTAGAGTGAGCACAGGAAAGATTGGTAGGAAAAGGATTATAACCTTAATTTCGAAAATAGTCAGAAATTTCCATTAGAAAAAAAAATTCCATTACCAAGAATGTCAATTCCTCAAATCATCTACATCAATCATTGTTAGCCAAACTTCAAAAATCTTTTCTGCCCTCTTTTTCTCAAAGTGTTCTGGGCAGCCTTTAACGTAGATTAAATTGTAGATTTTCCTTTTTAACTGGTGGCAATTTTTCATCTTAGCACTTTCCTACGTTTTGTGAAGGGGAATCTCCTTGCAGCAGAGAGCCGTCTTCGCGGACCCCTCCCCTCGCCCCCAGCTGAGAGAAAATGCCTACAGATCTTATCCAAGATGGACAACAGGAAGGACCTGCGATGGTAAAGGTGGAGGAAGATCACTTTTACGTACGAGAAACTGACTTGCAGCTGAACAGCCAGTCCAGTCAGATCTTCCACCAGCGCTTCAGGCTCTTCCCTTACCAGGAGACCCCTGGACCCCGCGAGGTGCTGCGCCGGCTCCGCGAGCTGGGCCGCCAGTGGCTGAGCCCAGAAACGCACACCAGGGAGCAGATCCTGGAGCTGCTGGTGCTGGAGCAGTTCCTGACCATCCTGTCCGAGGAGCTCCAGGCCTGGATGCGGGGATAGCCCCTGGAGAGGGGGGAGCAGGCGGTGACTGTGCTGGAGGATCTGGAGCGGTTGCTGGACGAGCCCGGAGAGCAGGTGGGAAGAGAGGCATGTTCTGTGGTGACAAAGTGCAGCATTTACCGGTTAGGTCAGTAGGAGAGCCGTGAGGGCAGCCCTGAGCTTCTGTCCCTGTCCTGCATCATTGTTTCTGTCTGTTCCTTTTCCTGCCTCATCTCTCCTTCTAAGCCTGTTGAGTCCTTTCTCCCTGTCCTGGCTCCACGGGAAGTACTTCCCAAGGTTTTACATCTAGTTCTCAGGGCACTTTCTTCCCAAGCCCCATGGTCCCTAATTGTCCCCAGGGCACATTCCAAGCAGATGGACAGGAAGTGCTCTGGGAGGAGGTGACATCCCTGGGAGCCGGCCGCCAGTCACCATGTGATCAGCTCCAGCATGTGGAGACCCCCCCCAGCATGACCTTGGATCCCCATTCCCTAGAGAGAGGTGAGAAAGAGGAGGATCTGTCTGGAAAGGTGGATCAGGGTAGCTGGGCTCCTGCTTGGCCAATCACAGCCATTCTTTACAGTTTAATCAGGAGTAGTATCCAAGAAGACTGATGGCCGTGCATGATTTCACCCAAAATCCTCCCTGGCTCCTCTGCCTCTCTGTTTGCAAAGTATAACCGGTATTCTTGACCTTTTAAGCAAAAGATTTTTGTTTACGTATTTACTTACTTACTTTAACATACTCATCTTTGCTTTTCATTAAAAAAGCGTGGAATTATCACATCATTCAGTGGCTTCTTATATTATCTCTCCATTATGATCTTTACAGAGGCCTCCTCAGTGTCTTGCCCTATCCTGTCTTTTTAAGTTTTCTCTACCCATTAGGATAGAGCCACCTTTTAAACCTTTCACTTTGACTGCACTGCTCCTATCTTCTTCCACGTTAAATTCCCTCCTGTTTTCATGCCCATACCTTCCCCTGCATGTTACTCCAGTCTACTTTCAATCCTTTTTCCCTCCCACATTCTCTCCATGTCAGGAAGAACTTCATACACAGCATGTCCGATGTGCTTCCCACTAACAAAGTTTCCTGATCCCCTTTTTACGTCCTGATCCCCTTCACAATCTCCAGAAAATAGGAACAGAGTGACCAGAACAGCCAAGAAATCAGACCTTTTCCGGTATTTCCTTTGAGTTGAGGTAGAATCTTCATCTTAATGAGTTTGGTGGGACATTTATCTCCCTCGGGCCAAATTTCAGTAAAACTGTTTTTCCATATCTTAGTTAACATAAGGGAATTATCAGTTTACACTGAATCTTCAAGGAGTGCCCTATTTGGGGGAAGATTAAGAGGAAGTTTTCTTTCCAAGCAATAGAATGAATACACTTTTCCTTTTTTGCTATAATTGAATTTGATTGCAGTTTATTTATTTTTTAAAAAAAAATTTTTTTTTTTCAACATTTATTTATTTTTGGGACAGAGAGAGACAGAGCATGAACGGGCGAGGGGCAGAGAGAGAGGGAGACACAGAATCAGAAACAGGCTCCAGGCTCTGAGCCATCAGCCCAGAGCCCGACGCGGGGCTCGAACTCACGGACCGTGAGATTGTGACCTGGTTGAAGTCGGACGCTTAACCGACTGCGCCACCCAGGCGCCCCGAATTTGATTGCAGTTTAAAGTGCTCTTTATACACTTAGACTTTTTTCTTAAGTTTATGTATTTTGAGAGAGAGAGAGCAAGCACAAGCTGGGGAGGAACAGAGAGAAAATCCCAAGCAGTCTCTGTGCTGTTAGTGCAGAGCCTGACTCGGGGCTTGATCCCACAAACCACGAGATCATGAGTTGAAATGAAGAGGCTGATGCTTAACCAACAGAGCCACCCAGGCACCTCCTATAAACTTAGACTTTTAACAAACATTTTAATAATCTGTGCCCTTTGGTAAATATGGTTCTCTGTCCTACCTTGGTAAGTACCACTTTCACCTTTCCTCTCTAGTACTTTCCTTCCTTAACTGAGCTGAAGAGATATTTATTGATTGTTGGGGGAACATGACTACAAAAGAGAAAAATGGTCCCTTGGGGTGTAATAGTCCATCAGCTCAAACAGGTGACATTTCCATTTTGTTTACTTTTATAGATGTTTAAAATTTTCCATAACAAAAAGTTTGGAAAGAAAGTGAGATTGGAACGATCCATGTCCTAGTTGAGATAGTGAGACCAAGCCCAAGGCTGGGACATTGGCTGGGAGGCAGGAAGTGTCCAAAGGAATGGAATCACAGAAGATGATTCTCTGTGGAATCTGCAGAGGCAGGACCAGTTTCCAGGGGACCCATCTTGGAAACCTTCATGAATGCAAGGACAGGTCTGGCAGGAAATTCAGAGGACGGAGAGCCACACAGATGTGATCAGTGTGGGAAAAGCTTCATGCACAGCATCAGTCTTCTTGGATGTCAGAGAATCCATACGGGGGAAAAGCCCTTTCAATGTGAAGAGTGTGGGAGAGCCTTTAGTCAAAACAAAGCTTTTTAAGTGCCCCCTGATTCACATGGGTGAAAAACGATATTAGTGTGATCAGTGTGGGAAAAGTTTTAGTCAAGACTCAGTCCTTCTTAGATGTCAGAGAAATCACACCGGGGAGGAAGCTTAAGAGGAGCGAATGTGAGGGGCGCCTGGGTGGCGCAGTCGGTTAAGCGTCCGACTTCAGCCAGGTCACGATCTCGCGGTCCGCGAGTTCGAGCCCCGTGTCAGGCTCTGGGCTGATGGCTCGGAGCCTGGAGCCTGTTTCCGATTCTGTGTGTCTCCCTCTCTCTCTGACCCTCCCCCGTTCATGCTCTGTCTCTCTCTGTCCCAAAAATAAATAAAAACGTTGGAAAAAAAAAAAATTTAAAAAAAAAAAAAAAAAAAAAAAGAGGAGCGAATGTGGTAAAACCTTCAGTAACAGCACAGGACTCGCTCATTGGAGATGCCGTTCCTTAAACCAGCGCACTGACTGTGGGAGGGTTTTCAGTGAGTTCAAACCTCACCAAACATGAGCAAGTTCATATAGGAGAAAAACCCTAGGAATGTGATGAATGTGGGAAAGCCTTTAGTGGAAGTTCTGACCTGAACAGACATCACAGAATCCACTCTGGAGAGAAACCCTGTGAATGTGATGAATGTGGGAAGGCCTTCCGTTTGATCACGTGGCAATCCTATTAATTTTTTTTTGAGGAACCTCCATACTGTTTTCCACAGTGGTGGTACCAATTTACATGCCCACTGGTAGCGTACAGGATTCCTCTTTCTCCACATCCTCATCAACACTTGTTATTTCTTGATTTCTTGTCTTTTTTATTTTAGCCATTCTGACAGGTGTGAAGTGATACTGTGGTTTTGATTCGCATTTTCCTGATGATTTGTGATGTTGAGCATCTTTTCACGTGTCTGTTAGCCATCTCCATGTCTTCCATGGAAAAGTGTCTATTCAGGTCCTGTGCCCATGTTTTAATCGGATTATTTGGACCTTTTTGGTGCTGAGTTATAGAAATTCCTTATATATTTTGTATGTTAGCCCTTTATTGGATATATCATTTGCAAATATCTTCTCCCATTCGGTAGATTGCCTTGTTATTTTGTTGATGCTTTCCTTTGCTGTGCAAAAGCTGTTTATTTTGGTGTAGTCTAAATAGTTTAATTTTGCTTGTTTCCCTTGCCAGAGGAGACATATCCAGAAAAATGATTCTACGGTCAATGTCAAAGAAATGACTGCCTATGTTTTCTCCTAGGAGTTTTATGGTTTTAGGTCTCACATTTAGGTCTTTAATCTGTTAGTTTATTTTTGTGTATGGTGTAAGAAAGTGGTCCAGTTCCATTCTTTTGCATGTAGCTATTCAGTTTTCCAAGCACCATTCATTGAAGAGACTGTCTTTTACCCCATTGGATATTCTTAACTCCTTTGTCGAAGATTAATTGACCACATATGTGTGGGTTTTCCATTCTGTTCCATTGATCCGTGTGTCTGTTTTTGTGCCAGTACCACACTGTTCTGATTATGACAGCTTTATAGTATATCTTGAAATCTGGATTGTAATACCTCCAGCTTTGTTCTTTTTCAAGATTGCTTTGATTATTCAAGGTCTTGTGGTTCCATACAAATTTTAGTATTATTTGTTCTAGTTCTGTGAAAAATGTTTTTAGTATTTTGTTAGAGATTGCATTTAATCAGTAGATTGCATTGGGTAGTGTGCATGTTTTAACAATATTGGTTCTTGCAGTTAATGAGCATGGACTCTCTTTGTTTCTGTTATCTTTAACTTTTTCAATTATTCATAATATACTATGAATCCATTTTTAACAAGGATTTAATCATTGGGGTTATGATTGCATAAGAAATACCTAATGACCTGTCATACTAACAAAATATGAATGTTTAAGAACATACAGTCTGGGAGGCTATGTGAAAACAGGCATTCTCAGAGTGCAAAGTAATACAGCCCTTACAAAGACACCTCCCTTTCTCTCTCCTCACTTCTCATTTCTGTTTCTTCATTGATCATTTATCATTGCAGCATTGTTTGTTAAAATATTGGAAACAATCCAAATACCTATCCCTCAAAGACTAGTTGAAAAAGCCACACGATGGAGTACTATGCCACTGTAAAAAAAAAAAAAAAATATTTCAACGAACAAATTTAGAATAATTTCCAGGTTTTTTAATAAGTGATAAAGCAAGGTATAAAAGAGTGTATATAATATACTTTATGGAGGTAAAGAAGGCAGGTGCTTATTTTTGCAAGAGAAAGGAGAGGAGAGAAGGAAGGAAAGAGGAAGGAAGGACAGGATAAATTAAAACTAATGAAAATGGGGCATGAGTATATAGCTGACCCTTGAACAAGGCAGGGATTGGTGTTCTGACCCCTGTGCAGTCAAAAATCATGTGTAACTTTCCGGGCACCTGGGTGGCTCAGTCGCTTAAGCAGCCAGCTCTTGATTTCAGCTCACTGTTTGTGAGATGGAGCCCCACGTTGAATTCCGTGCCTGCTTGGGACTCTCTCTCTCTCTGCCCCTCCCCTGCTCCCTCTCTCTCTCAAAATAAATAAACTTTAAAAATTGTATAAAAAATGAGATAAAATCCTGAAGGAAAAAAATTATATATATACTCACTGATATGGCCTAGAAGCAATGATATATCCTACTACCCATGGCTTATCGGCTGGTTTCTGTATACCATTCTCCACTGAAAGGAACCAGAGCTTCATGCTTTATGGAACAATGGTGGGTTCTAGGTCTAGGGCAGGTAATATATAAAGTGAACCTGGAATATCTCGTGCAATTAAGTAAAGTGCACAAAAATGATCTCTTTGCAGGAATGGCAACAAATGCAGAGGGAACGTGCGTCAGTTTCCTCATCTGTTAAATGGGGATAACTGTACCTAACTTACAGGGTTGCAATGCAGAATGAATAAGTTAATATGGGCTAAACACTATGTTGGCTGTTGTCCCATTGCCCCGCGGGGCAGAATAAACCTCCCAGCGCCTCACTCCACCTGTGGAGCCGATTCGGCGGGGCGACCATAGAGGCGTGAGACCTCCGGGCTCGCTAGAAGGAAAGCGGCCGGAACGCCGTCCCGGAGGTGGTGCGCGTGACGCACTTCCGGCCTTTGTAGCCGGTCACTGTGCGGGCTGTGGTTGTCAAGGACCGGGAGGCGGTGGGGCCTGGCGGGGTGGCCTCTCCTCCCGCGGATGCTCGGTGAGCTTCGGAGTCGGGCCGCGCCGGTGTGTGAGCTCTGTCACCGGGCCGGGTGCGGGAGGCGGGGGCGTCCTGGCCGGACCCGAGCTCGGGCGCCGCGGGCCGTCGCCGTCCCCATAGTAGGATGAGGGGACAGGCGCCGACGGAGAAGCGTTCCTCTCGGCCTCTCGGGGTCTGGTTCACCACCCACAGGGGCGCTCGCGATTTGCTCATGTTTGTTAAGCGAATATTTCAGCAGCAGGTAGTACGTTCTGGGCAGGCGTTGTTCAAAGCACTTTCCAGGTAGTAACGTATGTAGGTAGGCTCCGAGTACGGACCAGCCCTCTCCTGCCCCCTTTTCTAACATCGAGAAGGAAAGTGAGGCCCACTCACTCGACCCAACTCATACCAGCTGGTAAGGGGTGTAGTTAGGGTTCAGATCCAGGCCGTTTTCTTAAACCTGCTGTGCGGACTCTCTTCTCTTTTCTGTATTAGCTTCACGGCCACAGCCCAGGGGTTACTTATCTCGTTTGAATCTGGTCCTCCCCACCTTCAGGCCTCAGGAGTCCTGGGCTTCCGGTTAGGATTTAAGAGTAGGGAAAAGTGTTATCTGAACACATGGATGGATGTCTTCCAGAGTATGTCTGCAAGGTTGGTGAAACAGCTACTTTAGTGGTGTGTTAACACGTGCTTCCCCGCCCACTTACCCTTGCTGTGCTTTGGGCGATAGGAAGGAAACCTTACAGTCTTGGCCCCAAGGGTAGGTAGCAGGTATCGATTAAGCCACCTGAAGCCAAAAACTGTACAGTATTTCTTTAAAAGGTGGAAGTTTATTGTGTGCCAGGCTTTGTGCCGAACCATTTTGTATGCATTGTCTCCTGTAATACTCTTGACAACTTTGCAAAGGAACTGTCCTCATTTTGTACACGAGATTGAGGATCAGAAAAACCGGTCAAGTAACTTGCTCAAGATCACGTTGTTAGTAAGTCAGAATTCATAACTAAATCTGCTACCTTATACCACTTTGTACTTATTGCAGATGAATAGGAAAGGTTGTGTTTGTGTGAGTGTGTGCGTGCACACATTAAAGATGCACAGACGACGGAAAGATACATTCTAATCTTTTAAAAATTTTTTTTAATGTTTCTATTTATTTTTGAGAGAGAGAGAGACAGAGCATGAGCAGGGGAGGGGCAGAGAGAGAGGGAGACACAGAATCCGAAGCGGGCTCCAGGACTCTGAGCTGTCAGCACAGAGCCCGATGCGGGGCCCGAACCCACAAACCGCAAGATCGTGACTTGAGCCAAAGTCGGACGCTCAACCGACTGAGCCCCCCAGGCACCCCTGATACAGTCTAATCTTTAACGGTGTCTACTTCTGGGGAGTAGAGCTTGATGAAGGAATTGGCTATTCTGTACTTCTGGGATTTTGTTTTAATGTGAGAGCTAACTGCAAGATAGAGACTGGGGGCAAAATGATAGAAGAGCTGGAAGGAAGAAGAGGGTGGGCTGGAATGCATGAGGAAGACCTCAAAGGATGTGAGATTCAAATCAAGGTGCAGAGGTTGGGTAGGGTTGGAACAAGTGCAGCTGGCAAGACCACGGACATGGAGCAGGGATGAGGAAAGCCTGACTAAAGAACAGTGAGAAGAGAAGCCGGAGTGGAGCGGGCAGGTTTTGCATGTGGAATATGGGAAAACAAGAGGGGCCCGACAGTTGAAGCTAGAGACCTGACTGGTCGTGAGCCGAGCTTGAGTGTTTTGGGGGCCTTAGATGGTGATACCAGGGGAGGGTTGGGGAGTGCGTACAGTAAGTAGTCGGGGGCCTTAGATGGTGACCTCAGCGGGGAGAGTCTGTGGCTGCATCTAGTAAGTAGTGGGGGCCTTAGACGGTGATGTCAGGGGGGAAGGTTTGGGGGTGTGTTATGATAAAGACATACTTGGTTGCATGCTGCTTGATCTTCAGCAGCATGTATTTCTTTGGTAAAGAGCATTCCTCCCTGAGGGCAGTGGTAGATTTGGGAGTATCAAGCTTGCTGAGACTCTAGGAGAAACCAGCTTTAAAATGCAGATGTGGTTCTTTTAAGTGTGAGAGATTATTATGCTAATTCTCTACCTGGCATGTACCGATGGTCCCCCGACAAAGGGTGGTACACATTCATACTACTTCGAATTATGAGTTTGATCTTTCTCAAGTTGCTTGTGAGAAATAACGGATACATTTATAACCATTGTGTTTTTCACTGTCAGGACAGTATTCCCTAAGGTACATGAGATTTTCAGCACTTAACAACAAAACAGGATTTGTGTTAGGTGATTTTGCCCCGCTGTAGGCTCATGTTTACGGTAAGTGAGGCTAAGCTGTGATGTGTGGTCGCTTAGGTGGACTCGGTGCATTTTCAGCCTATGATATTTTCAACTCATGGTGGGTTCATCAGGACGTAGCCCCACGGTAAGTCAAGGAAGGTGTGTACAATGGGGTGGTGAACCTAAGTGAGATTAATAGCTGTCTGTTTGTGAGCAGGAGGGCAGCACTGGGTTCAAAAAGCAGCAGAGATGTGCCGGTGTGAGGCCACCAGACAGAAATGAAATCAGGGGAGGAAAGCGAAAAGGAGCCTATACAGAGAAGAGAGGGAAATCGATCTTCGTGAAACTGAGTAAAGATGTGAAACACCACAGAGCGGAGGTGACTTTCTATGAGCAGAACTCAAAGCTTCAGCTGCATTTTCTGTGAATAGAAAATCTTTGACTTAAAGCCAAAGCAGACGGGCAGCAAATAGGAAAGAGACCTTTTTCAGGGCCTAGAAGATTGACAAAACAAGAGGGCATGAGTCGCCGTTTAATCCTTTGAACCTGTGTTCGGTTAACTGAGTGACATCAGAGCGCGTGTCCTTCATTTACCTGTTTGATACTTGCACCCCAAACTTCCACACCCTAGAATAGACCCTGCAGACCACGCTTGCAGCCACAATCATCGCTCCCTCAAAGACTAGGTAGCTTCTGTCTCTGCTTCCACTTTTCCCATAGTCTGTTATCACGGCAGCCGGTTATACTTTCATATTAAGTGTAAGTAACATTTCGTCGCCACCCCCCACCCCACTGTAAACCTCAATGGCTTTCCACATGTCTTAGACTAGAAGGCAGAGCCCTCACATGGCGTTTCATAATCTCCCGACCTGACTCTTATCACTGTATCCTTTGCTCTCTCTGCTGTCACCACATTGTTCAACTGGTTGTTGCTTGAAGAACCCAGCCGTGCTCTGGCCTCCAACGACTCGGTTCCCTTTGTGTGGAACCGTCCTTCTCCAGGGAGTCCTGTGACCGCCACTCACTTCTCGAGTCTCTGCTCAGATGTTACCTTATCCGCAAGGCCTTCCCTGATGCCCCACATGAAATGGAGACCTTTCTCCCCATCTCCTTTACCTGGAATTTTCTCTGTAGCGTTTGCTGCTGTTTGGCGTATTACCGTCTGTCCCTGTGGGCCCCTTCCGTCTTCCTTCCCACGTAGAGGAGAACGAGTGGTGTAGTGCTCAAGACTGAATTCCGAAGTTAGATTTGTGGGGTTTAAAAGGCAGCTTCCCCACCTGGGCCTGTGAAACTTGTTTCACGAAGATTTAAAGTCTTTGTGCCTCCATTTTCTCATCTATGATACTGGGTAATAACAAAAGCTTACTTGAGGTCGTTTGAGGATGAAATGAGGTAATCTATGTAAAGCGTCTAGTACAGTGCCCGGTACCTCAAAAACAATATATGTCAGCTGTTACTGATATTGTTATTAGAATGTAAATCCCATGGAAGTAGGGACTTTGTTTTTTTTGCAGCTTATCTCTAGTGCATAGAACGGTACCTGGAATATGGCAGGCTCTAAGTAAATGTTGGCTAGATGCATGGGTGGTGTGTGAGAAGTTTGGACAGAAAAAGATAACGTGGTACTCAAAGTGATGGTGAGTCAGCGCCAGGCAAAGTTGGGGAGGGAATATGAGCTCAGGGATCCTGTCTTTGGAGGAAAAAACCCTATCCACTTCTCCTGGCTGGAGTGGTGACTATAAAAGTTAGTGAAGCCAGAAATGTTAGGAATTTGTGGAAAGGATAATATTTGCAGATTACCCAGAACAATGCTTCCCTGCCCTGGTAGTCTTTCTCTTCTTGATAAGTATGCCTTATACTGGCGATGCAGATTTAACTTCTCTTGTACTCGTAAGTGATCCATGTTCAGTTGTAATTAAATACCCTCTCCTTGGTTTTTCTTTTTATTTTGTGATGGATTCCAATACCTAAGAACAGTGTTGGGTTATATTTACAATGAATTATAATAATTTTACTTAAATTTGGCAACTTTTTAAAGCTATAGGTCATGACTCATGTGGATCATGAAGTCCATGTGGGCTGTGACCAGGGTTTTTTGTTTTGGGGTTTAAAAACAACAACCGGGATTTAGAAAAAGAATAATACATATCACATAAATAAGGGTGCTTAGGGTTTTGTGAAGTTATTATTTCAGTTATGTGTGTGCGTGTCTCATACATTCATGTACACACACATGCATATATGTGTTCTGGGTCTCAGTATAAAATACCTCTTAACTGCGGGTCCTGGTCAAAAAAGTTTGAAAGCCTCTGCCCAAAAATGATCCTTTGAAATCACTAGGCTACATGATATTCTTTCAGAAAATTGCTTTCATTAATTACTATTCGGGTTTAGATTCTTTCATAAGCTTTATGTGGTCATAGACATTTGTGTCTTTATGAGCACTGGTTTTATTTTACACATTGCTGTCCACTGTCCATCCTCAAAGTCTCAAAGATAAACAATTTCCAGGAAATTAAAGGACAAGAAACAGCTCAGACCCTACCCCTGTTTTAAAATATCAGAACCAGAGGCTTGGATCAGTCGATTGAATGTCCGACTTGGTAGGCTCAGGTCACAATCCCAGGGTTGTGGGATCGAGCCCTGCATTGGGCTGCGTACTGAGTGTGGAGCCTGCTTAAGATTCTCCCTGGTCCTCTGCCCCTCCACCGTGTGCACACGTGCGCTCTCTCTTTCTCTCTCTCAAATTAAAAAAAAAATTCTAAAATATCAGAACCAATATTTCTTTCATTTTAATATCTCTTGACTACTTTCTGATTCTTTTGCCATGGTGTTTTGATTGCTAGGATTCATTTATTCCTTCAATAAGATTTATAAGAAAAATAACAATAGTAGTAATTTACAATACTTTAGGATTTACCAAGCTGCCAGCTTCTCGTGCTCTTTATCCATGATCTTATTTTATCTTCATATCCCCTAGAAAGATGGGCCCGTGCAGATTGTACCTGGAAGATCGGGTCTCAGCGCAAACACAGAACTCTTTCCTCCACACCTCACCCGACTGGACAGACTTGGCCTCTCCTCCCCAGTACATTTCTTTTGCTCCTCATTCTGTCCTTTTATCTTTACTTCTCCCTTCTCCATTTTGTTTCCCTTTTCTCCTTGACTCTTAGCGTCCTCTGTGACCACTTGGCACCATGATGCTCGTTTACCTCCATTCAGCATGACACTTACGCCACGTCTAGGATCTTGCCATTCAAATGGAAACTCAGTTTATTCTAACTGAGTTACTTGAGCTGATTCACTGCGGATGATCAAAATGGCCCCTTCTTCAATAAAACCGTGGGGGGGGGGGCGGTTCTGGGGAACGTGTTCTGTTTCTGTTTTCCTTCCCCTGCATCACCTGCCTCAGGATTTGCAAAGTCCTTACTGTTAGTCATGCGTTCTCTGCTCTTCACTAGACAGTGACTGCTTTTGCTATAAATACCCCAGTGCCCGCGAGCAGAAAAGATTTTCTACATTTTAATGTTTTTTTTCTCTGCAAATTATGTTTTAGATTTTAGGATTTTCAGAAGAAAAGATCAAAGGGAGTCATCAAGGATAGATTCTTTTTCTGAATAGTGAAGCCTAAAATGGCCACAGCCTCAGTCCTTCAGACTCCAGAGATGCAGGAAGGACGGCTGGCAGTAAAGGTAGAAGAGGAAGAGGGGGATTGTGCCTCTGGGCAGGAATCTGGCCCGTGGAGAGATCACCCGCATAGCAGAGAGATCTTCCGTAAACGCTTCAGGCAGTTCTGCTACCAGGAGACCCCTGGACCCCGCGAAGCTCTTCGAAGGCTCCGCGAGCTGTGCCGCCAGTGGCTGAGCCCAGAAACGCACAGCAAGGAGCAGATCCTGGAGCTGCTGGTGCTGGAGCAGTTCCTGACCATCCTGCCCGAGGAGCTCCAGGCCTGGGTGCAGGGACAGCACCCGGAGAGCGGGGAGCAGGCGGTGACCGTGCTGGAGGATCTGGAGCGGGAGCTGGACGAGCCGGGAGAACAGGTGGGAGAGGGCAGGACAGGTCGGTAGCTGTAAGAACGAGTGTGGGGTTTCTGTGCAGCAAGAGGAAGAGGACAGGGATTTCTTTGTGCCTGATGTGGTCTATTGTGGGTGCCCCATCCTTCTGCCTGTTTCTTCCTGCCAGTTTCTTGGTCCTTCTTTTCCCGTGCAGTGGGCCTGAGGAGGCCTCCTTACGATGTCTTCTCTGACATTTGATTTCTAACCGTCCTTAATTTCCAGCAGGTTCCAGCCTGTGCCCGTGAGCAGGAAGAGTTGGTGAAGGAGGAGGCAGGTCGGGGAGCAGCCCAGGACTCATCAAGCGGCCAGCCCCCAACCTTGGAAGGGCCGCGTCAGTGCAGGTCGCGGGAGGTGTGCCTGCTTCGGGAGATCGGTGAGGACTGGAACTTCCTCAGAGGCCTCCCTCACTCCCTCACCGTCCATCTGCTCAGCGTCTGCTGTGTGCCAGGCGTTGTGCTTGGTCCTGAGGACACTGTGACCTGCATGGAGGGGTAGTGGGGGGAAGGTTGCAGCCTGGTGGGGGGAAGACAGTCCCCTGACAGTTACAGTTCAGTGTGTCTTCTCCCTGAGGTCCGGGCATCCTTGTCTAGGTGGGGGAAGTACACAGAACCGTGCTTATGTGTCCCTTGCCCCCCACCCTCCTGGTTGCTTTTTTTCTTTTCCGTTTTGAAACATGACATTCGTGTGATCCATTTTCTCGTTTCAGGGGGTGAGGCTGGGGCTTGGAGTGTGCAGTCAGCCCCGAAGAGGGAGCTCTGTAAAGAGAAGAAACGTCTTGTGGAAGTTCCTGAGAAACTGAACGGTGACGCTCTTCTGGGGCCTGAGTGTGCAGACACGTGTGACCAGGAGGGCAGGTGGGAGAGGCAGCGGGCCAGCTCCTCGGCGGAGAGACCCTTCGTCTGCGGTGAGTGTGGGAAGAGCTTCACCCAGAACTCCATCCTGATCGAGCACCAGAGGACACACACCGGGGAGAAGCCCTACGGGTGCGATGCGTGCGGACGGGCCTTCAGCCAGCGCTCGGGTCTGTTCCAGCACCAGAGACTCCACACCGGGGAGAAGCGCTACCAGTGTGGCATCTGTGGCAAAGCGTTCAGCCAGAACGCGGGGCTCTTCCATCACCTCCGGATCCACACGGGGGAGAAGCCCTTCCAGTGCAGCCAGTGCAGGAAGAGCTTCAGCCGACGTTCTGTCCTCATTAAGCATCAGCGAATTCACACTGGAGAAAGGCCTTATGAATGTGAAGACTGTGGCAAGAACTTTATTTATCACTGCAACCTCGTCCAGCATCGGAAGGTCCACCCTGGGGCGGGTGCCGCTAGCCCCCTGGAGCAGGTAGGGCAGAGGCTCCCGGTGTCGGACCCTAGTGGAGGTGGTGGGGCAGGCTCTCACTTTGTCCCTGAAGCACAGTCCTAGGAAAAGAATTGTTCGGTCCTCTGGAGTGCAGACTGTGGAAGGTGTCTGTGTTTTTATGCTGAGGGAAGCATAATATGTTAAGTCCATCTGTCAGCTTCTCTGGGGTCTGTGACATCCGTGTTTGCAGTAGTGAACACTGTTGTGGTGACTTCATCAACTGGTCCCACACCTGTCTGTGCAGAAAGTTCTCCAGGTGTGCTCTAGGAAAACTCCTTCGTCCGAGTTCTAAGAAACTTTTTTTTTTTTTTTTTTTTTCAACGTTTTTTATTTATTTTTGGGACAGAGAGAGACAGAGCATGAACGGGGGAGGGGCAGAGAGAGAGGGAGACACAGAATCGGAAACAGGCTCCAGGCTCCGAGCCATCAGCCCAGAGCCTGACGCGGGGCTCGAACTCCTGGACCGCGAGATCGTGACCTGGCTGAAGTCGGACGCTCAACCGACTGCACCACCCAGGCGCCCCTCTAAGAAACTTTTTTTTAAAAGTTTTAAAAAATTACATGCTACCTGAATACACAATTATGTTAAAAGTAGTTCAAGTATTTAAAAATTAATTTAAAAATAATGGCAGTAAAACTTGCAACTTAAATGATTTGATTGTTTTCTCATAAGATATGATAATTTGCTTTTTAACCTACAAAAGGGGACAGATAAATCCTCCCATAGATACACAGAAGGCTTCTCCCTGTTAAGAACTCTGTAGAGTTCCACTGACTCCGCCTTCAGTGAGGAACCAAGGACCCAAGTGAGGACACATCAATGTGTTACTGTTGCTCGAGATTTGAGTTGTGTAGACCAAGAAACTTATCTAAAAATCGGTATCTCACTTCTGATCTTCATTATGAAAATATAGGCCTCTTTGCATTAATTTTTCCTGTGATTTATAAGCATTTTTGGATTTTGCTTTATTTATTTAACCCTTAGTTATACAAAATTTCAAAAATATACAGAAGTTGAAAAGTGTGATCAGCCTTCCACGTTGATTGTTTTTTATAAGCTCCATGCTTCTCAGCATTACCTATTAATTACCACCAAGATCATGCTTAAAAAAACTTCTTTCCCTTAACACTGATTGAACGTTTACCAAGCTTTATACTAAGCCTAGGACACAAAGAAATGGGAATCTATGGTGATGACAATCCAGATTAGAGTACCAAATACACTGCAGGTCACTTAACCATGATAGAAACATAAGGGACCCTACAGATCACTTTTGTGTCCCTTATATGATACAGAAACGGAGGCTGGAAGTGACTGCGGACCTTTCAGCTGGTTCACCGAGTTGGAGCTGGAACCCTGTCTCCTGATTCCTAGTGTTCTTTCTAAGCATCTGGAAGCATTTTATCACCACATAGAAATGACCAGTATAAGGAACTTCCAGGATTTAGAAGGCACTGAGGTTAGAAGGAACTTCCAGGATTTAGAAGGCACTGAGGCACAGCTCAATAAAGCCTCCCATCTGTGCATGTTTCTCTGTTCGGTTTACAGCCGAGTTCTAGGAAGGACTCCTTCCACTGATCCCTCATTTGGGGCATTTTATTTATTTATTTTTAATGTTTATTTATTTTTGAGACAGACACAAAACGCAAGCAGGGGAGGGGCAGAGAGAGAGGGAGACACAGAATCCAAAGCAGGCTCCAGGCTCTGAGCTGTCAGCACAGAGCCCGACGCGGGGCATGAACCCACAAACCGCGAGATCATGACCTGAGCCGAAGTCAGATGCTTACCAACTGAGCCACTCATGTGCCCCTTATTTATTTTTGTAGTGAATGATTTTTTTTTTTAACTTTTAATTTACTTAGAGGGACTTTTCAAGAAGATAATTCATTCTGTTATGCCCAGAATTCGTGATCCCCAAAGACCACCAGGGAGCCGAGTCCGATGCAAAAGCAAAAGAGCCTTTATTCGAGCTAGCTAAAGCTCAGTCCCCTACCTGCACCGATGCAGCGGTGAGATACCAGGGAGAGAGCAAGTTTCAAAAGCACAAAGGTTTTATAGGGGTCTAGGGGCAGCCGATTGGCTGGGGAAGGGGCGTGGCCTTGGCCGATTGGCTGGGGAAGGGTCAGAGTCCTGTTACGCAGGTCGCTGGGCGTGTTTTGATCAGGAAGTTTGAATGGGTGAGCGGGAGGTTACTCAAGGGGAGGAGGTGAAGGACACAGAACAAGATGGAGTCGGCCGGCGTAGGTCCGCCCTTTCAATTCTTCATCTGATTCAAGTATGAAAGCCACATTAAAAAGGGAGCCTATCTTTTCCCTCATAGGTAGCCATTTTTCTAGTATGTTAAATATCTTCAGTGTTTCTTCATGGAAATACAAGAAAACGTGAACATACATAACCTTATGTTTCCTTTGTTCCACGGAAAGATGGTGTATATTTACACTCTTCAACCCCTTGCTGTGTTCCTTTGTTCCTTTGTTCCACGGAAAGATGGTGTATATTTACACTCTTCAACCCCTTGCTGTGTTCATGAAACAATACAATCTTTAGAGAAACAGCCAGCTTCCTCTCTGTTTACACGTGGACAGTATCTCATTTGCTGGTGCTCCATACTTTTAACACACTGGTGTAAATGCACAACCACTACTTTGAAATGTTACAAATTATTTCATTCTCCTCCCAAATGTACTTCAAGTCAAACTTTAAAAGCTAACAACTTCCACGTGAGCTGGAAAACAGGGTTTCGGCAACTAGAGGTGGACATAATTCTACAGAGAAATGCAGAGTGATGGGGATGGTTTCAGTGTCGTGTCTTTGGCTCTGTTAGGTATTCTCAGCATTTCAAACCATTAGTGTCGCCGCTTATGGGTAATTGTAGGTCTTCTCAAAAATCTTATTTTCTCAAGATTGTATTTCACTGTATCTTGAGGTTTAACTATTTCCAAAGGAAATACATATAGATTTTAAAGTGAAGAAAAATATAGTAGACTTAAGTTTGAAATAAAATCAACTTCTCAAGTAAACATATATTCCATTCAGTAATATGAGACATACAGTCTAATAATCTGAGTTTGTAAGCATCACAGATACCTCTGAATATGCCAAAACAGCATGTTTGGATAATTCCATTATATCAGCTCTTAAAAGATTTAAAATATGAACAGATCAGGATTTTAAAGGATATAGTTCTAATGGATTGTTTTTACAGCTGCAATTGAAGATTGAATGTTTGGTTTGTTTTGTGCTTGTTTTTGTTCTTTTGTTTTCACAGCTTTTCAAAAATTCTAAATTTTCTCAATAACTGATAAAAATGCCAAGAAAGAAAAGATGTTATCTGTGCTGTAGAGGCATATACCACTCGAGTGCAGTGATGGTTAACATGATTAAAACTACTGACAGTTCACCAAACTAACTTGCCTTGTTTTCTGATACGGATTGTTCTTGTAATTATTTTATCTGGGATGCACATTTGTCATTAGTTGACTTAACCGCTAGACAGGGGCATGTAGGCCCTGGTCTTTCCTATGATTACTCCAGCCTTCCTGGCAGGGTGCTCTTAGGTGTTGTCTCCCTTTACATTTCTGAATTACCCTCACTTCTCTTTTCTTTTTCTACCCTGGCTCTTTTCACTCAACCCATCGAGTCTCTGGCATTGATCTCCTTTCAGCTGCTCTGTAAACCAGTAACCATCTCTCCTTATGCCTTTGAAAAGCCCCAGTCTGAAAGACTAGTTTTTATGGCTGAGCAAGGTGTAAGAAGTACTGATTCAAATCCAATTAAAAAGACTTATTGGTTCGAGGGATGCCTGGCTGTCTCACTCAGAAGAGTGTGTGACTCTTGATCACAGGGTCATGATTTTGAGCCCCACGTTGGGTGTAGAGATTACTAAAAATATAAAAAAGCCTTACTGGTTCTTGAGGGATAGTACAGCACCCCTCTGAGCATTGTTAGGACAGTGGACACTGTATGTCAAGAAATGACTGAGAATTTTGCAACTGAAAGCTATTTAGAGCTGTAGGTAAAAGCCCTGAAGACTCTCTTTCACTATAATTTTTATTTGAGGAACCAAATCTTCAAGGAGAACCAAGTCTCTGTCCAGATTTTGTATTTGAAAATGACTTCTATTTTCTCTGACAATATTTTTCCTTTAAAAAACAATTTATAGTGGAAGATTGTTTTACATTTTTCCAATAAGACAAAAAATACCTCTGAAAAAATTTTAAAACAATGGCATATCTAAAGTCAAAATTATAAAATATGAAGTATCTTCTCAGGAGCAGTTTTGAAATCTATGTACCAGTATACATGTGTGTCACTGGTTAAATGTTGAGTTAGAAGTTGAGAGAGAACGTAAAAGTTGAGAGAAAAGTAGATTATTTGTAGAAGGAGCTGGAAGATAGCGGAAGGTATCTGCAATAGAGGAAACAGGGTGAAGAAGGCCCAGCTAAGACAGGCTCAAGAGCCATGAGTGTGCAGGGGTGGGGGCCAGATGCAGAGGTCACGGAACACTTTGTTAAAGCATAATGGAATCATTGAAAGTATTTTGTTGTACTATAGGAGTTTCTTAACAAAAAATCAGAAAATATTAGCTTTAAGAAGAAATTTTGAGTTGAGCAATTTCATACCTGCATGAGAACAGTGAAGTCCAAAGTGGTTAAACACTCGTTGTGATCTATTTTTTAATCACATTAAAAATTTTAAAGTTAAAAATCTTAAAATTTTTTAAAACAAAACTGTGAACAACGATCATTGTGAATTATATAAGGTTTCACAGGCACTTGGACTTGGAGGCTCAGAACCTTTTAGGCCTCTGCAAACAGCAACAGCAGCAACAAAACAGGATGGAAAAAGGAAAAGGAAGAACGAAATGTGAGAACATAAAAAGGAACCAGGCAAACTTACACGCTAAAACTGGATTAGGCCAACAAGTGGTGACCAGAGAGAAGGAAAAAATAAAAAGAGACGTTGTTACCAAGAAACGTGCTTTGTCCATAAATAATACTTATTAGCCCTCTGGCTCTCAATTGGTCCATGTGTCTTAGCTGTGAAAAGAGTCCCACTGCTCTTCACTCCCCACTCTTCTCCGTGCTCTACGTAACAAAGAGGAGGCAAGCACAGTGTGTAAATCACTGGTTTCTCTTTTTTAGGTCTCTCTGGACTCACACCCAGTTTTCCATGCCAACGTCTCAGCTCTCTGATGAAGCCGCTGCTTCTGAATATATACCTGTGTTAGAATCACCTGGGTTGTTTGAACTGCAGTTTCCTGGGCACTACCACAGACTGGCTGAATGTTTGTGAGGGCAGGACCTGGGAATCTGCATTTCAGCTAGCGTATCGGTGGTTGTCAGACTTGAGGTAGCTATATATAATGTATTGCCCAATCTAGGACACTTCTGAGAATGAAAGGGATTGCTGTTAATAATTACAGCCAGCCAAGAGGCATAAATCAGGATGTATGGTCTTCCTACTTAAGACTTCCTGCTGAGGAGATAGAAGAAGAAGAGACAGAAAGAATACAATGTTCTCATGAAAGCTAAGGTAGAGCATCTATGAAGGAGGCTGTGGGATGTTTAGGTGTAGCCACCTAGACCAAAGTAGCCACCATCTGCCTGGTTTGAAATAATCCCCATTAACACATTTATTGGATTAGGTAAGAAGGGGTGGGTATGCCTATAAAAACAACACCCACCCGGAAAAGGCCCCCCCCCCCCCCAAAACCCACAAACAACAACAAAACGCTTAAAATAGCTAGTTACCTAAGATGAGCCTGTTGAGACTATGGCTTACCAGACAAGAGAGATGACGTTCCAGAAGCATAGGAGCATTTCAGTGGTACACGATCGATGGACCAGTATGGGCTGTTCACCTCTAACATACAGAGGAAGCGTGGGAATATAGCGCGCCAGATCACAACCTCGCAGGAATAAGGCAGAGGGCAAGCCGTTTGAAGCAAGTAGCTAGGATGAATGAGGTCCAGAGATTGTGCCAAGTTTCCTAAGTTATCATAATTGATGCACATTCTTCACGGGCTGTGCAACCAGAGCGCTCTTAACACCGCAGGGTACCAAACACAGGCTGACCAGGCCCCACATTCCGCAGTTGCCCCGGGGCCATTCACAGCGGGGACCGGGCATGTGGCTTCCCCTCACTTTCTGCTAATTCTGCAGAGTCAGGGATCTGTAAGTGGTTAGGTTGCTCAAAAGGACCGGAGTCACATGCACAAAGATTGAGACGGTGGACAGCAAGCCAGCACCTGTCCCTCTTAATGCCGCTTTGCTCAGGTGGGTGTCGATTATTGCTTCGGACCCTGGGGGCCGAGTGGGCAATGGGTATCACGGGACCAGGGTACTAGGGAACGGAGGACTGCGTTGCATTCCCTCAGTGTAACAGAGAGACGGGCCCAGGCTGAGTGGCTGCTGGACACCCGGTGGACCCGCCTGCGCTGTGCAGAGGCCACCGTGGGCCCCTGCGGTGGGAGCCGGCCAACCACTGAGATGCGGGACCTCTGTGCTTCCTAGAGGGGCGGTGAGGAGCGGGTGGAGGCGTGCCCGGGCGTCGTGACGTACTTCCGGTCTCGTGTGAGCCACAGCTAGCGCGAGCCTTTTCCGGCGGGAGGCGCCCGCGAGGCTTGGTGGCCGCTCCCCGAGACGCAGTCTCGTCTGTGTCGCCGCCCGCGGACGTGGACGCGAGCGCTGCGCGGACCACCCGCTTCGGGGCTCCGGGCGCTGGTGCGTCTTTACGGCCGGCGGCGGTTTTCTGTCCCCCTCCGGAGTCCTGTTTTCATCGAGGCCTTCGTGGCGGTGGTCATGACCTTGCACGCCTGTGACGGGAGGGTTCGTCTCGGAGGACGTATGGTGACGGGGTCTCAGGACTTAGAAAACGGAGGAAAGTGTGATTTCCTCGGCTCAGAGAACGTTGAGAAGTGAGCGCGTCCTTCGAGCGGACATGGGCTGCCGGTCGCGTAGTGCGGGTCTCCAGGTGCTTTTAAGACCCCTCCAGCTCACAGTGCCGTGGGGAAGAGGGGAACGCCCCTGCGATACCGCGCGGATGCCCGGAGCCGGGGGTGGGGGCACTTCCCGGTGAGGCGGAGAGCTGAACGGAAACGGGCGCCGGAGGCAGCCGAGGGAAGGTGGGTGTGCTGTGGCCGGGGCAGAGAGGATGAGCAGGTGACAGCTGCGATACCCCAGGGAACTTGGACTTGAAAAGGCAGTGTGCCTCTCCGTCCTTCCCGTGTGACGGCTCCCGCACAGAATGCACGCGATGTGTGTGCGCACATCTGCCTGGCAGAAGGGAGCAGTCCCCGGCTACGCTGCCCCGGGTCCGCGCGCGGCCACCTCGTAGCCCGGGTGGTCAATGTGCTGGCGCTGCTCCGGGAGGCGGACTCCGCAGAGACGGGAGTCCCTGTCTTCACGCACGGGAGTAGCGTCATCTTACTAGGCTTCTAGAAATTTCAGGAGCGGGGTGGCAAATGGATTGGAAGGGGGTAGGACTGGAAGCAAGAGAGAGGAGAGATGCGCAGGCGTCACGAAAAGAGCTGGTACTGTAAGTTGGTGAAAGCCAGGTGCTGGCCGTGGAAGTGACGAGGGTGGAGTGGATTGTGTGGAAGACGCGGATTTAACTCCACTTGGTGTCTAAGGGAGAAAGATTGTTGAAAAGGTGCTGAGGACAATGCCCGACACGTGGTACGTATTACGAGCTTTATTTTCAATATAGTTAGGGATAATTAGGTTTTTGGATTAGATAGATGGTAAGGGGAATGAATGTGTCATTTTTAAAGAAATGGGTAGGCCCGCCTGAATGGCTCAGTCGTTAAGTGTCCAGCTCTTGGTTTCGGCTCAAGATCTTGTGGTTTGTGGGAGCCCTAGTTGGGCTCTGTGCTGACAGCCAGAGCAAAGTAAAGTTAAAAAAAAAAAAAAAAAGAAATGAGTAATTTTGGAAGAGCCATTGATTATGAGGGGAAAATGATGAGTTAATTTTTGGTGGTGTTGAGGTGCTTTTAAGACCTAGGACTGGAAGAGTCTTATACCATTGGACTATAATGGTCTTGATTTCCAAAGTAAGACTGGGAAAAGAGAATAGATTTAGGAGTTGTTAGGTGAAAGCGTCTCAGTTCTCAGATGCTACTGAATGGACGAGATTGCCCAGAATGAATGTGGAATGAGAAGGCCGGATCCCGGCTTAGGGTAACCGGACATTTCTTGGCGAGCTGAAGAAGAGCCATAAAGTGGACTTAAGAATGAGCTCTTGACAAGCCCTTATAGAAGCTTGAGCACCAGGTGTTGGTCTAAGCACTTTACAAAAGCCAGCTCATGGGAAAACAGCCAGAAGATTGCAGTTCCTTAGAAGATTGGGAGTGGTTAGAGTGTTAGGAGCTGCAGAGGCATCTGGTAAGTAAAGGACCGAAAAATACTCACTGGGTTTGTATACAAGGGGGACTTTGGTTAATTGACTTGGGACCCCTAACTCAAATGTGGGACACCCCAACTGACATGCACACTGTTCTTTTCTAAAACTAAAAATGCCTTTGAAAGAATCTAGCATAATTCTTGGCACAGAGAGGTTGATTTATAAATATGATTGACTAAATCTGTGATACGCAATTCAAGTAAGCAAAGCTGTTTGCATTGTTTTTGTTATCGGGATATTTCACGTTATCTGAATATTTCACTTCAGTTTCTAGATCTAAAAGCTACTAGTATTGTTCTTTAGTCCTAAAGTAACCGAATTGTCTATAAGTCAATTTTAGGACATTTTTCTAATGACATTTTGTGCTTGTCTTATCTTTTACAGGGCGTCTTTACCTTCAAATCATTGACTTGACCACAGCAATTCACTCTGAGTAAATATGTTCTTAGTTTGGAGTTGATCTCTGTTAACAGTGATGTGTTATGCCTTATCACCAGCTTTATTAAGCCCCTGCTACTGTTGTGGTGAACTGCTTTGCCCAGGAATGATTCAGTCCAACCCTTTTGGGCTGCAGAAGAACAGAAGGGATGTCAAATAGTTAAAGCATCTAGCCTGCACAGAAATGGTGCTTCTGACAGTTCTTCGGACAAAACTCATGGCAGTTCTGTTAGGAGGATTCCCTTGGGCCTCAGGAGTCCAGCTCCAGGCAGGCTCTCCGCCGCCAGTAGCTGCGGCCCGAGACGCACAGCAAGGAGCAGATCCTGGAGCTGCTGGTGCTGGAGCAGCTCATGACCGTCCTGCCCGCGGAGCTCCCGGCCTGGGTGTGGGGGCAGCATCCAGTGTATAGGGAGGAGGCTGTTACTGGACTGGGGGCTTGTTGAGGAAGCTGGACCATCCAGGAGGAAGGTGAGATAAGGAAGAAACAATCTATTGCCAGAGGCAGGTATTCTCTCCAGAGAGAGAGCAGAGACTTGAAGTTTCCTCTCAAGTGTAGTGAGAGGAAATGGCTAAGATGCATTGGCCAGAGTTGTGTTCCCCTCCCTGTCCATTTATTCCCTGTCCTTGTAGGTCAAAGGAAACTCTGCTTTCTGTCCTCCTCTTCTGTTCCCCGATTAATACTGGGATCTATGCTCTAGAACCCTAGCAGATATCCCCGTGGTCAAATTTCTCTAATTGTCCCTGGGTCCTTTGTCCTCCTATGGGGACAGGAAGGGCAAACGAGGGCCCTAAGGGCAAATGGCTTGCCTGGCAGCAGCATTAAGACTCACGGGGCGGGGAGGGCAGGGCAGCTCCAGCCAGAAACAGGGCAGCTCAGTTCTGAATCTACTGAGGAGAAAGAGGAGATCCTACTGGGGAAAAGATCAGAAATGTCTTTTGCATTTTTCCAAATGAACCTCATCACTAAACCTTTTGCCTACCTTTCACTTGATGTCTTGTTTCATTTTTACCTTGTCCCTCTAAGCACATTGTTTTAACCTTGATTGTCATTCTCCCTTCACTACTTTGCACCGACGTTGTTGGAAATCCTGCTTCTATTGAATGGTTGTTTCTCCATTCTAACTGAATACTGCCAGCTTCCCTGGGCCTGACCTTTTATGCCAAAGGCAGGACAGCATTTTTCTACATTGAAGCCAATAGAAAATGACTCAAAGGCTACATACAATAGAAAAGTTATTAAATGTGCATTTTCAAAGACTTCGTGTAGAAAACAAAACTTGTTTAGTATTTTTATGTGCTCATTGGACAAGCACACATATGTGCCCAAATTGTAATCATACTGAACATACCAACTGACACTACTTTTAAATTTAGTATTACATTATGGACATATTTCCCAAGAGTTACATGTAATGTATACATATGGCTGACATAAGTTCCATTGTACAGATATCAAATTATTTTTCGTTTTTACTTTAATCAGGTCTTTATTAAAAATTAGCTGTCCAGAATGAGTTGACGTTTATGGAACAAATAAACTGAAGCTTATGCAGCAGGCTTCTTGTCTTACATGGTGGGTTTCTCTTCTGCACACTTCTCAGCTGCTGGTCTCCTATATTTATGACATGAGTCTAGGCATTTGACAGCTTTCTTGCTTCTGGTATAAAAAGAAGTATAAACTCCTCTAATTCCTTTCCTCCTCCTGAAATCAATCATTTTCCCAAGGACCCCAGATTCTGTTTAGTAAGAAATGGTATTTTAAAACCAAAGATAAGGTGCTAGGAATGCTCATATTGTTATTGGACATCGTTCCTAGGCCTTTCAGTGCTCAGAGCTAGGAAGAATTTAAGATAAAGTATGTATTGTGAATTCATACTGACAGTTCGAGTTCAAATTCAGGGCCTTAATGTTTCATCTGCATCTCCTTTTGGAGATTTCTCAAAGACACCGGGAATGATAGAGTATCAAATACTCATCTGTTTTATCCCACAGTATCTCAGTGGCCTCAAAAAAAATGTCAGCATTACCATCAAATATGGTTTTTATAAACAGCTTAATGGTGGTGCCTGATTTTTCCATTCTTTTGTCCTTAAGTTCTATATCATTGGGTATATACAAAAAAATTATTCTGCAAAGGACATTGGAAATAATTTCTCTTTTGTGTGGTTATGTCACCAGCAGGTACACATTTAAATTCAGTTTGTTTCATTTCTGTTTCAATGTTGAGGGATTGCTTTTTTTATTTTATTTTTTATTTAAAAATTTTTTTTTTCATTTTTTAAATTATGTGAAATACAAAATTTTATACATGAAATCTATAAAATGTTTTCAAGAAAATTCTCCTTTTCCTCCTCCTGTTCCCTCTCTCATATAGGTAACCTTTTTTGCTCTTTAATGGTTTATCCTTTTATTATTTATTTATTATAGGCACATGTGTACATGCACGCCCTTCCCTTTTAAAAATAACACACTATAGGGGCGCCTAGTGGCTCAGTCAGTTAAGCATCTGACTTTGGCTCAGGTCATGATCTCTTGGCTCATGGGCTCAAGCTCTGCATCGGGGTCTGTGCTGACAGCTCAGCCTGGACCCTGCTTCGGATTCTGTGTCTCCCTCTCTCTCTGCCTCTCCTCCGCTTGCTCTTTCTCTCAAAAATAAATAAACATTAAAAATTTTTTTAAATAATAAAAAAAATTAAAGTAACACACTATAGTTTATGTCATAAACTCAATACACATCTGTCTTACATGAAACATTTTTTTTCTTCCCTCTAGCATGTAGTTTGAATGAGACTTGTTCAGTGAGCAAGTAACTGAGTAAGGTATGTGTGAATGAGGGAATTAGGCTGAAATTTTCAATCTCTTCTTTCAGGTGATTTGGTCAAAATGGAAAATGAGAAGGTGTTTCCAAAGTAGAAGAAATCTGAAGAAATAACATGCCAACAGGGACACACTGCTAGATTCGATGGCAATATTCATAAGTGCCTGAATTATGTAGAAGTCCCAAAATACCAGAGGACCCTAGAAATAGATCTATGATTGCATAAGTGATGAATGTGGAATGAGTTTCAGAGCTCCATCCTTATCCAGCATCTGAGATACACAGGAGAAATGCCATGAAGATGAGAAATGTGGAAAAGCTTTTAGTCCAAGAGTGCTGGCTTCATTGAAGATAAGAGAATTCCCACTGAATTAGACCCACAAATATGGAGAATATGGAAAAGCTCTCAGTGCAGACACTGGACTAGTTCATCGTAGAGAACCCATGCTGGAGAGAGACCCTATAATAAAAGTGACAAGTATGGTAAAGCCTTGGACGGTCAGCCCTTAACCAGGACCAGAGACTTCACACCAAGGAGAGGTGTTACCATCTTAACAAGTGTGGGAAAGGTTACAGTCAGAACACAGAGATTTTTCACTATCAGAGTCTGTGTTGGAGAGAAACTCTTCATTTAATCGATGTAAGAATTTTCCTGGATATTTCATTCCTTATTAAATACCAGAAAACTTGAGAGTGTGAGAAGTTGATAAATGTGAATGGAAAAGCCTGTGAACAGTAGCATCTCATCTAACATTAAAAATTTTAGGGGAGCCTGGGTGGCTCAGTCAGTTAAGTGTCTATTTCAGCTCAGGTCATGATCTTGGGGTTGTGATATCAAGGCCCATGTCAGGCTCTACACTCGGCATGGAGCCTGCTTAAGATTCTCTTGCCCATCTGCCCTGCTTGCGCTCGCTCGCTCTCTGTAAACAAAACAAAACAAAAAGTGTCCAGCATGTGAAATCAGCAAGGCAGAATTTCTTCATACCAGACCTCTGGGTGGTCTTTGATGGGAACTGGCCTTTCAGAATGTCCCTCAAAACCTTGTCAGATTCAACAGAACAAGCCATTTACTTTTCCTTAACCGTCTCCTCAAGCAAGGTGCCTGGGTGGTTCAGTCAGTTGAAGTCCAGCTTCAGCTCAGGTCATGATCTCGCAGCTCGTGAATTTGAGCCCTGTGTCCAGCTCTGTGCTGACAACTCAGAGCCTGGATCCTGCTTCAGATTCTGTGTCTCTCTGTCTGCCCCTCCCCAACTTGCACTCTTTCTCAAAAATAAACATTGAAAAAAAAATTTTTTAAGTCTCCTCAAGCAGCTACATTATTTTAGTGATTCAAAGGGCTGCTTATGGACCACCAGTTCAGATTTCCAGATGTTTTAATTAGTTCTTAAATACAGTTCTCACAAAAGCTTGGACTGTTAAATTATTTTAGTGAAAATTTAAGTTATGTATAAAATACAAATAGGAATGTTATTAGATGATTATTTTAAATGCTGCAGTTATGATTTGCCAAGTCAAAAAAACTTGTTCAGCATCTTTTTAGTAATGACATGGTGAGTTCTTGCGCCTTCCGTTCCTATCTAGGGTATGATGTGTGACATGTAGCCCCCAGTTAAGACTCCAGACAAGAAAGATGCATCTTTATTTATTTTTTAAAGTTTATTTTTTTTTATTTTGAGAGAAAGAGTGTGCACACATGAGCAGGGAAGTGGCAAGAGAGGATCCCAAGCAGGCTCCACAGTCAGCAGGCAGCCCAGATTGAACTCACGAACCGTGAGATCATGACCTGAGCTGAAACCAAGAGTTTGGACACTCAACCGACTGAGCCACCCAGGAGCCCCAGGTGCATCTTTTTTTCAAAAAGAGGTGTATTGATTTGTATTAGGAAAACAGAAAAGACCCAAGTTAGTGTTCAAGGGAGAATAAGCAAACTCAAATGCCCAGGAAAGGCAGGTAATAAAAATAAAGGAAGCAATCCTAGAGTCACAAAGAAAAACAAAAACCATTATTTTACATTGCATTAAGTTCAGGGAAATTGTTAGGATTCTCTTTATTTTGAATTCTACAGGAAAAAGATGATCAGGTTAATTGTTCATTGCGACCACCATAAACGATGATCTTTTCCTACTCTTGAGTATAGTACAGTTGACCCTTGGACAACATGCGGTTAGGGGTACTGATCCCCTACACAAAAATCTCAGTATAACTTCACCCCCAAACACTTAATCATCAAGAGCCTACTATTGACCAGAAGACTTGCTGATAACCTGAAGAGTTGAACACATATTTTGTATGTTATATGCATCACATACTGTATACAAAGAAAATGTTTTTTGTTTTTTTTTTTCAGTTTTTAAAATTTTTTTAAAAGTAATCCCTACCCCCAGTGTAGAGCTCAAACTCAGGACCCCAAGATCAAGAGTCACACTACATGTGAAAATTTGTGGAAAAAAAGCTGAGGTTCTGAATGATGTTACCTTCCTCTAGATTTACTTTTGCTTCTATAGGCACTGAAGAATATAGTTGGGAGCGCCCGGGTGGCTCAGTGGGTTAAGCATCCGACTCTTGATTTTGGCTCAGGTCATGATCTCACAGTTTGTGAGTTCAAGCCCCACATCAGACTCTGGGCTGACCGTGTGGAGCCTGCTTGGGGTTCTCTGTCTCCCTCCCTCCCTGCTTCACCTCTGCTCATGCTTTCTCAAAGTAAATAAACAAACAGGCAAACAAAAAAATGAAACAGTGGCTTAGAATAACCATCCCATGAGATTTTGGGCCAGGAATTTGGTGAGGTCTCAGCTGGAAGTTTCTTCCATTTCGTGTGGCATCTTACAGTGGCACTTGGTGGTGTTTATCTGGCAGCTGGGTTTGCTGGAAAATCCAAGCTGCACTGCCATGCCCAGTGCCTTGGGGCAAGAACAGTTAGAAGGACGGTCTTGGGGCCTCCTTATGTGATCTTTGCAGTAGGGCCGTCGGACTCTCTGTGGTGGCTCAGGACTCCAGGAGCAATTGTTCCAAAAAACAGTGAAAGCTGCTGCTGTCCTTAAGGGCTCAGGCTGGGAAACTAAAACAGCATCAGTTTTGCTGTATTTTATTTGAGCTGTCCTCAAGCCCACTCAAGACTCCAGAGGAAATGACATAGACTCTACAGCTAAACAGGAAAAGCATGGAAAAATTTGTAGTCATCTTTAATTTTCCAAAATACCCTTATCCACCCAGATATAAAGCCTGGGGAAAAAATAATAAAGTTCTTTTTGGATTCTCTATATAATTGTTTAATTTTTTTTCCCCTTTCTTGCCTCCTTTTTAACTTCCCTAAAGACACCCAGCATGACTCTGAGCTAATCAAGTGTATCTATGCTCATATTTTATGTACAAAGTAACAAAGTGATCTGACATTACAGTTTCACCATTTGAGTGAATTTTTCTCTTTTCATTTTAGAAGTAGTTAGAAGGCTTATCAAAATATCACAGGAGACGGCATTTTTAAAATGTTGGAATCACCCGGTTTATAAATTGTCCAAATGTTAGTAATAAACTAACGTCTGTTCTGTGCCCCTACATCCCCGGGTTTCCCGCGTGTACGAGACAGGAACTCTGCTCCTCGGCTTCCCGTGTCTTGCCCCTCGACGCGCAGGTGCTTTCTCCTGGCACTTGCACCGGTGACGAGACTCGCACCGCGCAGGTCGTGCCTGGGACTGGCACCCACGCGGCGGAGCCTACAGAATCGGACGAAGTCACAGAAGGGAAGACGACGGGCCAAGACGTCCCACGAGCAGAGACGCCAAGTCCCCAACAAAACACTGGTAAGTTGACGCTAAAAATCTATAAAAAGAATTACACACATTACAAAGTGGCACCAATTCCAGGTGTACCAGGCCTCGCTCACCGTGGGGCGGGGCAGCGGGGACGGGAGCGGGACCGGCAGGGCCGAGACCTGTAACATCAGCCAGCTCCCCGGCCACCTGCCGCGACCCGTGGGGCCTCCGGCTGTAGCGGAAGTGCGCTCGCGCCCACCGGGCCAACTCTCGCGACCTCGTGGGACAGCGCGGGATCCGCCCGGCGAGTGCCCGCCCCTTCCTGAGGCTGGAGCGGAAGTGCGCGCGCTCCCGCCCGGCTCGCTTCCGGCCTTTGTGGGGCGCTGTGGGCTGTTCGGGCTCCCGGCGGCTTGGACCGCGTCACCTGTGGTCTCCCCGGGAGGGACCCGGCTGCCGGCCTCGGGAGCTGCAGGTGAGCGCGCTGCTGCTCTCCCCTGCCCTTCCCCGCCGGCCCGAGAAGCCGCAGGGGCGGGGGGCAGCCTTCGGGAGCGGCGTCCGCCGCCCTTTCACCTGCTGCGGGGCTGCCGGCGCCGGTTTCGTGGTTTCCGCCACACGCCTGCCCGTTAAAAGAGGCCGTCTCAGTGTTTTATTATTACTTGTTTGCTCTGAACGTTGGTTGTGTTCCATTTGGTCGTCCTTTATTCTAGGGCTAAATGGAAGTGTTGCCTTTGTGAAGTCCTTAAACCCTTAGCACCTTTTACTGAATCTTTGTCTTTAATGTGTTCTTAAGTCTTTCGTATTCAGTTTCCGTGAGTGTCGTGAATTACCCTGGGGGTGGCTTGCAAAGCGCAGAAGTAAATTGTTAGAATTTGCAGTTTTCGCTTATGGTGTAGCTTGTGTTAAAAGCGACGGCTTCTCCCTCAGGTCCACCCTTGCTGGAAGCACCGCTAGAGCTTCTGCACGGCCGCGATGGCGTCGGCCTGGGCTGCGCCGGCCCACGAGGAACAGGGTGCGCTTCTGGAAGTAAAGGTGGAGGAGGAGGAGGGGTACAGGAATACCACCAGACGGGATCAGAACCTGCAGAAGAACAACACCCACAGCAGGGAGGTCTTCCGACAGTACTTCAGACACTTCTGTTACCAGGAGACGCCTGGACCCCGCGAGGCGCTGCGCCGGCTCCGCGAGCTGTGCCGCCAGTGGCTGAGCCCAGAAACACACACCAAGGAGCAGATCCTGGAGCTGCTGGTGCTGGAGCAGTTCCTGACCATCCTGCCCGAGGAGCTCCAGGCCTGGGTGCGGGGACAGCACCCGGAGAGCGGGGACGAGGTGGTGACCGTGCTGGAGGATCTGGAACGGGAGCTGGACGAGCCTGGAGAGCAGGTGAGAAAATGAGAGATGGTTTGTGACTGAGATAAGGTAAGTTACGGATTTGTAGGCCAGAGCAAAGGACAGCATTATTCCACCAAGTCATGGAAATTTGGTTAATGTAGACCTAACTTATTTATATCTTTTTTATGGGAGGATCCTGTATTTCTGTAATGAGCTTATGGTTTCTAGTTGATGAAATGCTACTCAGAAACATTAGAAACAAGATTTATTTCATTATTTTTTTAATTTACATCCAAGTTAGCATCTAGTGCAACAATGATTTCAGGAGTAGATTCCTTAGTGCCCCTTACCCATTTAGCCCCTCCCCCCTCCCACAACCCCTCCCATAACCCTCAGTTTGTTCTCCATATTTATGAGTTTCTTCTGTTTTGTCTCCCTCCCTGTTGTTATATTATTTTTGCTTCCCTTCCCTTATATTCATCTGTTTTGTATCTTAAATTCCTCATATGAGTGAAGTCATATGATACTTGTCTTTCTGTGACTAATTTCGCTTAGCATAATACCCTCCAGTTCCATCCACGTAGTTGCAAATGTCAAGATTTCGTTCTTTTTGATTGCCGAGTGATACTCCATTGTGTGTACACACACACACACACACACACACACACACACACACACACACACACATATATATATATATATATATACCATATCTTCTTTATCCATTCATCTGTTGATGGACATCCGGGCTCTTTCCATACTTTGGCTATTGTCGATAGTGCTGCTATAAACATGGGGGTGCATGTGTCCCTTCGAAACAGCCCACCTGTATCCCTTGGGTAAATACCTAGTAGTGCAATGCTGGGTCGTAGCATTTTAATTTTTTGAGGAACCTCCATACCGTTTTCCAGAGTGGCTGCACCAGCTTGCATTCCCACCAGCAGCGCAAAAGGGTTCCTCTTTCTCCACATCCTCGCCAACATCTGTTGTTGCCTGACTAGCATTACTGTTACTGTTAGCCATTCTGACAGGCGTCAGGTGGTATCTCATTGTGGTTTTGGTTTGTAGTTCCCTGATGATGAGTGATGTTGAGCATTTTTTCACGTGTCAGGCATCTGGATGTCTTCTTTAGAAATAAGATTTCTAAGAGAAAATGTTAAGTGAGTGTAACGGGGTGCGCAGCAGTCTCTTGGAAGGGACATCGCTTCTGTTGCAGGATACAAGTAATTAAGAAATAAGGTCTTGCAGGTATATGCACTGCTCTGCATCCATTAAAGGATTAAAAGATGGAGAAATCAAGGTCACCATCTTGGAGGAATGTGAGGTCAGAGCAGAGAGGAAGGTTCAGAGATTCCTGGAGTAGTAGTTCAGAGAGGAAGGGACGAGATTCCTGGAGTAGTAGAGCCCAGTTAGGTCCGACACATGGGTAGTGGGTAGAAGGGTTGAGAACAGAGTCCAGGACCTTGAGTATCACCTGTGGAGTGTAGAGTCTGTTCTGTAGGACACAAGCTTCTAACCTTTTCTCTTTAAGTGAGCTTCTCTAACGCCAGGATCTAACCAAATTATGTAGAATTCTGTTCTGTTTTGTTCCAACATTGATAAAAGACAGCGGTTCTCAACCAGTGGCAATTTTCTGCCCTAAAGGGCATCTGGTGATGTCTTGGCACATTTTTGGTTGTCATAGTGGCGGGAGGTGCTACTGGCATCGAGCGGCTAAAGGGTAAGGATGTTTTGGAATATCTTATAACGTATAGGATGGCGTCTTATAACAAGGATTTTTCTGACCCAACGTGTCAATAGAATCAAGACTCAGAAGTCTTGGTATGAAGAGTATAAAACAGGGAAGTAATAAAACAAGAAGTGCAACTCAGCATTGGCAAGGGGGAGGAACATGTGGCAGAGTTTGAAGATCTGAGTTTGAAGTAGAGTCAAGATAGTGAGGCTATGAAGGATGAGGCATGTCTTAGGTAAGTATTGGAAACGATGATAGATTAGATGGATAAAAAAGGGAAAACTCTCTACGGAGCAATCTATTCTAGGCTAAGCGCGGGGAATTTCAAGCTTGAGAGACTAGTGTAATTGAGGTGCTCCTAACAGAGTTCAAGGCTATCGGGGCTGGTGGATTGGGGGAAAGTTCATTCGTTCAGAAGACGTTTATTGAACGTTTAATACGCACCAGGCACCATTCTAGGCACTGGAAACACAGCAGTGCACAAAACACAGAAGTTGCCTCTGTCTTGTAAACAGATTGTAGTCTAATGAGAGTAGTAACCAGGTGGTGCCAGGTGGAGATAAATCCTATATGAAAACAGCAATGAAGCGGAAAAAAGGTAAACAGTGAATGAAGCGGAGACTGTGTGATTTTTGACAGACTGGTGAGGGAAGGCCTTCCAGATGGGGTGACATTTAGAGCAGAGGTCAGGCTGTGCAGTCACCTAGGCTGAGGACATTCAGCCAGAGGAAATAGTGGGCAGGTGAGAATGTGCTTATCGTGGTAGAGATGCAGGAGATGAAATGAGGTAGTTAGAACGAGATCAAATCATGGGGGCACTTACAGGCCATTGTAAGGACTTTGGATCTTATCCTGAGATGGAAAGTCATTGGAGGGTTTTGAACAGAAGAGAGGTTTAATCTGACCTAAATGTTATTTATTTATTTTTATTTTTTAATGTTTGTTTATTTTTGAGAGAAAGAGCATGAGGAGGATGAGGGACAGAATCCGAAGCAGGCTCCAGGCTCCCAGCTGTCAGCACAGAGCCCGACGCGGGGCTCGAACCCACGAACCGTGAGATTATGACCCTGAGCCGAAGTCGGACGCTTAACCGACTGAGCCACCCAGGCGCCCTATGACCTAAATTTTAAAAATAATCACTCCAGCCGCTCTGTTGGAAGAGTCCTAGATTAGGGTTCGTGGTGGGAGTGCAGGAGGCCCAGGGTCAAAGGTCGAAGCAGGGAAGCCCAGTCAACACTAATCCAGGCAGGAGGTACCAGTGGCTTGAACTGTGACAGTAGCAGTGGAAGCAGCGAGATGCAGTTGGATCTTGAGGGGATTTGTTTGAACATCGCATCGTGTCACATGGGTTTGTCATTCAAGGAGATGATAAAGGCAGGGAAAGAAGAAGGTTTGGAGTAGGGGTGGGAATCTAGAGTTACTAGGTTTTGGACGTGTTGAATTGTAGATTCCTCTTAGAACCCAATTGGAAAAGTTGGGCAAGCAACTCCACTCAGCAGAGGGATGTGTGCTGGAAATAACAAAATTGGAGCTTGTCATAATATGAGTGATATTTAAAGCTGTGGGATAGGGGCGCCTGGGTGGCGCAGTCGGTTAAGCGTCCGACTTCAGCCAGGTCACGATCTCGCGGTCCGGGAGTTCGAGCCCCGCGTCAGGCTCTGGGCTGATGGCTCAGAGCCTGGAGCCTGTTTCCGATTCTGTGTCTCCCTCTCTCTCTGCCCCTCCCCCGTTCATGCTCTGTCTCTCTCTGTCCCAAAAATAAATAAACGTTGAAAAAAAAAATTAAAAAAAAAAATAATAAAGCTGTGGGACAAAAGGATCGACAGGACGGTGGAAACTGAGAGGGAGTGGCCAGGGAGATGGGAAGAGAACCAGAAGAAAGAATGGCACTCCCAAGTGCGGGCAGAAGTAATTTGGTTTTAAACATGTTGTCTTTGTACTGCCCTTTCCCTCAAAGCATGCTGGGGGTGGCTGATGGAATTTCATCCTGATGTCTGAGGCCTCACCAGAGATCCAGGGACGGAAGGAAGGCACAGCTCACTGTACCGGCCTTTTTCTCCTTCCAAACTGAGGTCTGAAAACCTTTTTCTGTCTGCCTCTGAGAGCATCCTACTGACTTTGGCTCTTACTCTGGGGTCAGAAATTACAGAACGAAGCTGTGTTGGAAGTAGAGGCAGCGTGTGGTGATTTCTTACTCCCAGAATGTAGCTGTTGCAGGATTGGGGGGTAACTTGAGGGTCTGTTGTATGCCAGTGCCCCCGCAATGTGCCTCATGCACAGTCTGAGTTATGCACGATCTGAGAAACCACCCAGGGACATGGAGCTCCTGAACTAAGAAGCAACAAAGTGTGGCCCCCGGATCGCTGCCTTTCATACCACGCTGGGGAAATACGATTTATTTTTAAATACAAGAGGGAGTGATTCCGTGGAGGAGTGGAAGCCAGAGTGAGTGAGTTTAGGGAGCAGAGGTCAGAGGTGCAGGAAGGGATGGGGTTGAAGGCAAGAGTTGAGGTTACAAGGTACGGGCCTTGATGAAGTAAAGGCCTCTTCCTCTAAGTGGAAGGGAGTAAGTGTGTGGGGGGTGATGAAGAAAAGAGTGGGTGATCTCTGATGTGGCCATGACCTTGGACAAGGAGAGAACAAGGTCATCTCCTGGAAGGAAGTGGGGGAGGAGCCTCAGAAGAGCAGAGACTGTAGGGAACAGCTTCCTCCTCCCATCCCCTGTCTTTCCTCCCTCTTTCTCCTTTGTTCCCTCTGCCTTTTTGCCTCGTTTCTCCATCATTTCTCTTCACTTACCCCATCCTTTTTTTCATTTTCTCTTCTGTTAATTTCCCCCAAGTTCTTTTCTTGTGCTTGTTGCTTCCCTTTACCTTCTCTTCCTTCTCTCCTTCCTATTTTCTTCCTCTCGCATCTCCACTTTGAGCATAAGACAAAGACGTGACGGTGGCACAGCCAGCATTTTTTAGCGGTTCAGAACAGAAGGGTGGGGTTCCTGGAGGAGGTGGCTTGTATACAGGCCTTGAAGAATGAGGTGCCTTACAGCAGGCTGATGTCTGGAAAGAAGGGCAGGTGCCGGAGAGCCGGGTGTCACTGCCTCGGACCGGATCCTATACCGTTGTTTCCTGTTGGCAGGATGAATGTGTCCACCGTGTCCCTGTCCACACTGAGCAACAGGACACGCTCTTGCAGGAGACAGCCCTTGTGGGAACAGGACGGGAACCTGGCATGTCCCTGCCATCCGGGGTTGCCCGGCTGAAGTATGAATCTCCAGGACCTGGAGCCCAGCCGGAGGAGCAAGGTAAGGAAGACGGAGCAGCTTGGGAGGAAGGGAAGACAGGCAGGCACAGGACCTGGGGCCTCTTTAGTTCCGTGTACCGTTTCTCCTCGTCACAGTCAGGACGACCTCTCGTGCACGGACTCTCAGCTGGTTCGGTTTGTCACGCTTCAACTCTCTCTTTCTCTTCATGTTAATATTTTGTTCTCCACTCCTGCAGTATTTTATGAGATCACTTAATTGAGTCCTTCTGATAGTTACTTTCCTTCATACTGACTTCCTTGCTATTTCTGGCCTTTATCCTGTCAGATGGTGCTACTGTCCTCCTGCCTTCAGTAACCAGGTTTTGGCCCAGGATGTCTGCAGTTTTCAGATGATTCAGGAGAAAGCATATATATGTGTACTCTTAGGAAAAGGAGGAACAACAGAGCAAATGTGGCGGAATGTTAAGTTGGTGAATGTGCGAAAGACCCCATATTTCTTATCTCTGTGTTCTCTACATTTAATTTTTAAAAATAGGTAAAAATTCATATAGTTCAAAGATAAAAACTTAAAGTTACCCAGTGACAAGTTTTTCTTCCACTCATTCCCTCGGTCATCTGGTCTTCTCCCTGCCCTGAGATGAGTTGTCACTGTTCTGTTTCTTGTATGTGCTTCCCTAGAGAGGTTTTTATATGTATACATTTTTCCACATTCAAGCAAATACATCTTCTTCTCTTTATTACTAAGATGGTAAAGGTTTGCGTTTTAAAAAAAATTTTTTATTTTATTTTACTTATTTATTTATTTATTTTAATGTTTATTTTTTGAGACAATGCGAGAGACAGAGTGCAAGCAGCAGAGGGGCAGACAGAGGGAGACACAGAATCTGAAGCGGGCTCCAGGCTCTGAGCTGTCAGCACAGAGCCCGACATGGGGCTCAAACTCAACGGACAGTGAGATTCTGACCTGAGCCGAAGTCGGATGCTTAACCAACTAAGCCGACTAAGCCACCCAGGCGCCCCTAAAAAAAATTTTAAATAGAGCATGCATGCACGCACATGAGTGGGGGAAGGGCAGCAGGGGAGAGAGTCCCAAGCAGGCTCTACACTCAGAGCAAAGCCCGACTCTGGACTCTATCTTACAACCGTGAGATCATGACCTGAGCCGAAATCAAGAGTCAGACGGACGCCACCCAGGCGCCCCATATTTTTTATTTCCTAACAGCACCTTAATATTAAAATGTATGGATGGGGGTGCCTGGGTGGCTTAGTCAGTTGAACATCCGACTTCGGCTCAGGTCGTGATCTTACGGTTTGTGGGTTCGAGCCCTGCGTCAGGCTCTGTGCTGACAGCTTGCTCAGAGCCTGCAGCCTTCTTCAGATTCTGTGTCTCCTCTCTTTCTCTCTGCCCCTCCCCGGCTCATGCTCTGTCTCTCTCTCTCAAAAATAAATGTTAAAAAAAATTTTAATGTATGGATGAACCACACAATTAACTTGTCCATTCCCCAGTTGTCCCCATTGATTTGCTCTAACAGGTAGTGCTGTGGTGAGTGTGTGTGAGTACTTCAGTATAAATTCCCATGTGTGGAATTACTAGCCCCAAGATTAAATACAGTTGTCATTTTGATGGATATTGGCAATTTGGTCTGTATGAAGCCCGGGTCAGTTTACACTCCCACTGGCGATGTGTGATACCCATTTCATGAACAGTGTTCTACTGATGGACGGAGGTGATGGGTGCAAATTGTACCTCAGTACTCAAGTTTGCTTTTCCCTTATTTTGAGGTGGGCATCTTTAAGAGCTGTTGTATTTCCTTTCCTGGAAACAACTTTTCCTTTGCCCAGTTTTTATTGGATTATTGGTCTTTTCCATAACAATTTTTGGAGCGTTTTATGTATTAGGTCTGTTCTATGTTTTTTTGTTTTGTTTTGTTTTAATTTTTTTTTTCCAACGTTTATTTATTTGTGGGACAGAGAGAGACAGAGCATGAACGGGGGAGGGGCAGAGAGAGAGGGAGACACAGAATCGGAAACAGGCTGCAGGCTCCGAGCCATCAGCCCAGAGCCCGACGCGGGGCTCGAACTCACGGACCGCGAGATCGTGACCTGGCTGAAGTCGGACGCTTAACCGACTGCGCCACCCAGGCGCCCCTGTTCTATGTTTTAATACCATTGTACAGTCCTGCAGAAACTCTGGGTTCTTAATATGTTTTTCACCTGAATAATGAGTGTCTGATGAGGTGAGCATGTTGTCTAATGAGGTGGAAACTAGTAACTGTGATCCATTGCAGTTTCAGGTGTTGAGACTGGAAATAAGTACAGGAATTTAACTCTAAAGCAAGAAGCGGCACCGCAGGGGAATATGTGTAGCGGATTTGAAAGTGACATGTCCCAGTCGGCTAGGTGCAGAGAAGCGGACGGATCCGAAGCAGAAACAGAAGAGTCTTCTGGACACTCCAGGGAAGGTGAACAGTCTGCGGGTGATGAGAACAGACTCCGTCTGACTGAACAGCAGAGGGTCTGTCCAGGAGAAAAACGTCATGAGTGCGAGGAGTGTGGAAAAGCCTTCAGTCAGCACTCGAACCTCTTAGAACATCAGAGGGTCCACACTGGAGACAGGCCCTACAAATGTGAGGAATGTGGGAAAACTTTCCGTGGGAGAACCGTGCTGATTCGGCACAAAATAATACACACCGGAGAGAAACCGTATAAATGTAATGAGTGTGGCAAAGCCTTTGGCCGCTGGTCAGCTCTTAACCAACATCAGAGGCTCCACACAGGAGAGAAACACTACCACTGTAACGAATGCGGCAAAGCCTTTAGCCAGAAAGCGGGCCTCTTTCACCACCTCAAGATCCACACGAGAGACAAACCATACCATTGTGCTCAGTGCAATAAAAGTTTTAGTCGGCGTTCAATACTCACTCAACACCAAGGAGTTCACACTGGGGCAAAGCCCTATGAGTGCAGCGAGTGCGGGAAAGCCTTCGTTTATAACTCCTCCCTGGTTTCCCACCAGGAGATCCACCACAAAGAAAAGTGCCATCAGTGTAAGGAGTGTGGGAAATCCTTCAGTCACAGTGGCCTTGTTCAGCATCAGAGAATCCACACTGGGGAGAAACCTTACAAGTGTGACGTATGTGCAAAAACATTTATTCAGAGGACAAGCCTAGTAGAACATCAGCGAGTTCACACTGGAGAGAGACCTTACAAGTGTGATAAGTGTGAGAAGGCCTTCACTCAGAGATCAGTTCTCACGGAACACCAGAGAACCCACACCGGAGAGAGGCCGTACAAGTGTGACGACTGTGGGAACGCCTTCCGAGGCATCACCAGCCTCATTCAGCATCACAGGATCCACACTGGGGAGAAACCCTACCGATGTGACCAGTGCGGCAAAGCCTTCAGACAGAGGTCAGATCTTAGCAAACACCAGAGAATCCATAGTAGAGGTGCTCCCTCTAATGAGTGTGGGGAGTCATTCAGGCAGCCCTCAGCTCGTAGGCAGCAGCGGACTGTCCACGAAGGGGAGGAGTCTGTTTCTGGGATGACCACGGGGACGCTGTGTCCCAGAGTACAGGCTGGAGAGGAATACTAGCTTGGGAGTGATTCCAACGGCAGTCACCGTTGCTACAAGGACACCTCAGACGTCTTGTAAAGGGTTCGCCGTGTGCCGTGCGTGACATCAGCTGGTGTGTAGGACAGAGAGCGAAACACGAAAGTCCTCTTCTCGCCAGTTTACGGTGGAGCCTGGGGTCCGTCAGGTCACGTGTGAGCTTAGATCGGACTGCAGGACGGCAGAAGTGATCTGAGCCGCGTGTCCGTGAGGTGGCGGGTGGCGGCCAGTGCTGTCCGTTCTGAAGGACGGATCACCAATGCCTGAGCGGGTCAGCCAAGATTGTATTGAAGATCGGGGTTCCGTGGGCAGATTTGGAAGGCGGGGTGGAAACCAGGGTAAAGCCCACGTAGGGGGAGGCGAGGACGCTCGGGGCTTGTGGCGCCAGTGGCAGCCTGAGGTGGGGCATCTGTTCAGGTGGGCGGTGGCGGAGATACCCTGGGAACGGCTTGGGCCGGGCTGGGAGGGCGCGGACGGTGCCTCTTACAAAAGGCACAAAGCACTTTTCTTAATTCCTAAGATCTGCCTGTAAATTAAAATCCTTCTCTGTTTTAAAAGTGAGGGTACGCCTGCTTCTGGAGAGGGTGACCTAGCTACAGTGTCACAGGGAGGGGCCAGCAGTAGGTCTCTGACTTGTCCTGTCCCTTGCTCTCGTGGTTCTCCCCTTCAGTGCACGTCAGAGTCCCCTGTGGAGTTTGGTTAAGATGCCTGCGACCCCCTCACATCCTGCTTCGTGAAGTCTGGGGCGGGGGCCGAGAATCCTCATTGTCCAAGCTCCACAGTCACCTGATTCTAAAATTCGAGGAACACTGCATTGAGTCGCAGCCGCCTTCATGGTCGCCTGTGAGGTGGGGAAGCGTCAACACGGGCCACTAAACACAGGCCACTGCAGATTCTTAGCTTGGGGAAAGCTCTGAAGGACAGGAGTGAACAGGGAAATTAGACAGCCATCCAGCATCAGGGGCTTCGGGATGGCCTTTCCACCTCTTCCAACTGAAGTCTTAGGAAATCGGAGACTGACCTACGTTGTGAGGCACCCAGGGGTCACCAGAGCACAAGGCTGTGTGTTAGGGGAGAGTGCTGGTGTTCTGGTTTGCTCCTAACCTCTGTTTTTTCCCAGCTTATGTTCTGAATTCCCTAATAGTTGCTCTTCAAAACTGGTTTACAGTTTTTTGGTTTGTATACCTTCTTGAGCACATAAAAGAGCCAAAGATTAGTGACTCTATCCCTTGAGGCTTGTGCAAAAACATCAACCAAAAGCTAGTTGACCGGCCTCCCGTATCACTGAGAAAGCAGTTCTGTTGTAGATGAGGGCCTGTGACTCCGTCGTGGACAACAGGCACGCACACGTGGCTCCTGCTCAGTTTATCTTTTCTTTTTTTTCTTTTAATGCTTATTTATTTGGAGAGGGAGTGAGAGAGAGGACTCTGCACTGACAGTGCAGAGCCCGAGGAGGGGCTTGAATCCACAGCCCTGGGATCATGACCTGAGCTGAAATCCAGAGTCAGATGCTTAACTGACTGAGTCACCCAGGCACCCGGTTTATCTTTTTATTTACAGAGATTATTTTTAATCTTCATTGACATGTCCTCTGATACCCTTCCCTTTGTACCTCACCGCAACAGGCCCTACAACTTCTGGGACTGCTCCCACCCCCCCTCTCCCAGATCGTCCCACACAACTCCGGGATCCTCTTCTCCCCACACCTCTAGCTCCTTAGTGGGCCTGAAGTGGTGAGACACACAAGGGACAGGGGGGGAACGAGGGTAGTTGGCGTCTTTACTCCTAACTGCCGCTCTGTATGTACTCTGCCCCCCTTCCCGACGGCCCCCATCTCTTGCCCCTGTGTCCATCACCCTATCCCGAACATAGTATCATCACTGGCTGGAACCAGAAGTCCCTGGAGAAATTGATACGTTCTAGCTTCTAAGCTTTACGTGTGAGCACATTTTCATAATAATAATAGTACTATAATTTAGGTACACTGTGTGTCAGATTTGCTTTTGGGATTGCAATTTCTGTGACTAAGGGAAAACATCCTGAGTTCACAATAGAGGAAAGCAAATGAACGTTTGAAAAACAGCTGACTCTCAAGTTGAGGACCCTTGAGGTGTTATATCCTAAGACCAACATTGGAGCTGCACACAGAAGGCGTCGAGGCAGCTGGGATTGGGTACGTCCTTTTTTACCTCCAGAAAACTGAGTTTGTTTCCCTGAGTGAGGCTGGGGGCGCTCAGCCGGGTGTGTTCTGTTCTCTTCCCAGCTTCCCCTGCCATGCGTCTCTCACTCTTGCAAGCTCTTTGATGGAGGGGACGTCGCTTAGAGATGAGAACCCAAATGAGAATGTCCTTCAGATGCTGTCCATGCTTGTCACCTTGCCTGATTTCAGACATGTTATCCGGACTGAAGTTACTCTTCATAGTAACCTCAAACCTCTAACTTACTGCTCACTGGAACACGACTCTTAATTTAAACTTGCTGTTATCTGTGGGTTCCGCCCTTCATCTGCTGTTAAACATATCCGCTCAGGGCAGACATGTTCCTCCATTTGCCTCTAACACCTTTATTTGCTTAATATGAATGAACCCTAGACAAAGATCCAGAATAGTGGGATATACCTATCATATAGGATACAGTTCATAACTTGGTTAAAAATAAAGCAGGAGGTTTTGTTCTGGTTGTTTCTTATGCTTGGTAGTTGCACTACCAAGAAAAGGTGAGTGACCTGGCATTTCCAGGTAGACATCAAAGGGGCTCAAACTATCCAGGATAAGAAAATAGAGTAGAATAATTGGAGCTAAATGGGCAACACAAGAGTAGAAGACCCTGAGGGGCAAGTGGAGGATGTGACCGAGGTTAGACATGGAATTGGGGAGTGCAGTGCACAGAGAATGCCTCACAGTGAAGTCCACAGTACGTCGTTCTGAATAAAAGGTAGATGTATGAAAACAAATTTTTTAAAAATAAAAAATAAAAAAAGGGGCGCCTGGGTGGCGCAGTTGGTTAAGCGTCCGACTTCAGCCAGGTCACGCTCTCGCGGTCCGTGGGTTCGAGCCCCGCGTCGGGCTCTGGGCTGATGGCTCAGAGCCTGGAGCCTGTTTCCGATTCTGTGTCTCCCTCTCTCTCTGCCCCTCCCCCGTTCATGCTGTGTCTCTCTCTGTCCCAAAAATAAAATAAACGTTGAAAAAAAATAAAAAAAAAAAGGTAGATGTAGAACAGTGACAGGCTCTAGGCTCGTTTGAATAGCTTATCTTCGCAGATTTTGAAACCATCAACAACAGGTGGCAGGATGGAAAGGAAAAAGGACACTGAAGCAAGTCCAAGGTAGAAATGTCAGTCCAGAGTAGTGACATAACAGCCAGCTTGAGCAATTGGTGCAACACTCAAATGATGAATCGCGAAGCGGTGGCTTGGGAATAACATTAAGGATAAGAGTGAGATTGACTGGCTTCTCTTTTCTGGTTGATTCAAGGTAAGCAAGATACTCAGTGTTTAAGACAAAAAGCTCCTGTAGGGTTTTGGGGAGAATCAAATTGCTAAAGCAGTGAAAAGTGAAGGAGGCTCAGGATGAAAAGTAACATGACAAACAGGAGCTCCAGGGGGTGTAATAGGGGCTGCAAACGGAAGAAAGATGGGCCTCCTCCAAAAGAAACCTCAGTTGTAGGAACAGGCTCCTGGAATTTTAGGTATGAGATAAAGCTAAAGCAGAAAAAGTGGGACTGAGCAGGGCTCCAGATTGAGAAATGTCCGCTGTGTGTTGAGGGCAGAGGTGGAGAGCACGAAGGTACCAGAACGTGGAGCAGCTCCACTCCCGTACCCTGAATGGAAGTAGCCTCTTGTTACATCCCATAGATGATCTGTTCCAGAACTCTTACAGTCAGAGTCCTTATTGGCCATCTTTTGGAGTCAAGAAAAGGATTTGTTAGTAACATGTAACATTAACAGCTTATTAAGGGCCAGGCGTTACTAAAGTGCTTTACACGGTTTTATTTTTAGCTGTGAATTGGAGGAGTTGAAGCTGCCTCAGGTCACAAAGTTGGAATGTGGTGGGGCCAAGATTTGAAGGCCAGTGGCCCAGTTCCAGAGCCCATCCTTCCTTGTCTAGTTCAGTTGAAGGAACCCTGTTTTGCAGTCATAATCAAGTAATTATCTGGAAAATCTGTCACTATTCTGGAAGATACTTCAGAAACCCCAGAGTCCTGGGTCCAAACACCCAAGGCTAATAATACCGCCACCACCCTCTCTGCATACCAACTCTTGGATAAGGTTTGGTCAGCATAACATGAACCCTAATTCTTGTTGCCTCACAAGGAGGGTGCCCACAGGAGACATTTCCGCTAAAAATGGGCTCTTTAGATAAAGGGATCCCCCTCCTGGCTTAGAGCTGAAATTCACTCTGACAGAATAGGAGATTTTTGGCAGTCTCCATTGGTGCACATCATAAAGCTATCCCGTTTTGGATCTACCCAGTAGCCCAAATGGATCTCTTCTATGTAGCTAATACCACTTCTAAGATGAAAGAAACCATCATTATTATATAAAGTAGTTCTTTCAGGTGCCTGTCCTGTCCCCACAGCCCAGACTTTGAGCAGCAAGTGCTTGTTCAACTTGGTGATAATCCTGTGATAACCTTTATTTTCAACGTCCATCCTTTCGCACTGAAAAGTTCTGTCACAGCTGCTCTAGCAGTTCCTTTTATTGGCATTTCTGTAGATCCTGCCATTCCAAATACTGGGTATAATTGGTAAGGAGCCTTTGCACATTTTTTACACACGTATTTCTGTAAATATAGGGAGAGTATATACGTATGAATATATTTTATAAAAATGTGTGTTGTGTATGTTTTATACATACAATAAGATTTTGACAAAGCCAACCGTGAGGAGTATTTTCAGCTTCTCAGTTGATCAGCTCCTTAGCTCACATAAGACCACCGTTGAAAGCCAGGAGTTTTCCCTTGATTTCATGGAAACCATTGATTCTCACCCATGGGTCTGAACGCCCATCAGCCCATCAGTCAAGGCTCGTCTCCCTCCCGTCTCAGTTGAAGGTGGTCTTTGGGTAGGTCTTTAGCCTAAAAGGCCTGGTCCTGGATGTCCCAAGGGCTTTCTAAGTGAAGGTTACTAGTAACCAGTAACCTAACTGTACTAGTTAGGTAACTGTAATAGAAGGTAACTAGTACCTAGCAACAACCAAGGGTTAGGTGTTTATTGGTTCCTCTCTGAGCCTGATACGCATATTTTACTTTTTGAGCTAGTGCTTCGGTGTGCCTACTTCACTGAGATACTTAGGAGCAGGTGTGTCATCATTTCATACCCGCTAAAAGTGGCAGCTTACAGTTTACTGTAAATTCCAGCTGAGTGAGTTTGGGCAAGCGGTTTACTAGCCTTGTGTCTCACTTTCCCCTTGGGGAACATGGCAATAGTCCCACCATCTCCTGGGGCAGCTAGGTGGGCTGAGTGGGTTACACGCGAAGCACTTGGACGGCGCTTAGCGCCTCTGAGGTGCTGTACGGCCGTTTGCGGTGATCGGTCACCGGGAGCGCCCGCCGCAGAGGTCACCTGTCCCCGCGCGCAGTTCCCCCAGGACTGGTGCCAGGTGCGCCACCCAGTCCCGCAGTCGCCGTCCTCCGTGGGGACAGGCCTCCCCGAGCGGCAGGGGGAGTCCTCCCCCTGGTTACCGGAGATGACGCAGCCCAGGTTCGCGCCCTTTGTCTTCGGGGGGTGGGGGAAGGCGGCTCTGGCTCGGTCGTGCGGCGGGAGGTGGGCCCCGACGGGATGCTCTGCGGGGCGGGGACTCGGCCAGGCAACCACCGAGAGGAGAAGGCCTCCAGATTCCTAGAGGAGACCGGTGGCGCCGCGGCTGGGGCCCGCAGCTGACCGGGAAGCGCGCGCTCCGCCGGCCTCGGCGCGCACCTGTATCGGGAGAGGGCGGGTTGGTACCCCTGCGCGCGCCAGGCTGGCGCTGCCTCTGACCCGGCATCTGGGACTGCGGGGGCGGGGGGCGGGGGGAGCCCGGGGGCCCGGGGCGGGGCAGGTGCGCGACGAGGCCGGCGGAGCGCGCGCTTCCCGGTCAGCTGCGGGCCCCC
>NW_024412450.1:374195-538012 GCF_014898765.1 Herpailurus yagouaroundi | reverse complement strand
GGGGGGCTTCGGTCAGACTTCAGGGTTCCAGGGGAAGTCAAGGATGGCCTCCGAGTTTTGAATTGTATTAGGATACCTTGGCTGTGGGACAGTGGGAGTGGCTGGGGAGGTGATCTGACTCACGACTAGAAGCCACTTCCCGGTTTTGTGATTTAGCAAACGATTTGATCCCTCTGTGCCACAGTATCATTCAGCTGTCAGTGGAATTATAATAGTGTCTACTTAAATGAGTAAGTTTGTAGTCACTTTTATTTTTATTTTTTTTTCAACGTTTATTTATTTTTGGGACAGAGAGAGACAGAGCATGAACGGGGGAAGGGCAGAGAGAGAGGGAGACACAGAATCGGAAACAGGCTCCAGGCTCTGAGCCATCAGCCCAGAGCCCGACGCGGGGCTCGAACTCCCGGACCGCGAGATCGTGACCTGGCTGAAGTCGGCCGCTTAACCGACTGCGCCACCCAGGCGCCCCTGTAGTCACTTTTAAATAAATATTAGCTGTTATTATTTTCTCATTTCTCATGTTATCCTCTTATCATTTACTTGGGATTCTCTGGGAAGAACCGAAGGGCAGAGCGCCATGGTCTTTCAAGCTTTATTAACTAATATTTAGGAAGTAAAAGATTTTAGCATAGGATGCTAGCTAATAACTTGCAAAGCCACTCCCACTCTTCTAATGTATTTAGCTTCCTAACAAAGTTCCTTTTTCTTTCAGTGCATTGTCTGAGTAGTGAGTTCTTGAGTAAAAAAAGAGCTTAACAAAGTTTAGAGGTTTTGTTAACAATGTTATTTTGTGTCCCAGGAAGAAGACCGACTACAAGGAAATACTTCTGAAAAACCAGCGTGAACCTCAAGCTGGAGTGAATCTTCTCCTGAGTGCTCTCATTCCAGAATGGCGTTCCTCCTGTGGGAAGGTCCCTAACGTGACTGATGGCCGAGGGAGAGGGCTGTGCCTGGGACCACGCTGACAAAGAAGTCACGGATATTCCTTCAGACTTTTAAGTTGCTACTACCCAAGATAGCTGCCTGCCCCCCACCCCGGGGCTGCCAGACGACTCAGAGAACTTTACTTGCAGGTGCTGTGATCAGAAACAGACCAAGGAGCAGGTGCTGAAGTAGGTCCTGACACCTACCTAGGGAGCTGCACAGTTAGGCAGGGATAATACCCAGAATGTGGAGAAGAGGCATCACTTGTGCTAGAGAAGTTGGAGACAGTTTGGAGGGAAAGCCATCAGGTGGAAAGGGTCGGGATAATCGCTTATGTTATGGCTTGACTAGTGAAAGCCCTCTGGAATGGCACAGAAAGCAGTAAAGCTGAACTGTAGGATCCACCATATGTCTCTGAAGTGAAAACCCAGCGCCTCCCTCGGGGCTTTAATTCCCCCTGGTATTTGTGCACACCGGGAAGCTTCCGATGTTGGGTTGTTGTTTGGGTGTTTTTACTGAGTGTTTAACTTCAAATTCAGTTTTCCAAGACCAGCTTCATCCTATTGGCTCTAGAGTCCAGGCTAAAGGATAGAACAAGATATGGCAGAGAAAGTACTTCGGAATCCGAGGCTTCACATGCAGCCTGTTAAGACCCAATTTTAGTTTGACTTTCATCATTATTGCCTTTTGAAACAGAAATCCAGTGAGAAAGGGTGTCTGCAGAGAGAAGAGATCCTTGAAAAGAAGCTTCTTGGGTCTCTCATTAGTTCATGTCCTTTCCCTTGAAAACTTGCCCCTGTGTCCTTGTTGTCTGCCCAGTTCTTTAGGTGGAAACTCAGCTATATTTGTGAGCAGTTTTGTTGTTTGGTTTGACCTATTCAGCTACTTTACTTCAAAGTGCTGCTTTCTTATGTTTTAGTCCTGAACATTACTGGAAAAATTATTTTTCCCGACTTTAGTTTTTCCATATCAAAATAGTATGTAATTTTGAAACATTTTCCCATATCAAAACAGTGTGTGTTTTATAACTGAAACCTAGCTATTGCTTCAAGTTAACTTTTGTCATATCCCACTATTCATTGATTCACTCAACCAATATTTGTAGAGCATTTATTTGTCTGTAGTAGTGGCCTAGGTACATTTCAGTTGGTATAAATGATCCTTTTAAGTAGTCCTAACAAATTAAAATTTCTCTTGATTTCATTATATTCTATTTTTTATCTCTGGATTCAAACTGATCTCTTCTTAAGTTTTTTGATTATACCTTCCTGGTTCTTTGTCACATTTTGTGGGAAAATCCTCCTTGCTCTTCCAAACTTTCTGCCCAGCTGTCTCTTCTCACTCCAAGTGGAACCTCACATGCCTTTTTGGGCACTTTGCCAACCTGAGATGACAGTTTAGACACATAAAGGCGTGTACTTTAAGTCAAACTGGGTTTTACCTTTGTTACTGTTCTTCATTTTTAGTCTCATTATCTCAGCAGACGAGACAACTGACATTTGAATTATCTGTGCGTTTTTTTAGATGGTTATCCTAAGAATAAAAATAAGGACTTATTTCCAATTCTGCAGATGTGAAATGCTGTGGTGGGATCTCCCTAGAACTGCAACATCTATGCAGTAAGCGTAGTAGCAGCTTTAGTAACTGGTGAGTCCTTACTCAGCATCAGGGAATACAGATGCCGCAGAGAACCTCCTTGAGGGCAACAGGTTTGGAAAGGCTTTTCTTTGTAGCGGGTCCCTCCTTTCCTGCCAGGGGATCCACCACAAGGAAAAGTGCTCCGTGTTAGGAGTGTGGGCATGCTTTCATGTATCGTGGCCTTATTTTACATCAGAGAATCCACACAAACGAGAGACTGCATAGATGTGGTGACTGTGAGGAGGCCTTCATTCAGCACAGAACCTCAACGAACTGTACGTGAAGGAAATGGGAACACCTTGGCCCAGAAGTCAGGACCGACTGCACCAGAGAGTCTACGCAGGAGGGAGATCTTGTCAGCGGGATGAATGTGGGCATGCTTTGCATGGAATCACCAGCTTTATCATTCAGCAGTGGAGAATTCGCACTAAAGAGAAACCCAGACAGTGTGAGGAGTATGGAAGTCTTCAGGGTGGTTCCACCTTGGTAAACATCAGTGAATCCGTATGAGAGAGGTTCTTATAAATGGCAGGATCACAGGAAGTTGTATGGGCAGAGACCAAATCTCAACAACAGAATCTCCACAGTATTGAAAAATTAATTTAATGTAAGTGCACAGGTTCCATTCCCCATGGAATGGGTATTCTTAATTGCCCAATTTGGCCAATAAAAACATTCAGTGGATGCCTCAGGTCAAGAAAAGGAAAGGTCAGAGTTCTTTCTTGCTATCTAGAGGAGTCTGTAGATGTGAGCAACCAGGAATTTTGAAATGAGCTGCTCACCTGCATGTCAGGACTTGGGACACTGTCTCCTGCGTGACAGTGCACACTGGGGACGTGTTTCTCCCAGGTCTGCTCTTCTCAGAGCTTCATTCAACAAGAGCAGATTACTGTCTACTGTGGTCATTTTATTTTACTTGTTTATGGGCTGAATAGGTTTGTGTCTGTACCCCAGGACACAAAAATCACATTTATAAAGTTTCATACATGTAATGAAGAACTACGTCATTAATTTGTTGGATGCTCCCCTAAATTTGGGACTGCTTCTGTGTTCTCCAGCATAAGGCCATGCAAGTATCCTTCAGAGTATATATTTTCCAGCTTTGGTTTAATTGTTGTTGTTGTTTTTAAGATAGTGAAATTGAGAAATTATGATTATTTCCCCTCATAGATAATACATTATATAATGTGAAGGCTAATACTTTATGTAACTTGCTTATTATCCTTTTCAGTTCGGAAACAAACTAAAAGGGGAAAAGATGTTTAGAAGCTTTTCAGCAAGTTGTTAATATAGCCCAATCTCTATGAGAGAGAATGAGGCTTATGTATTTTATACTAGGTTACTAAACACAGGAATACCTAGGAATATAGGAATTTAGGAATTCCTAAATATAGGAATAAATATAGATTTTAAAACTTTGCAATGATTATTTCAGAATTCTGAGGGTATTTGCTGTACATCCCTATTTTTTTTTTTTTGCATAGGTATTACAGTCCATTTAGAAGATGGACTGCATTCTATAAAAGGTCTTTTTAGCATCTATAGAAATCACATTTTTTAAAAATTATTTTTTAACTTCATTATTATATTATGTGCAAAGATTTTCTAATATTGAACCAACATTGCATTCCTGCAATAAGTCCTGCTTAGTCATGGTGTATTCTTTTCTTAATGTGTTAATGAGTTTGACTGCTAATATTTTATTTGCTCCATTTTATTCAATGTTTATATGAAATTGGTCTGTAATTTTTTTTGTACTATATTTTTCAGGTTTAGGTTTCAACATTTTGTACATTTTTAAAAACTGTTTTATTTATTTTTGAGAGAGAGAGAGAGAGACGGAGTGCAAGCAGGGGAGGGGCAGAAAGAAAGGGGAAGAATTCAAAGCAGGCTGTAGCCTCCCAGCTGTCAGCACAGAGCCAGACGCGGGGCTTGAACCCACAAGCCATGAGATCGTGACCTGAGCTGAAGCCAGATGCTTAACCAAGGGAGCCACCCAGGCACCCCTAGGTTTCAACATTTTAACTGCATTTTAAAAGTAATTAGGGGCGCCTGGGTGGCGCAGTCGGTTAAGCGTCCGACTTGAGCCAGGTCACGATCTCGCGGTCCGTGAGTTCGAGCCCCGCGTCGGGCTCTGGGCTGATGGCTCAGAGCCTGGAGCCTGTTTCCGATTCTGTGTCTCCCTCTCTCTCTGCCCCTCCCCCGTTCATGCTCTGTCTCTCTCTGTCCCCAAAATAAATAAACGTTAAAAGTAATTACATTTTTGTTCATTGTTAATACTCTAGAACAATTTATAGAGCATTGGAATTAGCTAGTCTCTGGAGTTTGAATTCTGATGTAAAACCATCTGGGCTGAGTGCTTTTCTGTGGGACAGTTCCTTGGTAACCTTCTCTGTTTCTTCTATTAAAAAATAGTCTGTTTGGAGGGCACCTGGGCGGCTCAGTCAGTTGGGCATCTGACTTCAGCTCAGGTCATGATCTTGTGGTTCGTGGGTTTGTGCCCCACATCAGGCTCTGTGGCACAGAGCCTGGAGCCTGCTTTAGATCCTGTGTCTCCCTCTCTCTCTGCCCTCCCCCACTCGTTCTCTGTGTCTCTCTCTCAAAAATGAATAAGTGTTAAAAATAAATAAATAAAAAGCCCTTTTGGGCTTTCTATTTATAATGGGGGTCAATTTTGGTGATCTAATATTTGCCTAGAAAATTAACCATTTCATCTATATTTTAAAATTTATTTGCCTCGAATCTGCAATATAATCAGTTATGACTTTTTAAATAGCTTTATTGAGGGAAACTGATGTACAGTAAACTGCAGAGGTATACAGTTGCACATATGTTTTAACATGTACACACCCGTGAAATGATCACCACAATCAATATAACGAACAGATCACCCAAAAAAGTTGCCTTGTGTGTTTTGGTAATTCCTCCCTTCCACACTTCCCTGCACCCTGCTGTCATCTCCAGACAATCTCTGCTAGAAATTCCTATAAATTATTATAAATTTGCATTTTTTAGAATTATGTATGGATGGAATACAGTATGTTCCTTCCTTTTTTAGGCTTCTTTCATTCAGCATAATTATTTTGATATTCATCCATGTTGTTGCATATATCAATAATCCATTCTTTTTATTGTTGAGTATTTCATTGTATGGATACACCAGTTTGTTTATACAGTTACCCTTTGATGGACATTTGGGTTATTTCCATTTGGGGGCTCCTAAAATGAAGTTGGTATATACATTTGTGTACAAGTCTTTGTATAGACATATGCTTTCATTTGTTTTCAGTAAATACCTAGGAGTGGGATGGTTGGATCTACGTGATGAGAATATTTTTAACTTTTAAAGAAACTCAAATTGTTTTCTAGTGTCTGTCCTCTTTCACACCCGTACCAGCAGCGCACGAGCTTTCCTTCACTACACATTCTTCTAATACTTGGTAAGGTCAGTCTTTCATTTCACACGTTCTAATAGGTGTGCAGTAGTACCTTATTGTAATTGTGATTTGCATTTCCTAATGACTAAAGATATTGAGCATCTTTTCATGGGAGCATTTGTCGTTCCTATAAAGCCTTTTCCTGAAGTATCTGTTCAAGTTTTTGCCCATTTTTCCCCTTCTCTAAGAAGTACCATTTTGTCAGTCAGCTTTGATAGGTGTATTGTGCTGGGTCAGCCGTTTGTTAAATGCAAAAGCGAGGTAGAAAAATATGACCTTCTAACCTCTAGGGAACTTACTAATTGGGAACACAGAACTTTATACCCCAAGAATACCTATGGAGCTACCGCCATCACGTAGAAATGACCAACTACCCCTCACTCCATACATCCCTTCATGCTACAGTTTTCTTCGCTGGTCTGTAGGTATGAAAGAAATCCATGATCTGGAGCCCTGATAGTTTATTCATAGTTTCATTCTACTGGGGCACCTGGGTGGCTCAATCAGTTGAGCATCTGACTCTTGATTTCAGCTCAGGTCATGATCTCACAGTTTGTGGGACCGAGCCCCACGTTGGGCTCTGCACTGAGCACATAGCCTTCTTGGGAATCTCTTTTTCCTCTCTCTCCCCCCCCCCCCCCCCCCGCTTATGCACTCTCTGTCTCTGTCTCTCTCTCAAAATAAATAAACTTTAAAAAATAGTTTCATTCCACTGCTTTTACCCTACAAAGGCAATGCTGTCAGCCATAACAGAAGAGGTAGAGTGGTGACACATCATTAGACTTCATTCTAAAAATGAAGTAACTTAGGGGTGCCTAGGTGGCTCAGTCGAAGTGCCTTACTATTGGTTTCAGCTCAAGTCATGATCTTATGGTTCATGAGTTTGAGCCCTGCATTGGGCTCTGTGCTGACAGCAAGGAGCCTGCTTGGGATTCTCTCTCTCCCTCTCTCTCTCTCTCTCTCTCTCTCTGCCCCTCCCCCACTCTCTCAAATAAACTTAAAACAATTTTTTTTTTTAATGAGGTAACTTAGATTTAATATGGACTACTAGAATCTGAAAGGTCAGGAAAAAGGGGCTGCTTGGACTGCTTCAGTGGAGTTGCCACGAGATGTGGGTGGGAAAAGACCATATGAAGAAGGTCTTTTATGAGTGTTTTCAAATGTCTTCTCAACCAGAGTGATTTTGTCCCCTGGGAGTCATTTGACCATATCAAGAGACTTGTTTCACAGCTGGCAGGAAGGTGGGGGGTCAGTGTTGGGGGAGGTGAGTTAGTGGTTGGGAGGGGAGAGGAAGGAGATACTGGAATCTAGTGGGTGGAGGTCGGGGATACTGCTGATCGTACAATGCACAGAACAGCCCCTCACAACAAAATTATTCAGCCCAACATGTAAATAGTGCTGAAGTTGAGAAATTTGTTGAAAAGAAGAAAACTGGCAAGAAATGGAAGTAGGAAACACATGTTTTCTTGGTTTAAATTCTGGAACGTTTCTGCGCCTGCTTGCCTTTTTTTTTTTTTTTTTTTTTAATGTTTATTTTATTTTTGCGAGAGAGAGCAGGGGAGAGGCGCAGAGAGACAGGAACACAGAGGATTCAAAGCTGACTCTGCGAAGATAGCAGAGAGCCCAATGTGGGGCTGGAACTCACTAACCTGAGATCATGACCTAAGCCAAAGTCAGATGCTTAACTGATTGAGCCACCCAGACACCCCAAGACTAGCTTTTTAAATGTACTACCTGATTCCTTAGGCTGTATTCTCTCAACCAGGAAATGAAACGCTGAAATCGTCATCCTTTGACTCATGTCCCCACCAGTATTGAATTTAATACCCTACAAAGTTTTTCTGTGGGAAGTTTGTTTTCTCAGCAGGGTATATTAACAGAAAGAAGGGGGGAGAAAGGAGAAAGAACCAGGAGGAGGAAGAAGAATCAACAGGGCTGCCCACTCATATTTCCTACGAGCAAGGCACTTCTTTTGGATCTTGCATGTTCATTGGCTGGTCCCTGATCAAAGGCAGGACAGATAAGTAGCAGGCCGGTAGGGGTAAGGCGCTATTTTTATCTAGCAAGTACTCACAAAGCACTTACTTGCTAAAGGACCATATAGAACAAGCCTGGTCAAGTGGGCAAACAACCCTATAAGGAAAGCGTCTGAACCTTACAGACGGACTGGGGCCCCCACAGTCCGCGGGAGGAAGGGGTGCAGAGCGCCGGCTTCGGCAGGGAAAGGGAAGGCGAGCCGGGAGAACCGCACCCCGTGGCCCGCTAGGCCCAGCCAGCCGCTCCCTACAACGTTCTCAGGACAACCATCGAGTTAGGGACCTTCATGCCATCCTAGAGCGGCCCGGAAGCGCATCCGGCGGACGCAAAGCGCGGCGGCTCCCGCGGTGGCCGGATGTGCGCCGCGGGAGCTCTTCTCGGTTGACGTCTTCTGCAGGTAGGGCTGGGAGCCCCGGGAGGGCGCGGAGTTGGGGGTCGGGCCCGGGGAGGCCTCCGTCGTCCTTCCCTCCTGGCCCCTCCCCGACGGCCCCGCGCTGAAGTCGGCCCGGGGCGGGACCGCGCGTGGTGGCTGGGGAGCCGCGGCAGGGCCTTTGGGAGGCTTCGGCCACGGGTGGAGGGTCCGGGCCCCGCTCCGTGGCCTGCGGGACTCAGGGGTCACCTCAGGGAGGCCTGTCCTACGTGCATCCCGACTGCTCTTCATACAGCTCCTACTGCTTCATGTCCTCTATAACCCGCTCTTCGTTTTCGTCTGTTGCTTATTGCCTCACAGCCAACTCACTCCCACCCCGACATGGGTCTGAGCCCCCGACGGCAGAGATTCGTGTCTGTGTTTAACTCGTGAGTGAGAAATGTAAATTGCCCAGAACCGTGCCTGGCGGGAGTTAACAACTGTACGTGTCGACTGTTATTATTTTGTTCAGGCAGCATCTGGGGCGCCTAAAACAGGCCTGAGAGAATGAATGAATGAATGAATGAATGAATGAGGTTCTTACCGGAACCTTATGACAAAGAAAGGAACCAGATTTTCTGTGATTAGTTAAGCTGTGCCAGTAAATGCTTCTGAGTAGGGCACTGAGCTGGACGCTGGAGGTAGAGATTCTTAGCAGAGAGAGGCTTTTAGGGCAACAGGGAAAAAGGGAGAGCTAATTGTATGTATGTATGTATAACATAAATAGCAAAGAACCACATGGCGAGCAGTGACAGAAAGTGCTAATGTAATCACTTTTGCCTCTCACCAGTAGGCACTCTGGGTTGTTTTATTATACTAATTTTTACCCAGCATCCAATTTCAGCATCACAAACATCAGTGGCCAAATGACTTGAGGTTACATTGGATTTTTCAGGGAATACAGAGCTAAAAAAACACAGCACTCTGTTCCCTGGAAATAATGCAGGTAGAAATTAAAATGTGAAAAGAAAAGGAAAATGGAGTGTTTGTGATCTCATTGAGAATGCTGTAGCTCACATGCTTCACTCTTAGGTTGTTTTTGTTTGCTGGGAATTTTTGCTGGTTGGTTGTTTCAGGTTTTGTAGGAGTCGTTGGGACTTACTTGGATATCAGATCTGGGATATTTGCTATTGGACTTGGAATGAGACAAATGGGATTAACAATTTTCTGTTTTCTGACATTTTAGCTACTCCATTTTCATGTTCTTCACATTTTTAGTGTTACTAGCAAAAGATGGAATTCAACATACTTAGAGTCCTTAATCACTTAACACATCTTTTGGGGAAGGTACAAAACATTAATTATACAGGATTATTGCTAGGACATAACCTTTTCTATTAACAGAAATCCAGTCACTCTGAGGCATCCACTGAATAACTTGAGGGTTTAAAAGATATATGTACCAACTAAATTGTACATATTCAAATAAGGAAGTATAATTTAGCCGAATAATCAGTCATTAATATCATTTAAAATTTACATCTCCAAAAATGTATATATTTGGGGGCCTGGATAGCAACGTGTTTTACTTTCTAACTCTGTATGGGTAAAACCTCCCCTAGAAGATGGCTTTTGGGGCAGAAGACATAATCCTTGTTGGTGCCCCTTGTAGTCTTGTTTATTTGGTGTGTCTCAGTCTGACTGTACATGCATATCTACCTCATATGGAGCACCCTTTGTGGATTTTCTTTTTAGATTCATTTGTTGCCTTTCAGTTTTACGGTGACAAAACTTTGCATGTGTAACTATTTTTTAAAAATTCTATTTCCGGGGCGCCTGGGTGGCTCAGTCGGTTAAGCAGCCGACTTCGGCTCAGGTCACGATCTTGAGGTCCGTGAGTTCAAACCCTGCATCGGGCTCTGTGCTGACAGCTCAGAGCCTGGAGCCTGCTTCTGTTTCTGTGTTTCCCTCTCTCTCTCTGCCCCTCCCCCATTCACGCTCTGTCTCTCTCTGCCTTTCACAAATGAATACATGTTAAAAAATTTTTTTTAATTCTATTTCCCTCAAAATGCATGCCTATGTAGGTATAGGAGGCCAGCACTCACAATGACACCTTTTAACTCTTGCCCTGCCTTTACTCCTTGAAGGGCAGCCATCTTGCTCATTTAGTAACTATCTGCCTTTTCCCCCCCCTTCCCCCCCTTTTCCCCTTTATTCCCTCCTCCATCTAGTTTTCCTAAATGATAGTCCTCCCTGCAATCTACAGCTACTTTCTTCCTTTCAGTTAATTGGCCAAAGTAGTGAAAGGCATATGAATTTTGGAGTTAGAGACCTATGTTTAAGTAAAAAACTTTAGTTTCTTCCTTTTTTCTTGCATATATCACTGAACTATTCTGAACTTCAGTTTCCTCATTTGTAAACGGATTATAATACCTAAATTGGCCACTTGTAGGAATTAAAGCATCAATATAAGCATCATAAATGTAAGCCCAGCACAGTACCTGGCATACAGAGGATAGTCACTAAATACTAGTACTTGTCTCTTCACCTACTTTCCTCCCCATTAGATGTCTAGTAGCACCCAACCTTTACCAATGACCATTTCTTTACATGCTTATCTAAAGGCCATTTAAGTCAAATCCATCTTTGGCTCCCTACTGTCTAAAATAACCCAAACTTTCCAGATTCCCCTTTTAAGTAGGTTGGATTATGCCCTCCCCCCTCTTTTTAAAGTTTATTTATTCATTTTTGAGAGAGAGAGAGAGAGAGAGAGAGAGAGAGAGAGAGAGAGAGCACACATGAGCCGGGGAGGGCCAGAGAGAGAGGGAGACAGAGAATCCCAAGCAGGCTCTGAGCTGTCAGTGCAGAATCCAACATGGGGCTCAAACTCCCCAAACCGCAAGATCATGCCCTGAGCCGAATTCGGCCACTTAACCGACTGAGCCACTCAGGTGCCCCAGATTACAGCCCCTTTAAGTGCTCTTTTAGGAACTAGAAATTCCTCCCACATAATAGAGCGTATCCAGTGTTAGATAGAGATGTTTCTTAAAAACACTGGCATATCCCAGTGTAATCTCTGTCAAAACACTAACAGCATTTTCCACAGAGCTAGAATAAATAGTTCTAAAATTTGTATGGAATCACAAAGGATGCTGAAAAGCCATAACAAACTTGAAAAAAAAAAAAAGCTGGAGGCGTCACAATTCTGGACTTCAAGTTATATAAACAAAGCTATAGTAATCAAAACAGTATGGCACTGGCACAAAAATAGACACATAGACCAATAGAACAGAATAGAAAATCTAGAAATGAAGCCACAACTGTATGGTCAATTAATCTTTAACAAAGCAGGAAAGACTATCCAATGGGAAAAAGTCTATTCAACAAATAGTGCTGGGAACACTGGATGCAACATGCAAAAGAATGAAACCAGACCACTTTCTTACATCATACACAAAAATAAACTCAAAATGGATTAAAGACCTGGGGCTCCTGGATGGCTCGGTTGAGTGTCCAGCTTCGTCTCAGGTCATGGTCTCATGGTTCGTGAGTTTGAGCCACATGTCAGGCTCTGTGCTGACAGTTCAGAGCCTGGAGCCTGCCTTGGGTTTGGTGTCTCCCTCTTTCTTCTGCTCCCTCACTTGTTCTCTCTCTCTCTCTCTCAAAAATAAATTAAAAAAAATTTTTTTTTAATTAAAAAAATGGATTAAAGACCTAAAATGTGAGACAGGAAACCATCAGAATCCTAGAAGAGAACACAGGCAGTTACCTCTTTAACATAAGCTGTAGCAACTTCTTTCTAGATATGTTTCGTGAGGCAAGGGAAACAAAAGCAAAAATAAACTATGGACACTTCAAAGAAAAAGCTTCTGCACGGCAAAGCAAACAGTCAATGAAACTAAAAGGGAACCTATGGAATGGGATAATATATTTGCAAATGACATATCTGATAAAGGGTTAGTATCCAAAATACATAGAGAACTTTTAAAACCCAACACCCAAAAAATAAATAAGCCAGTTTAAAAAATGGGCAGAAGACATGAGTAGGGAAAAAAAAAAAAAAGGTGCCTGAGTGGCTCAGTTGGTTAAGCGTCTAACTCTTGATCTCAGCTCAGGTCTTGATTTCAGAGTCATGAGTTCAAGACCTGCCTTGGGCTTTACACTGGGCATGGAGCCTGCTTTAAAGAAAAAGTGGGGTGGGGAGACATGAATAGACATTTATCCAAAGAAGACATACAGATGACCAACAGACACATGAAAAGATGTTCATCGTCCCTTACCATCAGGGAAATGAAAATCAAAACTACAGTGAGCTATCACCTCACATCTGTCAGAATGGCTAAAATCAACAACACAAGGAACAACAGATGTTGGCAACAATGTGGAGAAAAGGGAACCCTCTTGCACTGCTGGTGGGAATGCAGACTGGTGCAGCCACTCTGAAAAACAGTATGGAGATTCCTCAAAAAGTTAAAAATAGAACTACCTGTACCATGCAGCAATTTGCTGGAAGGTATTTATCCAAAGAATATAAAAATGCTAATTCAGGGGCGCCTGGGTGGCGCAGTCGGTTAAGCGTCCGACTTCAGCCAGGTCACGATCTCGCGGTCCGGGAGTTCGAGCCCCGCGTCGGGCTCTGGGCTGACGGCTCGGAGCCTGGAGCCTGTTTCCGATTCTGTGTCTCCCTCTCTCTCTGCCCCTCCCCCGTTCATGCTCTGTCTCTCTCTGTCCCAAAAAATAAATAAATGTTGAAAAAAAAAATTAAAAAAAAAAAATGCTAATTCAAAGGGGTACATGCACCCTGATGTTTATAGCAGCATTATATATAGTAGCCAAATTTTGGAAATAGCCCAAGTGTCCATCGACTGAAGAATGGATAAAGATGTAGTATGTATATGTATGTGTGTGTATGTATGTGTGTGTGTGTATATGTGTATATATATATGTGTATATGTATATATATATATATATGCATATATATATACACACATATATGTTACTCAACCATAAAAAAGAATGAAGTCTTGCCATTTGCAATGATGGATGGAGCTAGAGAGGATTATACTAAGTGAAATAAGTCAGAGAAAGACAAATATATGATTTCACTCATGTGGAATTTAAGAAACAAAACAAACGAGCAGAGAGAAAAGAGAGGCAAACCAAGAAATAGACTCAACTGTAGAAAACAAACTGATGATCACCAGAGGGGAGCTGGGTGGGGGGGATGGGCTAAATGGGTGATGGGGATTAAGGAGGGCACTTTGTTGTGGTGAGCACTGGGTGTTGTATGGAAATGTTGAATCATAATATTGTACACCTAAAACTAATATTACACTGTGTTAACCAACTGGAATTTAAATAAAAACTTTCAAAAAAAAAAAAGGACATTGGCAGATCCCTATAGGTTAATCACAGAACAGACTCTTAGGGTTTTGGAGCAAAGCCATGCCATTCTTTTCAAATAGTTACTCTCTTTCTGAGAAACAGCTATTGGCTTGCTACTGGACCTTACTAGAGAATAAATGTTTGGCCACAGACCACTAAGTTGTCATGTAACCTGATCTGTTCATCATGAATTGGATGTTATTCGATATACCAAGCCTTAAAATTGGGCACGCACAGCAGCTTCATTATTAAATGGAAGTTGTATACATATGGTCAGGCCTGAGCAGTCTTTGCGGACAAATGTAAGTTGCATGAGGAAGTGACCCAAGTACTCAAAACCTTTACTCTTATTGCATTACTTCTCTATTTGCCTGAACCTATAGCCTCATGAGGAGTTCTCTATGACCAGTTGAAGGAGTAAGAAAACAACTTGGGCCTGGTTTACGGATGAATCTGCATGACATCTACAAAAGTAGACCATTGCAGCACTATAGGCCTGCTCTGGGATGGACAGTCTAGAACAGTGATAAAAGGAAGTCCCCCAGGAGACCTAACTTCAAGCAGTGCCCCTGGTTGTTTATTTTGTTTAGGCGAGAGATGGCCAGAAGTAGGAGTCTAACAATTTTGGGTTGTAGTTCTTGGTTTGGCTGAAATGTTCAAGGAACCATTAGAAGGAGGTCTGGGGAAAACTGAATAGACCTCTCCAAATGAGCAAGAACATGAAGTTACACATGTACCATTAAGTGTTTCACCAAAGGGTGACCTCAGCAGAGGATTTTAATAATTGGGTGGGTAGGGTGACCTGTGTCATAGTTGTCAGCCTCTTTCCGTAGATACTCCTGTCGTTGCTTAATGGGATCCTGAACAAAGTGGCCATGGATGCAGGGATTGAGTTTACGCATGGGCTCACTTCCACTCACCAAGGCCAACCTTGTTAGAGCCGCTGCTGAGTAATCTATGTGTCAACAACAAAAACCAACACTAAACTCTCAGGATGCATCATTTCTCAGTGTGATCAGCCAGCTACTTAAGTACACTCAACTGCTTCCACCATGAAAGGGAAGTGTTTTGTTCACACTGGAATAGACACTTACTCTGGATATGGATTTGCCTTCCTGGCCTGCAGTGCTTCTGCCGAAGCTGCCTTCTGTGCACTTACAGAATGTCTTATCCACCATCATGGTATTCCACACAGTGTCACTTTTCTTTTTTTTTCTTTTTTAATTTTTTTTTAATGTTTGTTTATTTTTGAGAGAGAGACAGAGTGTGAGTGGGGGAGGAGCAGAGAGAGAGGGAGACACAGAATCTGAAGCAGAATCCAGGCTCTGAGCTATCAGCACAGAGCCCGATTCAGGGCTTGAACTCATGAACTGCGAGATCGTGACCTGAGCTGAAGCCAGATGCTTACCGACTGAGCCACCCAGGTGCCCCACACAGCGTCACTTCTGACCTGGGAACCCATTTCATAGCAAGTGAAGTGGACACTGGGACTGTGTTCATGGATCTCCCTGGTCTTACCATAGTCCTCATCATCCTGAAGCACGTGGCTTGATAAAACAGTAAAATGGCATCTTAAAGCCTCAATTATGGCTCAGCTAAGTGGGCATGCTTTGCAGAATTGGTATTGTTTTCCAGGATGCGATATATGCTCTAAATCAACGTCTAATATATGATTCTATATCTCCCATAGGGAGGGTCAAAAAGTCCAGAAATCAAGGGGTGGAAATAGAAGATACTTCACTCACTCTACCCCTACCAGAAATGCACTAGCAAAATTTTTATTTCTGAATCTGACCTTGGCTTCTGCTGGTCTAGGGAGGAATGCTCGCCTAGACGACACCACCTGGCACCACAAGGATTCCATTGACTGGAAGTTGAGACTGCTAGCTGGCCACATTGGGCTCCACAATGCCCCTGAATCAACAAAGTTTCACTAGACTGGCTGGGGTGACTGATCACCCCAAGGGGAAAGTGGGTTGGTACTAGACAATGAGGAATAAGGAGGAATCCAGGAGTTTCTGGGCATATTTTAGTGCTATACGACCTGTGGTTAACGTCGGTGGATGACTGTGACAACCCAGCACGGGCCTCAGTCTCTTTGGGAATGAAGGCTTGGGTCACTCCACGAGGCAGAGAACCACAAGCAGCTGAGGTGATTGCTGGGTCAATGGGAACATGGAATGGATAGTGAAAGAACGTTGTTACAAATAACAGTTAAGACCATGTGACTAGTTGCAAAAAAAAGCACAGTGGTAGTTATGACTTTCTTGTTTTGCTATGAATGTTTACGTGTATCAACCAGATTTTTTTGTTGTCTCTCCTTATCATTTAACATAACATCTGTTGCTGGTAACATGTCGATATAAAGTTAACTTTATACCTCAGTATTTGGGTTATGGGTTTCAAAAGGAGTGAATCAGGTAGGAGATGAATGAACATCAGCAAAGACAAAAAAAAAAAAAAAAGTAGGGGAGGGGTAAGGAGAGGGAGAGGGACTTTGTATTGTTTCTTGAGGACAGAGTGTGGTGATGGTTCTATGAGGATTCCAGTATCGTTTAGACGGAAGTGCAGTTTTGTAACTGTCTTTATTAGGCGACTAAGTATGGTTAAGGAAATGGGTATTGGTACCACGTTGACAGGGGTGGATTTTGATGGCTTATGTTGTGTCAGCTTGGCCAAGCTAAACTACACTCCCCAGAATCCTCTTTCGAGTATGTTGCAATTAGGATGGGCTGCAGAGATGGTCCCTTGAGAGTTACCGGGCAGGCAGGAAGCCACAGCCACTAGGTGGCACACAGGTGCTGTTGCTAAGCCGCTGGCTCACCAGCGTCTCAGGTACCTGGATCTTCCTTCTGTTGACTCCTGACCCAGCCCTGTATGTCCAACTCCACACAGGCTCACTTTCCACAGGATACCTTTGTCACAAATGTCAAACGAACAGACACAGGTATTTGCTGGCTTGTGATCTTCCCTTCCTGACTACCTGCTTGTGGGCTTTGGAGCCTCATGAAGGCTATTTAGCCAGCCCCCCCAAAAGCATAAGCCTGTTGATAGATACACAGATGGTAGTTAGGTAGACAGATATCCTCTGTTCTCTGGTTGAACCCTGACTGGTACGGGGAAAGTAAGACTCTCTGAACCCAGAGTCTTTGGCCCACGTTCCTTATAAGGTGTTCTTTTTCTTTTCTGGTCATTAAAATTTCTTTCTTTGAACATTCAAATCTGGGTTCTTTTTCAGTGTCTTTGTTTCACTTCTACAGCAGGCAAAGTTTTACCAGTGATTTTCAAAAATGAGTGTAAGCAAATCACCTGGGATCCTGTTAAATGTAGATTCAGTATCTGTAGGTCTGGATCTGAATTTTTAGTAAGTTCCCAGGTGACACTTATATTATCTTTATTCATTTTCTACTGCCATCTTAACAGATTACCACAAACTCAGTGGTCTGAAACAACCTAAATTTATCATCTCAGAAGTCCCAGTTAACCCAGCTGGTTTCTCTACTCCAGGTTTCACAAGGGCCAGAATCCAGGTGTCAGCCAGTTGGGTTCTTCCTGGTAGGCACCTGGAAAGAATCTGATTCCAAGTTCATTGGTGGACTTCAATTCGGAACTGGGTTCCCCAAATCCTGATAGAAGAAAGCAAAGAAGATCTGAATGAATGGAGACACACTGTGTTCATGGATTAAAAGACACAGCACAGTAGGGATCTGTTCTCCCTACACCGATAATAAATCAGGTTTGATACAGATCCTATCAAATCTTAGCAAGGAGTTTTCGTAGATACAGATAAGCTTCTTCTAAAATTTATATGGAAAGCCAAGGGATCTGGGAAAAACTAAAATATGAAAAAGAATAAAGTAGGAGGAGTCCATGAGCCTGATGTAAGCTTACCATCCACAGTGGTGCAAACAGAGTTCAGTGCTGTGGACCACAGGTCCACACGGAAATGCCCAACTGATTCTTTGCAAAGGTGCAGAAGCAATTCAGGGGAGAAAGGATAGCCTTTTCAGAAAATGGTGCTGGCACAAATGGATGTCCATAGGTCAAACAGAACAAAAACAGCCTAAATCTCACACCCTATACAAAAATCAGCTCAAAATGAATCATGGATGAAAATATAAGACCAAAACCTATAAACCTTTTAGAAGAAAGCATAGGAAATAATCAGGACCTAGATTTAGGCAAAGATTCTTAGAATTGGTATCACAAGCATGGTGATTAAAGGAACAGTTAATAATTTTTTCTTCACCAAAATTTGAAAGTGTTGTTCTGTGACTCTTTCCACCATCTTGGAGCCTGTGGATTCAGGACTCCTGAAACGACAAATATGTCTGGAAGGCTGTGGTCCAAAGCCATTTTTGCTGGCTATAAGTGGGGTCTCCGGAACCAGAGGGAGCACACAGCTCTTCTTAAAATTGAAGGTGTTTATGCTTCAGTACTGAATTCTGTCTAGGCAAGAGATGTGCTTATGTGTACAAAGCAAAGAACACCACGGTGATTCCTGGTGGCAAACAGAATAAAACCAGGGTAATCTGGGTAAAAGTAACTTGTGCTTAGAGAAACAGTGGCATGTGACAAATTCCAAAGCAGCCTTCCTCCTAAGGCCACGGGCCACAAAACCTGTGTGATGCTGTACCTCTCACGGATTTAAAGTAACTAAAAGTAGGAGCACCTGGGTGGCTCAGTCGGTTGGGCATCCAACTGTGGCTTAGGTCACGATCTCACAGTTTGTGAGTTCGAGCTCCTTGTTGGGCTCTGTGCTGACAGCTCAGATCCTGGAGCTTGCTTCAGATTCTGTGTCTCCTTCTCTTTCTGCCCCTCCCCTGCTCAAACTCTCTCTCTCTCTCTCTCTCTCTCTCAAAAATAAATAAATAAAAATACTACAGTTGAGGGGCGCCTGGGTGGCGCAGTCGGTTGGGCGTCCGACTTCGGCCAGGTCACGATCTCGCGGTCCGTGAGTTCGAGCCCCGCGTCGGGCTCTGGGCTGATGGCTCAGAGCCTGGAGCCTGTTTCCGATTCTGTGTCTCCCTCTCTCTCTGCCCCTCCCCCGTTCATGCTCTGTCTCTCTCTGTCCCAAAGATAAATAAACGCTGAAAAAATAAAAAATAAAAAATAAATACTACAGTTGACTCTTGAACAATGTGGGGCTTGGGAAAGCAACCCCTGTCCAGTTGAAAATCTGCACATAACTTTTGACTCCCCCAAAACTTAATTACTAATAGCTTGTTGCCCAGAAGACAAAAATAAAGTCAATTAACATGTATTTTTTGCTATATATAATTATATACTATTTTCTTACATTAAATAGAGAAAAGAAAATGTTACTAATAGTAAGGAAAAGAAAATATACTGACAGTACTGTATTTATCGAAAAAAATCTGCAAATAAGTGGACCTGTGCAGTTCAAACCACTGTTGTTCAAGGGTCACTGTTCTTCTGTAATGCTGACTTGCAAAAATTTTTCTCACAAAATTTGACTATCATGAGGGGGAAGAAAGGACAGTCTACAAAGTGTGCTTCAGAAAAGTGATAGGGTTGACTGGGTGGCTTAGTTGAGTGTCTGACTCTTGATTTCGGCTCAGGTCATGATCCCAGGGTCGTGGGATCAAACCCCTTGTTGGACTACGTGCTGAGCATGGTGCCTGCTATGTCCCTCTCCCCTGCTCACACTCTCTCTTTCTAAAATTTAAAAAAAAAATTTTTTTTTTAAATATTAAGGAAAGTAGATAGCCTCATGAATTAACTTCATGGCTAAAATTCTCATCGTGAATAATTAAGGAGATGGTACCACATTGATGACATGGAAATTAATATTTAAGACCAAGACGGTCCCACATTAATAATGGAATTTTGAAGCCTAACTAATACTTGCTTTAAATATTTGGTATGAATCTACCGACCTAAAGGAAGTTTGAACTTAGGAGGCGTAGGTCGTGACTCGGTCTATCCTTTTCGGTGGAGTGGGCTATGGGCAGGATAGTGTCTGTAGCTTTAGAGAGCACTGGGCCCAAGAGAACGAAAAGGTGAGAATCAAGATGCTGAGCATTAGAGAATTTATCATTTTATTTTGATTTGATTAATTTTCATACAGTCCGCATAGAACTATTTTCTCTGCAAAGACTAGTGATATTAAAGAATGGAATCCCAAGAGTGGCACACATTCACAGTGATTTAATGATGAAGAGCCTGTTTGAGGTATTCACATGAAAATTCCTAGTCTGGGCAAGAAATCGGATTCCTTCTATCACAGTAACCCCACACGCACCCCACTGCCAATCCTCTGATTGGCAAAAAATGCACTAGATTAACTCAGAGTCTAGAGCCTCCGAATTAGACACAAGCTCCACCAGATTTCATGAGAAGTTCCTCACAAATCTAGTTGGTATTGTGATGCAGATCTACAAAGGTCATTTCAGTGTTAAATTTAATGTTTATTAGCACCTGTGTTTAAGGCACACTGGGAGGCATAAGATGTCACAAATCTGACTGTGGAGGACCCATTATGTGGAAAATGAACAGTCACAGCAGGAGCCCCCACATCAGAGCCATCTCGCCAGGAGACGTCATCAAGTGCTGGCTGGAGGTGGTCAGCCAGTCTGGAGGCCCATTTCAGTCCAGTAGGTGAGAACAATCATTTCATGTCCTATCTCTTCCAGACAACTCTCCCAGAGCCTCCTATCAAACAAGCTGTTTCCCAGCCACCTTCTAGAATGTAGAAGACAATGCATCCCTCCAGACTCGGCCTTCTAACACAAGATGGCATGTAGCGGTCAGTAAAGCCTCAGCCCAGTTCTGTGAGGAATGAACAAATCTGGCATGTATGACGTGGCTCACTGTGATAGAACTTTCTTTCCAACATGGCTCCTCCGGTGTTGAACAAGGTATGAAGTTCGGGTGAAGCCTTTCCCACATGTGTCACACTGATAGGGTTTCTCACCAGTGTGGATTTTCTGATGTTCGATAAGGCTTCTACTCCGAGTGAAACTCCTGTCACACTCGTTACATGTGTAAGATGCGGGAGCCTCAACGTTTTCCCACCGGCTTTCCACCCTCCCCTGACTCTCCCAGGTCCCTGCACATTCACGATCCTGCACATTTTTATCGCCGTGGATCCTCTGGTGTCTGAGGAGATGTGAATTCCGCCTAAAAGCTTTGCCGCACATGTTGCACTGGTACGGCTTCTCCCCTGTGTGGATTTTGTGATGTTCAAGGAGGCTGCAACTCTGGCTGAAGGTTTTCCCACACTCCTCACACTCGTAGGGCTTCTCCCCAGTGTGGGTTCTCTGGTGTTTGATGAGGTTTGAGCTGTGACTGAACACCTTGCCACACTCCTCACACTCATAGGGTTTCTCCCCAGTGTGGACTCTCTGATGGATGACGAGGGCAGAGCTCCCGATGAAGGTCTTGCCACAGTCTTCACATTCATAGGGTTTCTCCCCGGTGTGGATTCTCCTGTGTTTAGTCAGGCCTGAACTCTGAGCAAAACTCTTTCCACATTCATGACAGTAGTGCCGCCTACTTCCTGTGGCAGTTTTCTGCTTTCTCGGGAACCTGCCCTCCTGTTCGCCAGCTTCGGTGCCTTCAGGAATCTGGGCAGTGTCTTCACGCAGGGGGCGTGGTATTCCCCCAGCCTCTTGTACTGGCCGGACCTCGTCCACAGGCAGGGCCCGGATCTCGGCCTCTGTTTCACCACCTGAAATAACAAGTGGCCACACGTGGTCAGTGATGCCCTGCCACGCAGGAAAGCTGTGACTACAGTTCCACATACGCGGGGATGAGGGTTTCCGTACAAGAACGAGGATGGGGACGAAGGGGAGAACGGGTGCTGGGGAGGAAGGAGACTGAGAACGGGCCTGGGGTCATTGGAAGCAGGGTGATGGGGGGTGGAGGAGGGTGGGCAGGACCGTGCTGGGGACACTCGCAGAGGCTCGAAGTCCTGAGGACGAAGGCAGGGCCCTGCACTGGGGCTGGACTCGAGGAGGGCTGGGCAGATGGCAGCGGTAAGCAGGCACGCGTGAGGACTTGGAAGTGTTCCGTGCGACACAAGGAGAGCAGGCACGTAGAAAGCGATCGTCGGTCAGGGACGGTCCTCTTGGCTCTTATCCCAGACGAAGACAGGGGCCCCGACACGACGGGCTTCGGTGCTGACAGATCTGAGCCAGAGCTCCTGCTGCACCATGGTCGAGCTGCACGAGCTCAGACGGGTCAGGCTGTCCCGTGTGTCCTGCACCCCGATCTCTAGCTCACTTCTCGCTCTCGCCCTACAGTCCCACGGCCCATTTCCTGAGGACACCCCAGCTCTCGTCCTGTGTCGGAACTAGCAACAGAGAGGGGACCAACGGTGACAGCCCTACTAGGAGCCAGGACTGTGCTCGGGGCTCTCCCTGCCGTGTCCCACTTAACCCGGCCAGGACGCAGCAGGAAAGGGAAGGGAGCCGGGCCGGGAGGGTGAAAGATCGGGTCACGCACGTGGTTAGTAGCTGGGTTCAGAAACGGCGGCTCTGAACGCAGACAGAATTCAGACAGCGTCTTACGGCCCAGTAGGTTCTAACCGACAAAGGAAGCCACGAAAGCCTACGACGAACCAGCCCCCGTCAGTCTTACCCGGGGAGGTCAGGCCGCCAGGGTTCTCCCGCCCTTCATCTCCGTGGAAGCTCCCCCGAGAGGAATCGAGCTGCGCCCAGCCAGAGGAGAAAGCCAGGGCCACGTCTTCCGTTTTCAGCAAGCCCTGAAACGGCACACGGGCCTCCTAGTTCCTCTTGCCCAGAGTCCCTCCCGGAGCCGGGGGCTGCGCAGAGGGGCTCAGGCGGTGAGGGGACAGTCCCTGAAGGCTCCGCAGACCAAGCCAGCGCGGCACCTAACGCTACTTCTCCCGGTCTTAAGTGACGGCTTCATCAACAAAACCACTGCGGAAGTAGAGTGACAGCACGTGAGGACAGGTGTCTCCACACAAGTGCTCCAGACACCGCTGTCTTCACACAAATACGCCAGTCGCCCGTGTCTCCACACAAATACTCCGGACGCCCGCGTCTCCACACAAATAAGCCGGACACCCTGGTCACCACGCAAATAATCCGGACACCAGGGTAGAAGGTAAAGAGATTTGTAAAACGAAGGCCACGCCACTGCAAGGACCGGAACTGACCCCCGCTAGTGATGTGGCTGATTTGTATTAACAGTTATGCAGATACACTGAAACGTGGGTCTGAAGTGAGGAAAGTCAGGGAAGCCAGTGGACACCACAGAGCCTCCAGGGCGTGAAGGACCGGGTAAGAAGTTCAATCCAGTTTAAGTACAGACTGTTGCGGTCGTGTGACTAGTTGAGACACGTGGGCATGCCGTATCCGTCCCGGCAAGCTTAGGGACCACGTGGTTACCCCCCGGTAACAGGGCAGGAAAGCAAAAGAAAACCTTCGGAACAAAAGCACCGTCGCAACAAAAGCTTCAGTTTGCTTTTGCAGAATCACCCTTACTGATGAAGAAGATCCCACTGAAGAAGGGGCTGGCCAAGGACACGGAGTAGGGGTCTGGGAAACAGCACCCAAGCTAGTCATGAAATAGGACGAGGCTCCCAACTAGGCACCAGGAAGTCAGACAGCAACAGATGACACTAGCATATCGAGAAAGTTGACATCCCATCTGGCGTTTGGCTGGAGGATGTAGACGGGGAGGGGGCGACCCTCCCAGGATGCACCCCGGTAGCGAGGGGCAGGGAGGGGCTCCGGCTCACCTGGGGCTCTGGGGGCAGCCTGGCCGCCACCACTGCGTCTCCTCTGCAGCGCCCTCCCGGGGCAAGCCCAGGACCCTGGAGAACTAGGAAGGAAAGAAGCTCTGGATGAGACGTCCCTGGCACTCAGCCTCCCTGGCCTGCGGAATCCAAGCTCAAACACTGGGCCTGGAACTTCGTACAGCGTGTGCCTTCCCAAAGGCCCGATCCCTACCCGCTCCAGTCCCAGGGCCTAGAGACCTGTGCTGTGCTCTGCCGACACACAAAATCTATGCAAAAACGGCAGGATCCTTGGAAGGGATGGTGAGTTTAAACCACATAAAACAAGCTTTTCATCTGAAGATACTCTGGGTTTTGCTTGCGAAGGGGAGAAAAGTAAGATTTCGGTTAAAATGCCTTCAGGGGTCAGTAAGGGCTTTCTGCTTTGGTTTGGAAGAACTAGAGTCAAAATAAAGCTGGAACCAGAAGGCAGAAATGGGCATCTGCTTGTACAGAACTTGCTCAGCGTCCAGAAGAACCCGAGGTCTCCCTGGAGGAGGCAAACTTTACATGGAGCACAAAACAGCTGGTTTAGCTAGAGCCCGTGTTGGAAGTCAGGACTGCGTGTTGGCCGGCGTCTCAGTGCTGTGTGTCTTGGGACACGTTCAGGGCACGTGAGAAGACACCGCAGGACATACAGCCAGTCCTGTGGAGTAAACCCTGCTATTTTCATAAGAGACCCAGGGTTGAGACATTTATACTCTAATCCGCGGTAGTCCTGTAGTCTGTGGGATATTCCGACGGGCTTTACAGAGTCTGTTCGTTTTCTTCTTGGCACTTACCACTACTGGAAGCTGTACTGTCGTGTGTATGTGCTGTCTTCCCCACTCGAATGTAAACCCCAGTGCCACCAGGAAGGACTCTGTCTCACCAGCGGCCGGTCCTCAGCACCAACCACACTGGCTACCACGTAGGAGGCATAATTACGTGTTAAATGAATGGGGAACCGATTCTTTCCAAACCACCGTTTCAAATTTCCCTTTCAGTCTCAAAGTAGAGTCCGTCAGTGATGGCCAAATAACGTCGCGGTCAGCGCCCCTATCAGATGATCGTCAGTAAAGCTGGACGAAGTCTGCAGGTTCACACGCCCAGAAGAGAACACTCACCTGTGCCTGGTAAGGCCCGTGATCCCAGAGATTCATGCTTGAGCAGAGCCCTCACCGGCTGGAACTGGGCACTCCGTGATCCGCGGGAAGGTGTCAGTGCTGCCATCTTGCAACAGATAGGCTCTTGGCCCTGGTCACCACCTGGGACCTAGAGGTTATTCATTCCTTTTCATTATTTGTCAGACATTTCTGGAGCACTTCCCATGTGCCTCAGAGTTTCCAGGGGCACGAAAAAGATTAACTCAGGTAACACAGACATCAACCTTGAGGTGGGTACCGTTACCGTGATCGTTTCACCGATGAGGAAGCGAAGGCACACAGAGTGTAAGTTTTCCCAAGGTCACCCAGGTAATAAGTGGCGGTGCTAGGATGGGCGCTCAGGCAGAGGGACCCCAGAGCCCGTGCTCTTTGCCATTACCAGGTGCTCCCACACTGTATACGTTGTGCTTTTACAAAGACTTTTGGGAACCGGTGCTGGCTCTCAAAATACTCCTATCTTATCTGGCAAGTGAGGGTAATAATTTCTCGTTTATAGGGTTTTGTTACTGGTTTTGAGAACCAAGAAAGATCACAGAATGTGAAATCACCTAACGCAGGACACACGGTCTATCCCCACTAAAAGGTGGCTTTCATGCATTTATGGGCAAATTGCACTTGTCAAGTTACTTTCTCACGTGCAGCTCAGAACTCCCCACATCTTCTGTAATGACTGAGGAGGCTGAAGCTAAGAGACTTGAAACGCCTTCACTGTGAAGGGCTCGCGGGCAGCGGGCCCCAGTGCAGACCCGGATCTCCTGGTCAGTGGTTAGGAGGCTCTGGCTGCAGTCCCCTGAAGGAACATTAACTGGTGCACAGAGGACACCACCTTAGAACAGACTGGCAAAGCAAGAAGAGGTGGGGAGATCAACCTGTTTTCCACCGGGGGTGTTCTCTAGCCTGGGATCCTTGGACTCCTCCCATGTGGTCCATGAACTTGGAATAGGAAACGAGTAGTTTTATTGTTACCAGCCTCTAAGGGAACGTGGCCTTTCCTTCTATTAGAAATTGAAGCAGCGATCATGTGGCATAAGCCACCGCACTTCGCCACCAATAGAAATTGCAGACGTTTTGGGGCGCCTGGGTGGCCCAGTTCGAGCCCCGCATCGGGCTCTGTTCTGACACCTTAGAGCCTGGATGGAGGCTGCTTTGGATTCTGTGTCTCCCTCTCTCTCTCTGCCCCTTCCCCGCTCATGCTCTGTCTCTCTCAAAAATAAACACTTAAAATTTTTTAAAAAGAAAAATTGCAGATGTTTTCACACCACATTACGGCACAACGAACAGTGTCAAAGTCACTCATGCTTCTAACGACTTTGAAACTGCACCCGGGCTATTGGGCCTGTGCCCAGGTCTTACTGATTAGTGCAACAATTTTAAAAAGCGCACGCATAACGTTGTCACTCATTTGTTTAATGCATTGCTGGCTGTATTTCAACATAATCGAGTTCTTCTGTGATCCTTCATGTATCTAAAACTTCTGTTACGAGGAGGGGCCCAGGGACTCCACCCGAGTGGCAGAGAGAGAGAGAGAGAGAAGTTCGGATGTTGACGGCACGCCCCGCCCTCGGCCCCGAGACTTGGGTTAGAAACCGGGCTCGGGGCCTCTACCTGCGGTGTCCGCGCCTCCAGCTGTCTCTGCAGGTGCTCCAGGAGCACCACCACCTCGTCCCCGCTCTCCGGGTGCTGTCCCCGCACCCAGGCCTGGAGCTCCGCGGGCAGGATGGTCAGGAATTGCTCCAGCACCAGCAGCTCCAGGATCTGCTCCTTGGTGTGTATATCCGGGCTCAGCCACTGGCGGCACAGCTCGTGGAGCCGGCGCAGCGCCTCGCGGGGCCCCTCGGCCTCAGGGTAGCGGAAGCCCCGGAAGCGCCGGCGCGAGTTCGGGACCCCGATGGGGGCTGGCGTCCCGCACGGGGGCAGAGGCCTCTCCGGCTTCCGTCGTCGCCACCAGAGGCCCCATGTGGTTCTCCTTGGGCTGGGCGTCCCAGGCTGTGCTCTCCGCCGATTCTGCAGCCATCCTGGATCTGGCCCTAGTGGGCCGCCGTGCTCCTGCAGGAGGGTCCTGCCGGTGGAAAATCACGAGTAACCAGCGACAGTGCTGGCAGCCCCCTCGCTCAGGCCCGGGGGCCCAGACATTGCCAGGGGGCAGCTGCGGTTTCTTCTAGCTGCATCCTCTGCAGCACCTGAAACCATAATCCCACAACAGGCTCCTAGGGATCCTAGGGGGTGGGCCTGAAACCCCCCACCCCCCATCTCAAGACTAGTCAGGAAAGAAACAGTGACTGCTCAGATCATCCCATTTGCAGCCTGCTCTGTGGGTGGCCTAGTTCTAAGACCCCAAGGAGTCCTGCCCAGGTCCCAGGATTTGAATATGATGATGTAGCTCGTGGCTCTCATGCCTGGACTGAGCACAAGGAACTGAATTCCACCAACTTCCACGAGCTTGTAAGCAGATCCCGCCCCAGAAACGCCCTGAATTGGCCTTGGAAGACTGTAAGATGAGGAGTCTGCTGAGCCTGCCTGGCTTCTGACCTACGGGATGGGGAATATCTGGCCATTTTAAGCAGATAGATTATGTAGATTGTCACGCAGCAGCGGAAAGTGAATACCAGCTCCTTTTCTGCCATTAAGGCCGCACATTTGGGGGAAGAGATTAGGAAAAGGCAGGCCCTGAATCAAAAGCAACTGGACTGGATTTAAGCCCTGGACACCTGCCAGTGGGGCTCCCAGTTCTCTCTGATGTTAGTCTTGCCCAAACAACAGGCATAAAACTGACCCAAATTCAGCTGAAAGGGCTTCCCTAGGCCCCTCCCAGCTTTGGGCTGGAGATCTTTAGTGTCTGTGAGAAACATCAAAGCAGTGGAAACCACCACCGTGTGCTGCAGAGTGGCTGCACCTCGTCCTTAGCAGTCCTCACCCTGCCATTCTTCCTCCCCTTCAAGCTGAACTTCTTGAAAGGAAACGTCCAGACTCCGACTGCAGTACCGGCCTCCCACTGGCCTTCGGCACACTGTCAGCAGCAAGCCACCAGCGGTGACCACTGAGAGCTCCTGCGCCAGAGGTGCGCCCCCAGCTGGCCTTTTCCATGGCTGCTTCTCAAGAAGCTGATGGCTGCTGTCCACTTCCGGAAACAGTCTCGTCCCCGATCCCGGGCCCCACTCCTGCTTTTCTCCTTCCCATTTCTTTCCAGCCCCCATTTACAGCCTGGTCAGGTGAACTCTCCCACCAGACAGCCGGGCTCATGATCTTGGCTCCACTGCTTCCTTACTGAGTGGCGGTGGCAAAGTAGTCCACATCTCTGCCTCACCTCCCCCACCGTACCAGGGATATTGTGAGCATTAGGTTTGTGCATACAGTTCTTATGACACTGCCTGGCTGGTGGTAAATAGCACGTAAATGTCAGCTAATAGCATATAGTTCACTGGCCTTTCTCCATTCTGTTCTTCACCCTTTCCTTTCTCCACATTCTTCCCCAGGACTGTCTTTAACCACCTGCAAGATTTTAACTCTCACTTCTAGGCTAAAGACTCCTAATCCCTATTCTGAACTTCCTCCCAGGCAGTTCTGGCTGGAAATCCTACAAATAAACCCAATTCAGACCATGCTGGTTTTCTTCCCCCTACTCTGCTCCTGCCCCAGTCTGGCATTCTCTAGAAACAGCAGCACCACCTGCCAGGTTTTCCCTCATCTATTCTACCCTTGGGATGTCTCCAGAGCTGTCCCTTCCTGTCTGCTCTTGCCCTTGTCCTGGCCCAGGCCCTCAGCACTGTCTCTAGCCTTTTCTGCTTTCAATGCCTCTCTTCCTCCCCACCTCCCCCCCCCCCCCAAGGGACCTCTTCTAAAATACATACTTAATCAAGTCCCTCCTCTGCCATTCCTTTTTTTTTTTTTTTTTATGTTTGTTTATTCTTGAGAGAGAGGGAGAGAGAGAATCCCAAGCAGGCTCCAGGCTCTGAGCTGTCAGCATAGAGCCTGATATGTGGCTCAAACTCACGAACAGTGAGATCATGACCTAAGCCAAAGTCGGACACTTAACCGACTGAGCCACCCAGGTGCCCCTTTCCGCTGCCATTCTTACCCAAGTAAAGCACTTGTTTCTTCTCACACCCACTACTCATCCTCTGTCCCCATGAATTGGTAAATAAACTCTGGTCCTGCAGGCTGAGAATTGCTAAATGCACCCAGCCAAGGAGCCAGTGGGGCTCAGGTAGGGCTCACCATCCAAGGCCCTCAGATGGTGTCCAGTCAACGGAGGTATCGGCTTTTCAGTGGGCACAAAGTTTGCCCAAATCTGTAGGAGGCCAGCTGCTGCCCTGACAGCTTAACGTAGTATTTGTTTCCAGGATGTCACATCTCTGCAGGCCAGCCACGCCAGCTCTGAAGCTGGAATGCCCCCTGCCTAGCACCTTTTCCACCCTCTTAGGCAGAATGAGGTCTCCTCCCCTGACACTTCCTACCTTCCTCAGGAAAACCAAACAAGAGAGCTTATGGAAAGCACACCGGAGTACTCAAATTCGTATGAAAAACAACAGTCCTTGTGCATCTTTGTTCTCTATTTAAAATTCTGCCAAACCTGATGGACTGTGAGCCTCCTGCCAACAGCTCTGTCTTTAGCTTACCCATGTTTGTATTCCTAGGTCCTGACACGTAGTAAGTGAACCGATGAACGAATGCAAAAGCATTAGAGACGAAGGGTGGCTGCTTGGCTCAGTCAGTACACCATTTGACTTTTGACCTTGGGGTTGTGAGTTCAAGCCCCCCCAAGTTGGGTGAGGAGCCTACTTTAAAAAAAAAAAGCACTAGGTAATTAGTTATTTCTGTAAACCATGGATTCTCCACTGGGACACCACTGACATTTTGGTGGGATTAACTGTGTGTCTGGGAGGCTGGGGGTGCTTCCCAGTAGAGTAGGATGTTCGGCAACCCCCCCCCACCCACTAAATGCCAGTAGCTCTGTCCACCCCCAGTTATGACAATCGAAAAAATGTCTCCAGACATTGCTGAATTTTACCTTGGGAGCTAAAGGGCCATAGTTTACAAACCCTGCATTCACAGAATGTGCTTAGTCTCAGTTTGGGAGTAACTTGGGACCAGAGGAGGACTCCCCTGGCAGGTGAGTCCGGGCAAAGCTGCCCCCAGGGAACAGAGGCAGGCACTGTAGGGAGCCAGGTGTCCCCTGGTTGGACACCAGCAGCAGAAGGGTGTGCAAACAGGCTGGGGGTCTGTGTCCCCTGCAGACAGTCCCAAGGAGGAGCCAAGGGAGGGGTGACCACTGCTCTGACACTGGGGAGTGTCAGATGTCAGGAGGGTCACAGGAGAGCCACCTCACAGGACAGCAGGCATTAACCGTAACTAGTGCCAGCGCCAGGCTGCGTAAACTCCCACTCCTCGTGGTTAGAACACGGGCATGAGGGTCACATCCCACCTCTGCCACTTGTTTGCTGAGTGACGCTGGACATGTTGCCTATTAACTTCTCGGTACCTCGGTCTCCCTGTCTCTAAAAGGGAGATAACAAAAGGGTCTACTTCGTGCAGTTACACACGTGATCTCTGTAAAGCACTGAAGAACGCTGTCTGATACACAGAAGCATTTATTGGAATAAATGGAAGAGGATGGGATTATGGATCCGTCCCCTCCAATTTTAGCACAGACAGGTAAGAAAACTCTTCCCCCACCTTTCCTGCCACTCCCCCCGCCCCATGAGTCCACTGATCCAGGAAAGGGAGAAGGGAAGAGTGGAAGGGAGAGCCCTATCAGGCTCTGCACTGACAGTGCGGGGCCTGCTTGGAATTCTCTCTTCTCTCTGCCCCTCCCCTGCTCGCTCTCTTAAAACAAATAAACATCAAAAAAAAAAAAGAGAGAGAGAGAGAGGAGGAGGGAAAGAAAAGTGTCATAGATTAAAAAGGACTGAATAGACAAATCAGCCAAATGCAAACGGTAAATTGTATTTGGACCCTATAGGGGAAAAAAATAAAACCAGCTGTAAAAAGGTCGTTTCAGGAGTGCCTGGCTGGCTCAGTCAGTAGAGCATGCAACTCTTGACCCTGGGGTTGTGAGTTTGAGCCCCACGTTAGGTGTAGAGATTACTTAAAAATAAAATCTTAGGGACGCCTGGGTGGCTCAGTCGGGTTGAGCATCCAACTTCGGCTCAGGTCATGATCTCACAGTTCATGAGTTCCAGTCCCGAGTTGGGCTCTGTGCTGACAGCTCAGAGCCTGGAGCCTGTTTCAGATTCTGTGCCTCCCTCTCTCTTCCCCTCCCCTGCTCATGCTCTGTCTCTCAAAAATAAACAATAAAAAAATAAAAATAAGAAAATAAAATCTTAAAGGACATATTTCAAACAATCAGGAAAATTTGAATACAATATTAAGGAATTACCGGCAATTTTGTTGAGTGTGATAATGCTATGATTACATTAAAAATCCTGGGGCGCCTGGGTGGTGCAGTCGGTTAAGCGTCCGACTTCAGCCAGGTCACAATCTCGCGGTCCGGGAGTTCGAGCCCCGCGTCGGGCTCTGGGCTGATGGCTCAGAGCCTGGAGCCTGTTTCCGATTCTGTGTCTCCCTCTCTCTCTGCCCCTCCCCCGTTCATGCTCTGTCTCTCTCTGTCCCCAAAATAAATAAATGTTGAAAAAAAAATCCTATTTGTGGGGCGCCTGGGTGGCGCAGTTGGTTAAGCGTCCGGCTTCAGCCAGGTCACCATCTCGCAGTCCGTGAGTTCGAGCCCCGCGTCGGGCTCTGGGCTGATGGCTCGGAGCCTGGAGCCTGTTTCCGATTCTGTGTCTCCCTCTCTCTCTGCCCCTCCCCCGTTCATGCTCTGTCTCTCTCTGTCCCAAAAATAAATAAAAACGTTGGAAAAAAAAATTAAAAAAAAAATCCTATTTGTTAGAAATTAACATTGAAGTACTGTAGTTGTATTTATGGGTGAACAGAGATGATCGCTGGGATTTTCCTTAAAGTACTGAAAGAAAGAGGGAAAAAAGGGAAGGAAGGATGGGGCAAGGGAAAGAAAGAGAGAGGAAGGAGGGGATAGAGGTATGAAAGAAAATGGCCCAAACAGGGGCTCCTGGGTGGTTCAATTGGTTAAGCTTCCGACTCTTGTTCTTGGCTCGCGTCAAGATCTCACGGTTTGCTTAAGTTTGAGCTCCCTGTCGGGCTGTGCACTGATGGTGCCGAGCCTAGTTGGGATTCTCTCTCTCCCTTTCTGCCCCTCCCCTGCTCACACTCTGTCAAAATAAACTTAAAAAAGAAAAAAGAAAATGGACGTAGATAGTAGTTGTTAAAGCTCAGTGATGGGCATACTGGGGTTCATGGTAGTGTTCTCTCTACATTGATCTAGGTTAGATATTCCCCTACCCCCCATTTAAAAATTAACATCCTACCTTCTTTTTCCTTTCCTGAGCAATACAGTCTAGAAGCATTTCGGTGGGGTCACACGAGGTGAGAGGGCCTCGGCCAGCCACCTGGGAGCCCAAGTGGTGTGAGGAGGGCGTCCCCAGAGCTAGGGGGAGGCACGTGTGGCAGGAAGATTAGCACTGATTCATCACTACCATCAATCTCACATTCCCCATCCAGGTTTCACCACCGGTGGTATTCGGGGTCTAAGCCCAAATGAACAGAGTGAGAAGGCAGTGGATTGGGGGACCTGCTAGAAACAGGAAGTGTGATCAAATAAGTAAATATCTTGAAGACGAGGAGAGCAGAATTTCTCATTATCATAGAAGAGAGTTACAAATATGGAAAAAAAATCTAGTGTAAGTCCTGTTATTAGGACTGGAGTTAAAGGTGTTGGGGTATGAACTCAGTTTCCCAAACTAATAGTAACAAGGAAACCTACAAGTAGAAACACTAAGTTACAGACAAATACATCAGGCTAGCACGTAGGGCTCTCCTGGAGGCTTGCAAACTGGAAGATCTGCAGCTCGGGGACAGGACCCGTGACCTCTAACACTGGGGTCCGAAACCTTCACTGTTAAACCATTCCTGCTCCTAGTGAATCCAGGCGCCCCGAGGAAGGGGCACTCCCAAATTTTAAAGCCTTGGGGGAGTCTCAGCATCACAACACACAACACATACCAGCTTGGGTCTTTGCTTAGGGACAGGCTCTTCTTGAGAGTATTTTATTTTCCTTTCTAAAATAGAGAAATCGTTCATCACGAAGAAAACTGACAGATGGCCCTAAAACTTAAACGTAAGAAAAGCCAAGATCACTCATGAAAGAGAACAGGCCGTCATAATGAGAAGTAACAATAGCAATGATAACAGCAAATCTTTGAATCGTTCTTACTCTGTGCCTGGTGCGTGTTACGCATCTTAACTCGCTGAAGCCTCACAACAACCCCACGACTTAGGTGATATCATTTTCCCCGGTTTACAAAGCAGTCAGGTGAGGCACAGAGAGGTCAAGGGACCGGCCAAAAGCCACAAAGCCAATACGTGGGGGATGAATCGAACCAGACGGCCCGACCGCACAGAGACTTAGGACCCGGGCACTGACCTTGTCTTCGAATGGAGCGCGACCTGGCCCCCATCGTCGCGGCGGGTGTGTGTGCGTGCGTGCGTGTGTGCGTGTGACCCGGAGTCCCGATTGCACACACTGCGAGGCTGCGGCACCTACCCGGAGGCGGGCGCTGCCTCCCCGGGGTCCCCTCGCAGGAGGAGGCGGCTCCTCGGCAACCCCAACCGGACCGGGGGAGCCGGCTCGCCGCACCCCAACAGTTCCGAAAGTAGCGCCCCCGGGGCGGGGCGGGGCTGCGGCTGCGGCTGCGCGAAGGACTTTTGGGCCTCTCTAGCCGCCGCCGGCCGCCACTCGGTGGTCCCAGCCACCAGAGCTCCCCGCGCCTGACGTCCGCGTGCGCTGCGTGGTCCCCGCCACCTGCGAGCCTGGCGCGTGGCTGTCAGGGTGCACTCGGTGGTCCTGGCCGCCTGTGCTCCTGGAAGTAGTCTCCTCACTGGTCCCCCTTCGTCTCAGATGCTTCCCATCCTGCGACCACAGCCACAGTAACACGTGCTCCCATCACCTAACTTCTGCTGAGGGACCAGTACAAGTCCCATCCTGCGCCATCCAGCAGTGGTCACACACAGTCCTGTCGTGCTTCTCCTCCTGCTTCTCCCCGTGCTCCTCCCCTGGTCCTCGTCCGATGCTCCCCGCGCTCCTCCGTGATCCTCCGATGCTCTCCACGCTCCTCTCTGATCCTCCTCTGATGCTCCTCCCCGGATCCTCCCCCGATGCTCTCCGCGCTCCTCCCTGATTCTCCCCGGATGCTCCCCGCGCTACGCCAGCTCTCCTATGCCTTCTGGGCCGCCTATTCGGCTTAGTACGGATGTCTGTGTTCTAAGTACACAGCGGTCACTACAGCCTGGTCGATTTACAAACATTTATTTCATTTCGGCTACACATCAGCTTTATGTAGTCACTTGTTCACGTGTCCGCGTCTCCTCCTCGACTCCGAGAATCCAGACGACGGTCAAGAGTCAATCAATCACCCCCACAACCACCATCTCCTGTGGTGCGGCCAACACCGAGAGAGCCACGGGTGGCGAGGGCTGGAACTGGCGGAACTGCTGCGTACCCGAGGCCGCCCAAGCGGGAGGGCTGGCGGGGCTCGCGGGAGCCGGAGCTGGGCGGCGGGGTGGCCACCGAGACGCAGCGACCTGCGGAGTCCTAGAGAGGACAGGAAAGCTCCTGGAAGACAGCGGGGCTCAGGCGGCTGACGAACTTCCGGCCTTCACGGCCGCTTGGTTGCCAGGGCGCCGCTACCCGCCGCGGCCCTGCAGCTTCCCTGGACCCGAGGTGAGTTTCGGATCCCTCGCCCCTCGCCCCTCGCCCCGGGCTCCCGGAAGACGGTCCCGCCCCGTCGGGCGGTGGGAGAGACCCCCGCAGGGGGCGGGGAAGAGGCGCTCGGCGGCGGGTCCTGCTCCCCGGGAAAGGCCGGACTCCCCTGTACCCGCCCCCTGTGCGTCGCCAGTGTTAGCATTATTGCATCTGTTTTTTCTCTAAATATTTCGGAAGACCTCACAAGCGTCATGACTTGTCATTCCTAGTTTAAAATTGAGGTTTTATGGAAGCAAATCACTAACGCACCTGACTAGATGTAGGAGCATTCGCTAAAATCACCCAACACCTAGTCCCTAGTCGTCCTACGGATGTCTTTTCCAACTGATGTGCACCAACTAGGATCCAGCTAAAGACTATTCATTGCAAGCAGTTGTCTTTTAACATTTAAAAACGAGTCCTGCCTTTCCCCCTCGCTTCTCCCCGTCCGTTGAAGGGAGGAGTTGACGGACCTCCAGGAGGAGAGCACCGTCGTTTCTGGATTTACCTGCGGTTCCTCTACTCGTCGTTGCAGTTGGTCGTGCTTTGGGTTGTATTTTACAACACAGGTGGTTTACGGTTTGTTTGATCTCTCTGTTGCTAATGCGCTGAAGCTAATAAGAAAAATGCTCTTTTATGCTTTTTCCTCCCGTGTTTTTAGTTCAGCTAAGGAACAGGAGGACGCATGTGTTTGCTGCCTGGCACATCATTGACACTTAGTATCTGTGAGTTCTTTAGTGGGTTATAGGTAATTCTAGGAGCTGACTATTAGGGGTGGCTGAGTAGGTTGAGCGTCCGACTCTTGATTGCTGCTCAGGTCATGATCTCATGGTTTGTGGAATCGAGCCCCAAGTCGGGCTCTGTGCTGACAGTGTGGAGTCTGCTTGGGATTCTTCTCTCTCTCTCTCTCTCTCTCTCTCCCTCTCTCTCTCTCTCTCTCTCTCCCCCTCCCTCTCTCTCTCTCTCTCTCTCAAAATAAGTAAATAAACTTAAAAAAAGAAAGAAAGAAACTGAATACTGGATTTAGGATGAGCTCACTTACTTCCTCCAGGAGTCTGCCTGAACACACCTCCAAAATCATGCCTTGTATTTCACCAAATTGTAATTCTCTCCCCTTGAGCTCTAAACTCTGTAAACCCAGCTCTTAGCACAGCTCCATAAACATCTGTCCAAAGACAAGCATGTTTGTACAGTAAAAATTAAGCTGTTTTGCCCTTCAGTTGTATTTTTCAGAGTTAAATAAACTTGAAGAATACATTATTCAGGCGGAAGTCTTTCTGGATCCCCTGCAACGGCCTCCCTCCCCACTCTTCTTTCACCTCTGGGCCTTTCGGCTTGCACTTTGGCTCCACCGTCATTCCTTAAGCTCATTCGCCATCCAGTAGCAGAGCTTCTTAAAACATGAATCCGGTCTCTTCACTTCCCTTCGTAAAAGCCTACTGTGACTTTTGCGCTTCAAATGACACCCATGCTCCTGGCCCTGCACGATCTGGCTTGTCTTGCCGGCCTAATTCTTTGCCACTCTTCACTCTTCTGTCTGTATCCGCTCCAGCCTTTCATGTGTGTGACCACATGGGCCTTGAACGCTGTCACGTGCTCTTCCTGACCCCCATCTCTGCTTTTTGCGTGGCTCACTTCCTTTTTGCTGTTAAGGGCTCAGCTTACACGTTTACCTCCCACCCACCTGTCTTAACAGGTCCTCCATTTATTTGGTAACTCAGTGGTTGGTTTTCCTCACAGTACTTCCCACAACTGTCACTGTATCATTTGCCTCCTCACTTTTACCATTGTTGCTCTTACTTTTGTCTTTCATAAGCCCCAGCAAAACAGGGGCGGGCTCTGTCTTCTTGACGATTATATCTCTGGTGCCTCGCTGAGTGGCCTGATGCATTGTAGGTGCTCAGGGAACGTTTACGGAGTAAAATGAGTGAGGAAATGGCAACATCGATCTAGCACACAGGAATCGACATCAGAAGAAATCAAATAGGAAAACTTTGAAACTTTGAGTGTGTAACAAAAACGGCACCAAATCTGTCCACTATATTTTAGAAATGCAAGTTGTCAAAACTCAATTTCTTGCAGTTGAGGACAGAAGTTCCTGGTAAAACTGAGGTCCCCCTTTCCTTGCTGGCTGCCAGCAGGACACTCGTCTCAGCTTCCTTTACACGTGGCCCCTTCCTCCAGCGACCAGCCAGCAAATGTGCATCAAATCCTCCTCATGCTTCAAATCTCTGACTTCCTCATCTGCTACCAGCCAGAGAATAGTCTACATTTAAAGAGATCATGTAAGGGAGCACCAGGGCGGCCCAGAGGGTTGAGTGTCTAACTCTTGATTTCGGCTCAGGTCATGATCCCCACCCCACCCTCCGTTGGGCTACACATGGAGCCTGCTTGAGATTCTCTCTCCCTGTGTCCTCTCCCCTACTCATGCTCTCTCTCTCTCTCTCTCTCTCTCTCTCTCTCTCTCTCTTTCTGTCTCTAAAATAAAATTTAAAAATTTTTAAAAAGTCATAGAAGTAGTGTAGCCCCACCCAGAGATCTATCTTCCTATCATAAGGCCCACTAATTAGTAACCTTAATTATGTTGCTGCGTGAACTGGAGAGACTCCCTGGCCCTGAGGCTTTCACCTAGTAATCCCAAAGATGTCACCAAAGGGTCTTGGTCACATAAAGAATTCAATGACGGGGGCATCTGGGTGGCTCAGTTACGCATCCGACTTCAGCTAATGTCATGATCTTGTGGTTTGTGGGTTAAGCCCCACGTTGAGCTCTGTGCTGACAGCTCAGAGCCTGGAGACTGCTTCAGATTCTGTGTCACCCTCTCTCTCTGCCCTCCCCCACTTGTGCTTGCTCTCTCTCTCTCTCTCTCTCAAAAATAAGTAAACTCAAAAAAATTTTTTTTTCTCAAAAAAAAATTTTTTTAACTCATTACATTTGGTTTATCAGATGTGTATCAGCTACCTGCTTCCTCCTAGGAAATCAGATGACACTAAATTGTACTTAATTGAATCAGGGCACTTAATTGAATAAATCAGGTAAGTAAAACATTGAAGAAAGTTCCATCCATAATTTTATGGCAAATGCAGGCTTGTACATCTTCTAGGCATTTTGTCATAAGAGGTGTTTGGGATCTGTAGCAAGTTGGGATGTGATCGGGAGTGGAGAGAGACCTGGGAGCACCAGATAATGCTGACAGATCCCTGGGGGGGTGGGGGGGGGGAGCTTGGGGAGAAGGGAAAGAGGGTGTTTCCCGTTCCTGGCCACGTCTTGATGAAGTGAAAAGGGAAAATTCATTTCTTGGTCCACAAACCTCCATGAGTAAAGACAGGTTCAGGGCAGCACGAGAGCAGGAGGTAAGATCTCCCCCGGCAGCTGTGGGGAGAACAGACAGAGGCTGCCCGCCTGTGGCTTTGGGTGTGTGGAGGATTTGCCTGCGCTGCTCTGCGGTTCTTGGCAGGATTAAGCATAATCACAGAACAGTTGTTGCCTGTAAATGTAACCCCGTGGTAAGCCACACTTTTAACAATCATGAAGCTAAATGCAAATCCGTAGTTAGGACTTCTCAGACTTACAGTCTTCTTGGACTGAAGACTCAAAAAACCTGATACTCGGTACTGCAGTAAAGAGTAAAACCAATGCAGTTGGCCGTGGACATTGGCAAAGCGTAAGCTCCAGTCTCTGTGACTCTCCCGTTTTCTCAACACCATGACGTTGTTCATGTAGATATCACACGAGCGTCTGTCTCCCCCACCGTAAGCGCCATAAAGGCAAGGACCAAGTCTGTTTCCTCTCACCGCTCTGACCTGAGCACTATGCCAGGCATCTGGTCAGCACATGTATTTGAATGAATGGGATAAATGCATTTTCCCGCAATAAAGTACAACTGGAAAACTTGTAAATTCTCTCAGACATTGATAATTCTATTTTTTAATGTTTATTTTGGAGGGAGAGAGAGGCAGCAAGTAGGGGATGGGCGAAGAGAGAGGGAGACACAGAATCGGAAGCAGGCTCCAGGCTGTGAGCTGTCAGCACAGAGCCCGACACGGGGCTCGAACTCACAAACTGCAAGAGCCAAAGTCGGACGTTTAACTGAGCCCCCCAGGCACCCCAGTAATTCTGTTAACACTGGGCTGAGGCCATGTATAAAACTCAAATGCCACCATTAAAGTAAACTGTCAGTGTAACCACCATTCGGCCTCCCAGCTTACAGTCCACAACCCTGCAACATATTCGATTTCCTTCCTGAATCTTCCTCAGTATTTCTAAACACAGATCTAATGCTGTGACAGTGACATGAAAGCCTCACTGCCCCTCAGTTTTCCATAGGATAGAGTCTAAAGATCTCAGCCTGGAGTTCAAGGCTGTTTTCTGTTCCCACCTTACCTCTTCCCACACGTTTTCTGCCCACACCCTATAATCTGTAGTCCAGCCACCAGCACCCACACCGGTCCCTAGATCTTCTGTGCCCTGTAACCTTAGAGAGCTTTGGTCCTGTTGGGTCTCCTCCCATCGCCCTCTCTTTGCCTGACAAATTCCTGTTTGTTATTTTAGGCCTAATTCAAATGCATTCGCCCGTAAGCCACATGTTTTCACTGCTCCATACCCAGTCAGAATGATCTTTTCCTACTCTTTGCTTTCTGGATATTTGGTTAAATCCTCTGTTATAGCACTCATCACTTGATTTTTTTTTCACATTTATTTATTTTTGAGAGACAGAGACAGAGCGTGAGCAGGGGAGGGGTAGAGAGGGAGGGAATCACAGAATCAGAAGCAGGTTCCAGGCTCTGAGCTGTCAGCACAGAGCCCGATGCAGGGCTCGAACCCACGAGTCGTGAGATTGTGACCTGAGCCGAAGTTGGACACTTACCCGACTGAGCCACCCCGGCGCCCCCATCATTTGATTTTACAGCTAGTCTTGTGTGTTCTGTTCTTTACCTGATGCTACTGTGTATTGAGTGTCTAGCAGGTTTTTAAATCACTATTTATTTCTGTTTGTTTTCTCGCAATAAGAATTTCAAATGATACAAAAATCAGGAAAAGTAGAGAGTATTCTGTGTAGATTTCCCTTATTCTTGTTCTGCACCTGCCTGGTTCCCTCCCCAGTGGCCAAGGCCGTGTCTCAGTTTTTCGTGGCCATAATAACACGGTGTAACAACCATAAAACTTGGCGGCCTGCAGCAATACATGTTTATTTAGCACAAGAATCTGTGGGGTGCGGCTGATTGGGCAGGGCTTACCCGTGTATCTGCAGCGAGCTGGGGGGCCGCCGAGCGGCTCGGCAGACGCGTCCAGGCTCACACGTCTGGGGGCCAGCTGCCTGTCAGCTGAGCCGGGAGTGTCCATGTGCCTCTGTCATGGCGGGGGGGGGGGGGCAGTGGGTCCTCCTCCTCACGGTCGTGGAGAGCAAGCCCGGGGGCTGTGTCACACAAGTTCTTCCCAAACCTTTGTTTGTGTCGCATTTGCTGATGGCACAGTGGCCAGGTCCAGTCACGTGGTTGAGCACAGACTCCCAGTGGGAAGGCGCTGGAGAGAGTGAGGAGGTCGGGCGGTTATGTGCCACATGCTTTTCTCCAGATTCTGGACACAGGTAAGTAAAAGCCTAGATGTACTTTCATGAACATAAACGGTAGCACGATGCTCGTTGTTCCCGTGCTTTACTTCTTCTCCCGGCACTTTTTCACTTCCATGAATACATAATGTTTTATCGTCAGGTGTGTGCTCTTCAAGAATAGCAGGCTAGGGAGCCTTGAATCCGCTTCCCTTGCCCGGGCTGCGGCGAGCCTTCTGAGCGGGATGGCTTCGGCGGAGGAGCAGCCCGGACTTAGAGCCGTGAAGGCAGAGGAGGACCGTGTCTGGGACCAGGAGACCTTCCTTCGAGAGAGCGGCATTTCTACTCAGGAGGCCTCCCGCCAACTTTTCAGGCACTTTTGTTACCAAGAGGCCCCCGGGCCCCGCGAGGCGCTGCGCCGGCTCCGCGAGCTGTGCCGCCAGTGGCTGCGGCCCGAGACGCACAGCAAGGAGCAGATCCTGGAGCTGCTGGTGCTGGAGCAGTTCCTGACCGTCCTGCCCGCCGAGCTCCAGGCCTGGGTGCGGGGACAGCACCCGGAGAGCGGGGACGAGGTGGTGACGGCGCTGGAGGGTCTGGAGAGGGAGTTCAGTGAGCCTGAGAATCAGGTGAGAGTAGGAAGATGGGCTCCCAGACGCCGCGTACCGAGTGACCCGGGCCAGCTGGCTGCAGCCAGTTCTCAGTTTCTGTGTAACAAACTACCCCCAAGCGTGATGGCTTAAACAACCCCAGCACTACCTCACGGACCGTGTGCGTCAGGACCTAGGGAGCTGCTTAGGAGGGTCTCTCACGGGATTGCAGTGAAGATTTGTTTTCTTAACTTGGATTGTCTTTTTACCAGTCCTCTGAGGCTGGGGTGATCTAACCCACTCTCCTGAGGTGGAGAGGGAAACTGAGGCATAGAGCAACAGGGCCTTACAGTGAGTCAGGGCCACAGGCCGCCCACTCCAGCGACCCCCGTTAATCCTGCCACCCAGAACCCAGACACGGTGAGGCGAGGCGTAGCACCGGGGTCGCTGGAGTGGGTGACCGCAGGGCTGGGGCCTATTCCAGCCCCGTGCACAGGGGAGCCCCCTTCCGGCTCGCCTGGGGCTGGTGGATCCACTTCTGAGACTGCTCCCCCCGTGGGTGCTGGTGGGCGCCCCAGTTCCTCACTGGTGTTGGCCGGAGGGCTTAGTTCTTTGCCGCGTGGGCTTCTGCCTCGGCTGAGTGTCCTCACGCATCAGCTGTCTTCCCTGAGAGAGAGAGAGAGACAGACAGACAGACAGAGAGAAAAGGAGCATGAGGATAGAGCCACAGTGCTTTGTATGACTTGGTCTCAGCAGAAGTTGTGGACCATTGCTTCTGAGTCACTAAGTACAGCTCACACTCAAGGGGAGGGAATCAGGCAGGAGTAGGGATTGAACTCTGGGCCTGTCCCCATGCCATCCCTCTACACAATGTTTCGGACGGTTCCTTCCATAGTATATTAGCCTGGGCTCCCGTGTCCCTCTCGTATGAACCCAAATATACCTACCTGCCTCCAGGCCCCAGACGATGCCCCTGGCCATTCAGAAGCGCTGTCAGAGGATGGGGTGCATGTGAAGGCCAAGCAGGAATCAAGAGCCATCCAGCTTCAGGCCACGGTGACACAGCTCCAGTGTGAATCTCTTGGTCCCCACAAATTTGGGGAACAAGGTAAGGACTTTGACGGGTCCACCTGGGATCTCTGGTGGCCCTGTGTAGGGTAGCAGTTAAGACCGTGGACTCTGGGGTCAGAGTGCCTGTGTTGTAACTTAAGCACGGCCACTTAGCAGCTCTGTGACATTGGGCAGGCCCGGTGGCCATCCGGCACCTTTGGTTGACGCGTCCACGGGATGGAAATGAATCGTCACAGTCCTAGAGTCGTTTGGGGATTTGCTGAGTTAATGTGTGTGAAAGAGGTGGAACCGCGCCTGCTTACACACCTCCTTTCGGGAGCCTCGCCCTCTCCGGGGCCCCTGCGGCCATCGCAGCAGTGCTCCTGACCCCGCTCTGGTCTCGGGTTCCTCCGGAGCCCTTGTCTTCCTCACTCCGCCAGTTCTGTGCTCTTAGAGCGCGTGTGCTCGGACAGGATCTTCCGATGCCCCGTCCCGTGGCTGCGCTGCCCCTAAAGGACAAAGACGTGACGCTGTCCGTGCACTTCCGTTCCAGGTGCCGCCGTCGTACCAGAAAGCCAGGAGTCGGCCGCGCGGCAAGAAGTCTTGAAGGAAATGGAACGTTTTGGAAATAGCCGACTCCGAAGAGACGCTCCCCTGGACTCTCGGTGCCGGGAAGCTTGGAAGCGGGGGAGCAGGGCGGGAAAGCCGAGGGGACGCGCCGCCGCCGGAGAGCGGCCGCACAGGTGCAGCGAGTGCGGGAAGGGCTTCGCCCAGAGCTCGGTCCTCACTCAGCACCAGAGAACCCACACCGGGGAGAAGCCGTACGAGTGCGACGAGTGCGGGAGAGCCTTCAGCCAGCGCTCCGGCCTGGTCGAGCATCAGCGGAGCCACACCGGGGAGAAGCCCTACGTGTGCGACGAGTGCGGGAGAGCCTTCGGTGCCAGCAACGGGCTCATCAGACACAGGAGGATCCACACGGGGGAGAAGCCCTACGGCTGTGAGGAGTGCGGGAAGGCCTTCCGCCTGAGCTCGTACCTCGTTCAGCACCAGAGGATCCACACGGGGGAGAAGCGCTACCGCTGTGGCGAGTGCGGGAAGGCCTTCAGCCAGAACGCGGGGCTCTTCCAGCATCTCCGCGTCCACACGGGGGAGAAGCCCTTCCAGTGCGGCCAGTGCGGCAAGCGCTTTAGCCGGCGGACCCTGCTCGGCAAGCACCAGAGGAGCCACACGGGGGAGAGACCGTACACGTGTGACGAGTGCGGGAAGGCCTTCGGCCACCACTGCAACCTCATCAGGCACTTTAGAACCCATACCATTGCCAAACCGGACTAATTCCCCGGACCCCCAGACTCCTAGATGGGGCCGTCTTGGAGAGTCGGCTTTTCACGTGGCGCATTTGGTTTTGGCCAAGTTTACGGTGCTCCGGAACGAGTAGCTCGTCTGCAGACTCGGTGCCGGGGTCTCCCGGCGAACGGCCGTGGTTGTGGGCGGTTCCGGGCACCCCCCTTCTTCCCTATCCTTCGGTTCGTTTCTAATGATTTCCCTCAAAGGAGACCGAAATCACCTGGAAATAAATTGCTGCGGAGGGGCTGTTCATGGGTGATACTGAATACTGAACAACTCTGAAAAACTGGTTTCTGCGTATGTGTATACGTTTTAAAGATTGGGTAAATCCAGGAGCGCCGGGGGCCTCAGTATACTCTTTAAAGATTAGGTGAATCCAGGGGTGCCTGGGTGGCTCAGTCGGTTAAGCATCCGACTTCGGCTCAGGTCACGATCTCATGGTCTGTGAGATCGAGCCCCGCGTCGGGTTCTGCGCTGACAGCTCGGAGCCCGGAGCCTGCTTCGGATCCTGTGTCTCCCTCTCTCTCGGTTCCTCCCCCACTCATGTTCTGTCTCTCTCTGTCTCTCAAAAAATGAATAAACATTAAAAAAAATTTAAAGATTGGGTAAATTCAAAGGATATTAAGACGAGGTGCTCCCCACCCCCCCCTTAAAAGTTACATTTTATACACACCTAAGGGTTGGGAATGAGAATCAGTGCCGTGGTCTCCCCGAGGAATGTGGTGGACGACCATCAGAGGGGGTGGTGTACTCTCTAAGCAGCGTTGTCCGTGGCGTGAAACGTGTGGTCCTGACAGCTTAGAGCGCTGTGTGCCGGGAGATATCTAAGTGCAGGTCTTACCATATTTCAGGTTTCCGGTTTTGTTGTAAATAATGAGGGGACACTTGAACGCTTGCTCGGTGCACTCTTTCACTTGCAGCCTCTCGGTCAGCGTTCTTCCCCCGCCTCTGCCTTTTGGAGGTCGGTCAGCGACGTTGAGTGCCCTTGCAAGAATCATGGAGGGGGCTCTGTGGAGGAGGGGGGCCGCTGACCTGGGGCGGCTGCTGACCTGGGGCGGCCTGCTGCTTAACTGGAGAGACCGGCACGCACAGACCGTCCGCTGTCAGAGTTCAGCACGGGCTCTGGCACCAGACAGCGTGGGTTCCAGTCCTGCCCTCTGTTTGTGAGCCGTGCGACCTTGGGTAACTCACTGTAGACCCTGCGCTAGTCTCCCCACCTATAACGGGGTGCTAACGGCGCCCTTCGCACGGGGCACATGAGACTAAGTTAACACGGGCGCCTGAGTGGCTCTGTCGGTTAAGCGTCCGACTTTGGCTCAGGTCACGATCTCACGGTTCGTGAGTTCAAGCCCCGTGTCGGGCTCTGGGCTGACAGCTCAGAGCCTGGAGCCTGCTTCTGATTCTGTGTCTCCCTCTGCTACTTGCATTCTGTCTCTCTCATCGTCTCAAAAGTAAATAAACATTAAAAAAAAAGACTAAGTTAACACAAACTTTGAAACATGTAAGCCAGCTCTCAAAAACTGTGCACTGTGATTTAGAAAAGAAACGATACCATCTAATGAATATAGGTGGCATTGTGAGCATGCTGGGACTCCCTGGGATGTTAAATGCCCCTGCGGACATTCTCATTATACTTGTCTCCACAGTCAAAATCTGAGGCAGAATTTCTAAAATGAGGAAGTAAAAGTTCAGCTTTAAAGTATACTGTGCTAAACCTTTGTTTTTGAAGTTTATTATTAAAAAATTAGAATTGTGTGTGTGTGTGTGTGTGTGTGTGTGTGTGTGTGGTTTCCCTTATAGCTCTTACAGTTTAGGGAGGTGGGGTGGCTCTTTAAGTTTCCTTGACTGTTTCATTTGTGAGTAGAACAATTGGCTAAATTCGGATTATCCTAGAATAATGCTTATCAAATTTTAGAGTACCTACAAATCGCCTGGGATCTTAAAGTACAGACTCTAATTCCAAAGGTCGGAGCGGAGCCCAGCAATCTGCATTTTCAGCAGGCTCCTGGCGCTGCCGCTGGTGCCCGGAGCACCAAGGCCACGAGGCTCTTCGGAAATGCGAAGGGGCGCCAGGCCCGAGCGGTTTCCCTCCCGCCGCCTCCGTCCTGCAGCCTCCGTGGTCGGCAGCGTGTAGTCCCCAGAGCTGTGCTCCGCCCAAGAGGGCGGAGGGGGAGGCGGTGTCTGGCACAGGCAAATCCAGCCCGGCCTTCACGCGGGGAGTCTGAAAGACGCCCTCCATGTTCGCCTAGACAACGCTCCGGTCCTCGTCCTTCGTGCCTGAGCTGTGCCCGAGCTCCGGGGGTGGAGGCCCAGGGGCTGCCCCGCGCCCACGAGCGCACCGCAGGCCTGCCGGCCCTCACCCCCGGCCCTCCCGGGGACCCTGGGCATCCAGGACCCAGGGGCCAGGTCCCCGCTGAGGTGTCTGTACCTGCCGCTCCCACATACCGCCCTGAACCGGAGCCTGCCCCTCTGGGTTCCCCACCCCAGGGCTCCGCACGTTCCCGTCTCCTTCCCTCCTTCCCTTCTCTATTCGGGAAGGCAAAGAAAGGCCCACAGAGGAGAAAGCAGCCACAGGAAGCCAGAGGGGCAAAGGAGAAAAGCAGGGGGTGGGGGAGAGGAGGCCTTCTGAGGGGTGCAGGGGGAGAGTCTGGAAGAAAGGCCTCATTAAGGGCGAGCCTGCAGCAGGGAGAAAATGGAAGGGAGAATCTGGGAATGTTTTCATTTTATTTTTCAGGTTCTGTTTCAATAATCTGGTCCAAGTGTTGCCCAGTAAACTGGGGAGACTCTGGGCCCTGGAGTCTCGACCCGGCCTGTCCCAAAGATGTTTATTTTAAACAGGAGGTTTTCGGTCTGATCAGAAGAATTCAAGGACACAGCAAATGAGCGACACAAGGGGGAAAGTTTATTTAAAAAGTACGCTCTTGAGGGGCGCCTGGGGGGCTCAGTTGGTTTAGCGTCCAACTTGAGCTCGGGTCATGACCTCGCAGTTCATGAGTTGGAGACCCACATCGGGCTCTGTGCTGACAGCTCGGAGCCTGCTTAAGATTCTCTCTCTCTCTCTCTCTCTCTCTCTCTCTCTCTCCCCCCCCCCCCCCCCCCCACATGCTCTGTGTCCCTAGGGCTTGTGTTTTTTCTTGACAGTTGTTAAGGGGGTGGAATATCCATTATTTGGAGCAGGAATTTCTTGGAAGCAGGATTTTTTGGTTGTTTGTTTGTTTTGGGCCTTGTCTTCATTATGTGGTCAGGGGTTTCTGGCCTACCTTGTCAGTAATCTTGGGCCTGTGCTTTGTTCTGGAATGCTGCCAAGACAGGTCTCTGACCCTCTCCATAGCTGGCCCTGACTTCCCCTTTGCTAACCTCCGGGCATTCCTAAACAACTGCTACTCTAAGTTTCATTAATATTTGTGGAAAAAGCACGGGGTGCCTGGGTGGCTCAGTGGGTTGAGTGTCCGACTTCAGCTCAGGTCATGAGCTCACGGTTCATGAGTTTGAGCCCCGCGTCGGGCTCTGTGCTGACAGCTCAGAGCCTGGAACCTGCTTCAGATTCTGTGTCTCCTTCTCTCTCTGCTCCTCCTCCGTTTGCGCTCTCTCAAAAATAAACATTAAAAATTTTTTTTAAATATATTTGTGGAAAAAACATTTAAAGACCCAATTTCCAAATATCTCCCTTTTATTAAAACAAATCTAATCATCAGATAGCATTATAATTTATGGATCTATTAATTACTTATTTTCCATTTTCCAGTTAGAACATGGCCCGTTTTATCCAAAGATACCAAATGCTACGGCAACAAGCAAACCAAGCGAAGCCCAGAGTGTCTCTATGAGTGTTGGTTCCTCACGAAAGTTGAGGCTTTACTGACTGACCCAAATGGCTTCCTAGTTTCTGATCGCTTAGCCTTCTAGCTGGTTTTCTGTAATGCTGCGCACAAGACACTAGTCCAGACATGTCGAAAAGAACTCCACTTGGGACATCTGGGACTCTGGTTTTCCTTACATTTTCCCGTTAGGAAGGACTTGCAGGTGTAGGCTCATATGTATTGTCCGTAAAGCCTGCCAGAGTTCGCTGGGGGTGGGAGGTGGTTTTCCAGGAGTTGTGGAACACAGTTCTCTGTTCCTTTTAGTTTTATTTTTTTTTTATCTTATTAAACATTTTTTTAACGTTTATTTTTGAGAGAGAGACAGAGTGCACGCGGAGGAGGAGCAGAGAGAGAGGGAGACACGGAATCGGAAGCAGGCTCCAGGCTCTGAGCTGTCAGCACAGAGCCCGAGGCGGGGCTCGAACCCACGAACTGTGAGATCGTTCCCTGAGCGGAAGTCCGATGCTCAACGCACTGAGCCACCCAGGTGCCCCTAATTTGTTTTACTTTTAGACTAAGGCTTGAATAAGATCTAAGGATATTAAACGGGGCAGATAGGGTGCTGCCTGTGAATGTCACTTCTAAACAGCCGTAATACACTCTCATGTGTCTCAGTTTCTCCCAGCAAGGCCTAAGGCCGTCTGGGGGCTCAGAGCACTGGACAATCAGTCCTTATGGATGCGTCCCCGGATAAACCAATCATGAATTACCTTACGAGACAGGAAATTCCTATGGGAGAGCTAAATCTCGAGGAATTCCTCAGATACTCCCGCTAGGCTTTCGGTCACCTGAAGGCACCATTTGGCCAGAAGCAGCAAGTGTCCCTTCATCTGAGCTGTGATTCAGTCTCTCACTTTTCTAACCAGAAAATTGTATCCGAGCCTTATATTAGTAACATCAATTAGTACAATGCTAAATTAAGACGACCAACCATAAACTTCCCCCTCTAGGTCATCCCCACTTAGAGAACATCACCTGTAACCTTTGACCGCTCAAATTACAAGCCCATCAACTCAAATTGAGGAGCTCTGGAGAGCGGGAGAACACACCGGCTACACCTTGGAGGGGCCGCGAAGTCAGGGGTATCAAGGGCCCGTGCTGGTACCCGCTGTGCTTTCTCCAGCACTCCCGCGGTTTTCAGGTAAGTTGCTCTGAGCTCCTACGGCTACACCAAGAAATGTTGGGCGCAGAATGAACAAACCTTTTAGAATTTCTTTACAAAAGGAAGAGTTTTTAATTGCAGCCCAAGTTAGGACAGCTGCCAGGGATACACAATCTTCAAAAAGGGCTCCGGTAAGGGAGTGTTTGGTGTTGCGGTGTATACGTTTTTACATAAAAAGTTGCAAGTCCTCGGGGAGCTTCTGGAACTGTTTTAGTATCTGCAGGGCAGCATGGCTTTAAACTTACTGCACCCGGGGATGGTGATTCCTTTTTCTTTTGTGTTCAGAATGCTTTTTGGTAACTTTAACCAGGCAGAGGTACAATGTGTGTTCAGGGCAGAAAGAGAGCCCCTGCTTTGAGGTTTTGCCCAGGTGTTCTGCCTTTGGCAAATGTTAAAGTATAGCTTCCCTGGGAGTCCAGGAGCAGGGCCCGCAAACACGAGAAGCTGAAAATTTCCTTTACCGTGGGAGGTGAGGGAGGCCCTCGGTACAATGTGGGAAGAGGGTAGGCCTCCCAGCAAAGGGATGAGGTGGAGCAAAGGCCCTGAGGGAAGGAATGAAGATAGCTTTCCATTGGGTTTGTGTAATGATCCTCACCTTCCCGCAGAAGGGGCGGCCGTGGGCATTCACCACGGGCCTTTATAACTGCGTCAACGGAGCCCCGCGTCGGCCTCATGTTGTACTTGATCGAGGTTCATATTTGAGGCTGACTGACGCCCCCATCTAGTGCCTCCTAGTAAGTGCCCGGAAGCTTTGTGCACCTGGAAAGTCGCTTTTTCCTTCCTCACCTAGAAGGAGTAGGTGGTGCCTCACACACAGGTATCGGCGTCATTGCCGGGAGACTCGCAGCGTCCGGAGCCCGCAGCCTTCGCGCGCACGGGAGAACGCGGCGCTGAGCGGGGGGGACAGGTCCGACGGCCGGCGAGCGGCGGGTAGGGGACGGGGAGAAGATGGGTGGGGGCGGGGAGGGGGCGGGCGGGGCAGGTGGGGACTGGGGGGCGCTGGGGTCCGGCGGCAGGCGCAGAGAAGTACGCTAGTTTGTCAGCACAGCGCAGGTGTTCGTTAGTCTGCAGCTGTGTGCCCGCGGACGAGCTCCTCCCGTCTCTGCGCCGCTGTGGAAGGGCTGAAGGCGGGGGGAGGGCGCATCTCAGGAGGCGAGGCAACAGGTGAGAAACCCATTCCTGCGGCAGGTGAGAAGTGGGACGGGGCCGGGAACTGGAAGGCTGGGGCCAGCCTGGCTTCCTACGGGAGGCCCGCTTTGGGGGAGTGGGGAGTGGGGCACTTCTTCCTCCTCCACTGGCCGCCCGCGAGGAGGCCAAAGAGCGGACACAGCCTCCGAGCAGCCTAGAGCGGCAGCGGAGGTGGCCGGGCGTGCGCCGGGAGGGGGTCCGGAGCCTCGGTGGTAGCCCCGCCGCGGCCGGGTGAGCGCGGGCCTCGGCCCCGGGGTGACGGCACGGAGCGCTAGGGTGCGCGCCCGCGGGCCGCGTGGGCATGACGCGGTGCCTCCCTGGGCTCCGAGCCGTGTCTGGGAGGAGCGCTAACCCCCTCAGGCGGCCGGGCCGGACTTTCGTCCCTACGGCCCTCCTAGAGCGGAGGGCGCGCGTTGCGGGCTGCTCCCCGTGGGCTGGCGTGGAGGTCGTGTCCCGTGGTCGCTGCTGGGGACGACATCGCCGGCCGGACTCGCGCATGGCCGAGAGTGACGAGCGGCTCCCCGCGCATGTGCCGGCGCGCTTGCCGTTCGCGTCTACCGCTTGAGGTTTTCCTCGAGGGCGTCCCAGCCCATGTCTGTGAGTGCTGCTACTTACATGTGGCGGCGTATGTTTACACGGTGTAATATTCTGTGTGTGTGTGTGTGTGTGTGTGTGTGTGCACCTACCAGACGTACATGTGCGTGGTCACTGCGCTCGGGCGTCCTCCCTGCTTTATAGAACACACCTCCTTTATCACGCACTTCGGTATGTGATCTCCTTCAATTAAACGATGATGGTAAAAGTGTACTTTATTATGCCTACGCACCCATGCTTCCCGCTTTGTGTTTTGGATACTGACCCTTTACGGGATATGTCGTTTGTAAATCTCTTCCATTCATTGTTTTGTCTCTTAGATGGTTTCCTTTGCTGCACAGGAGCAGCACGTGCTCCCAGTAGTTTATTTTTGCTTTAGTTTCCCTTGTCTCGGTAGACACATCGAGAAATATTTTGCTGCCACCAAGGTTGAGAAATTACTGCCTATGCTCTTAACCTAGGATTCTTATGGTTTCAGATCATATATTTACGTCCTTAATTTATCTTGGGGGCATATTTTCATCTGTGGTGAACAAAGGTCGTCTGGTTTTATTCTTTTGCATGGAGCTGTCCAGTCCCAACACCATTTGTGAGGAGACTTTTTTCCATTGTATATTTTTGCCTCCTTTGTCGAAGTTTAATTGACCATATAATTTTGGATTTCTTTCCTGGATCTCTATTCTGTTCCAGTGCTTTATATGTCTGTTTTTGTGCCGGCACCATACTGTTTCAATTAGTACAGTTAGGGAGAATAGCTTGAAATCTGGGATCGTGACACCTCCAGGTTTGTTTTTTCAACGTTTTGGCTATATGGGGTCTTCTGTGGTTCCTATACAAATTTTAGGATTATTTGTTCTGGTTCCGTGAAAAATGCTGTTGGTGTTTTCATAGTGGTTGCATTAAGTCGGTATATTGCACTGGGTAATATAGATCTTTTAAGAGTAATTGTTCTCCCGCTCCAGGAACGCTCATGTTTTATTTATTTTTGAGAGAACACGTGTGTGCAAGCAGGGGAGGGGCAGAGAGGGAGGGAGACACAGCATCAGAAGCAGGATCCAGGATCCCAGCGGTCCAGTGCCAGATGTGGGGCTCCAACCCACAAGCCATGAGATCATGACCTGAGCTGGTGCTTAACTGAGCTGCCCAGGCTTCTGGGGAGCATGGACTGTTTGTTTGTGTCATTGTCAGTTTATTTCACCAGTGTTCTTATAGTTTTCAAAGTACAGCTCTTTTACCTCCTTGGTTAAGTTTGTTCCCAGGTATTTGATTGTTTTTGGTGTAATTGTAAATAGGGTTGTTCTAATTTCCTTCTACTGCTACTTCATTATAAGTGTATTGATTTTTGTTTTCTGCAACCTTACTGAATTCATCTATCAGTTCTAGTTTTCTGGTGGTGTCTTTAGGATTTACTCCATGTAGTGTCATGTCATCTGCAAATAGTGAAAGTTTTCCTTTTTCCTTACCAATTTGGATGCCTTTTATTTCTTTTTCTGGTCTGATTGCTGCCGCTAGGACTTTGAATGCTATGGTGAAAAAAGTGGTGAGAGTGGGCATCTTTGTCTTGTTTCTGATCTGAGGAGAAAAGCTTCCCCCCCCCCCCCACCGTTGAGTTTGATGTTAGCTGTGGCTTTTTCATATATAGCCTCTATTATGTTGAGGTATGTTCCCTCTAAACCTTCTTTGTTGAGGGTTTACACTATGGATGTCGTACTTTGCCAAATGCTTCTTCATCTATTGAAATGGGTCATATGGTTTTTACCCTTTGTCTTGTTGATGTGAGGTAGCATGTTGATTTGCAAATGTCAAACCACATTTGCATCTGAGGGATAAATCCCACTTCATTGTGATGCATACATTGTAAAATATATTCTTGGAATCAAATTTGCTAATATTTTGAAGATTTTTGTGTCTGTGCTCATCTGAGATATTGGCCTGTAGTTTTTCTTTTTTGGTTAGTGGTGCCTTTGTCTGTTTTGGTATCTGGGTAATGCTGGCCTCATAGAATGAATTTGGAAGCTTTCCTTCCTCTTTTTTTTTTTTTTTTTTTTTTTTTTTTTTTTTTTTTTTTTTTTTGCAATTGTTTGGAAGAGTAGGTGTTAACGCTTCTTTAAATGTTTGGTAGAATTCACCTGTGAAACCATGAGGCCCTTGACTTTTTTTTCTTGGGAGCTGATTACCAGCAATGAAATTTGAGTTTGTAATCATTCTGTTCAAATTTTCTATTTCTTCTTGATACAGCTTTGGGATGTTACATGTTTTTAGGAGTTCATGCATTTCTTCTAGGTTGTCCAACTTGGCATGTAATTTTTCATCATATTCTCTTAATCCTTTGTATTACTGTGGTATCGGGTGTCAGCTATCTTTTTTCCGATTGTGTTTGAGTCATTTTAGGAGTCTGGTTTAAGGCTTATCGATTTTTGTTGATCATTTCAAAGAAACCATCTCCTGGTTTCATTGATCTGTTTTGTTTTTTTTTATAGTTTTAATTTTTTTTTCTTAAGTAGTCTTCATGTTCAGTGCAGAGCCCAACACAGGGCCTGAACTCACAACCCTGAGATCAGTCCCTGAGCTGAGATCGAGTCAGATGCCTAGCCCACTGACCCACCTAGGTGCCCCTGCTGTAATCTTTCTTCCCTTTCTTCTACTGATGTTGGAATTGGCTTTTTTTTTTTTTTTCTTCTTCTGGCTCCCTTAGTGTAAGGTTAAATGGTTTTTGAGATTTTACTTTTTGTTGTAGGCTTGCATTGCTATAAACAAACCGCTTGTGCATTTCAAAGATTTTTGTCCTAAATGTTTTTATTTTCATTTGTTTCCATGCTTTTAAAAAAAATTTCCTCCATGATTGCTTGTGTGACCCATTCATTGTTTAGTAGCATGTTATTTAACCTTCTTTTATAGGTGTTCTTTCCAGATTTTTTTCATGGTTGATTTCTAGTTCCTCAGCATTGTGATGGGGGTGCAGGAAATGCATAGTATGACTTTGGTCTATTTGAATTTGTTGAAATTTGTGATCTATTTCGAATAGTGTTCTGGGTGCACTTGAGAATAAGTGCATTCTGCTGTTTTAGGATGGAATGTTGTAAATGTATTTGTTAGATCCATCTGATCCAATGTGTCGTTCAAAGCCACTTTTTCCTTGATGTTCTGTTTGGATGATCCATTCGTGTATAGGGAGTAATAAAGTCCCCTATTAGTATATTACTATGGCTACTTCCTTTATGTTTGTTACTAGCTTCTCTGTTTTGGTGATTATGATTATATAGTGTCCTTTCTTCTTGTAACAATCTGTATTTTAACACCTATCCCTTTCAGTTAGTGTTCTTGTATTTGAGGGGTAAATACCCCATAGTGCAATCCTTGAATCATAGGGCAATTCTGTTTTTAATATTTTGAGGAACCACTGTGCTTGTTTTTCATAATGGCTGCACCAACTTGCATTCCCAGCAACAGTGCAAGAGGGTTCCTTTTTCTCCACTTCGGCAAGGACACTTATTTTTTGTGTTAATTTCTTGTTAATTTTAACCATTTTGAAAGGTGTTAGGTGATACCCCATTGTACTTTTGATTTGCATTTCCCTGATGGTGAGTGATGTTGAGCCTCTTTTCATGTTACTGTTGACCATCTCGATGTCTTTTTTGGAGAAATGCCTGTTCATGCCTTCGGTTTCTGTTTCATGGTGTTTGTTTTGGTCTTCTGCTTATTAGAGTATTTGTTTTGTTGGTCTTGAGTTGTAGAAGTTCTTTATATATTTTGGATAGGTCATTTGCAAATATCTTCTCCAATTTAGTAGGTTGCCTTTAAGTTTTGTTTTCTTTGCTGTGCCGAAGCTTTTAATTTTGATGTAGTCCCAATAGTTTGTTTTTGCTTTTATTTCCCTTGCTCTGGAGAACAATGCTGCTATGGTCAGTGTCCGAGAAATTACTGCCTGTGTGCTCCTTTAAGATTTTTAGGGTGTTAGGTCTCACGTTTAGGTCTTTAATCCATTTTTGAGTTTATTTTTGTGTATGGTCCTCCAGGGGCACCTGGCTGGCTCAGTTGGTAGAGTATATGGCTCTTGATTGTGAGTTTGAGCTCCACATTGGGTGTAGAGGTTACTTTAAAATAAAATCATGGGACACCTGGGTGGCTCAGCTGGTTGAGTACCCTAATCTTTAAAAAAATTTTTTTTTAATTTTATTTTTTGAGAGGCAGAGACAGAGCACATGTGGGGGGGGGGGGGCAGAGAGAGAGGGAGACACAGAATCCAAAGCAGGCTCCAGGCTCTGAGCTGTCAGCAGAGCCAGATGCGGGGCCTGAACTCACAAACCATGAGATCATGACCTGAGCTGAAGTCGGATGCTCAACTGACTGAGCCACCCAGGCACCCCAAGTACCCTACTCTTGATTTAGGCTCAGGTTAGGACTCCACAGTTGTGGGATCAAGCCCCACATTGGGTTCTGCACTAAGAAAACCTTTAAAAATATTTTAAGTAACATCTATACCCCAAGATCAAGAGCAATACGCTCTATCAACCTAAGCCAGCCAGGCATCCCCAAAATAAAATTTAATTTTTTTAATTAAAAAAAAATTTATATCCAACTTAGCATATATCACAACAGTGATTTCAGGAGTAGATTCCTTAGATTGCTTTAGCTATTTGAGGTCTTTTATTTAGAAAATCTTGGGTTTTTTTTCTAGTTCTGGAAAATGCTATTCATATTTTGGTAAGGATTGCATGAAATCTATAGATTGCTTTGGATATTTATAGATGTTTTAACAGTATTTGTTCTTCCAACCCATGAGCATGGAATATCTTCCATTTGTGTAGTCTTCAATTTCTTTCATCAATGTTCTATAAATTGCAGAGTACAGGTCGTTCACTTCCTTGGTTAAATTTGTTACCTACGTACGTATTATTTTTGGTGCAACTGTAAATAGGACTATTTCTTTCTGCTAGCTCATTGTAAGTGTATAGAAATGCAGATTTCTGTGTATTGATTTTTGTATATTGCTTCCTTACATATTATCAGTTCTAGTAGGTTTTGGTGGAGTCTTTAGGGTTTTCGATACATAGTGTCATGTCCTGTGCAAACAGTGAGTGTTTTACTAATTCCTTACCAATATGGATACCATGGATACCTCTTATTTATGTCATCTAGTTGTTCTGGCTAGGACTTCTCAGTGCTATTTTGAATAAAAGGGGTGATAGCAGACCTCCTTGTCTTGCTCCTGATCTGAGGAGAAAAGCTCTGTTTTTCACATTATGTTGGCTATGGATTTTTCATATAAGGCCTTAATTATGCTGATATATTCCCTCTAGACCTGCTTTGCAGAGGGTTATCATGAATCAGCCAATGTACTTTGTCAAATGCTTTTTCTACATCTATTGAAACGGTCACCTGGTTTTTATCCTTTCTTTTATTGTGATGTATCACATTGTTTTGTGAATACTTAACCACACTTGCATCCTGGGAATTAATCCTGCTTGATAGTAGTGTATGATTTTTTAAAATCTGTTGGATTCAGTTTGCTAATATTTTCTTGAGGATTTTTGTGTCTGTGTTCATCAGATATTGGCCCTTAGTTCTTTTTTTTTTTTTTTTTTTTTTTTGGTGGTGTCTTTATCTGGTTTTGGCATCAGGGTAATGCTGGCCTCATAAAATTAATTTGGAAGTTTTCTTCCTATTCTATTTTTGGAATATTTTGGGAAGAGTGGGTATTCATTCTTCTTTAAATGTCTGGTAGAATTTTCCTGTGAAGAACTTTCCTGTGAAGTTGTGTGGCCCTGGACTTTTGTTTTCTGGGAGTTTTTTGATTACTTATTCAATTTCATTTCTGGTGACTGGTCTGTTCAAATTTTCTATTCTTTTGCTTCGGGAGGCTAGGTTTCTAGGAATTTGTCCATCTCTTCTAAGTTGTCCAGTTTATTGGCACATATGTTTTCCCCAACTGATTTCACAGGGGCTTTATGTCAGCTTTACTCCTAACTTCTTTTCCTGATGGTGCTGTTGTTACCTGATTTGCTTCATATTTCATCATTTTTCTCAGTTTTCAAAGGCACTGCTTCACTTCCAGTTTTTCCTCTGTAGCACTCTTCTTCAGCATGCTTGCCTGGCCCTTCTCTCCTATGCACCATCTGATCCAGTTTTATACTAAAGCTGAGGTCTTCAGCCTCTTATCACCTAAGGTTTTAAGATCATCTGTACATCATGAGTCCCGCCTTAATTTTTCAATTGTAGATTCAGCATCAGTCTTTGGATATTATGGCATTGCCTGAATTAAAAAAAAAAAACAACAAAAATAAAACCTCCACAAAGAATTAAAGAGACACAATTTCCTTCTTTCAATGCACAAATTAATCCAAGTTATTTCCCACATGTTTCACACCAAAATTAGTCATAGAAAAAGGTGTAGCACTCAGTCAATACAATTTTTTAAATTACTTCTTTGAAACTTTACATAGGTCATAGATACGACTTTTTAAAATGTTAATTTCATTACATCAGGTTTGCTTTGGAAGGGTACAATCTGATATATACCTGTGATTTTATCTTGTTAATACTAGCATTATGCGCATTTTATCTGCCTTAATCTGATAGATTAGCATTGTTCTCCAAGTAGAAATGTGCAACATATCTCCGAAAATCCAAGAGGTCTAGAGAGGTATCTGGGTTACAGGCTCTGTGTAGCTGCCATGCATTGTTCATGGCTACATCAATTATGTAGCTCACTAAAATTGAGTACCATTTTTTGCTTCTTATTCTCACCCTGTATTTGGAAATGATTTCATCCATTTTAGCTACACCTTCCTTGCATTCATCATACAATTTCACTATAGACGGTTGAGCTATCTGATGGATCTCCTCATCATCGGCACAACAACTTAGCTCACTGGCCGGTTCTATGCCTACGGCATTGGAGCACAGACTGATGATGCCATCTCCATGCCAACGACACAAAATTATCTCCTCCTTTTCTTCGACTTGGAAATCGAAATACCCCTTCTTCATTTTTTTCATATGTTCTACATTCATAAGGGGACATTTTTCAGTCCTGTTCTCACGAATTGTTCCTGTTGCCCTCACGCCTTTCTTCTTCAAGGCTGAAACCAATTTGACACTTGTAAAGAAGCTATCAAAACACAGGTGATAGGGATATTGGCCTCTCTCTAAAAGGACATCAGCAAAATGCATCACTAGATTTCCACCTAAACCAAGGTTAAGATCCTTATCCACCATCACAGATGATTCTTCTTGATGGGGCTCAAACCAAACCAGATAACCCTGTGTGGTTGTGCCACACCAAATTTTATAGCCAATTCTAATAGGTTTCCCATTCAGGAATTGGTCACTATCAAAGCATTCACACATTGTCTTATCAAAATAATAGTGTTCTTCAAGGGGAGCATAGAGGAGGAAATTTCTATTCATTTGCTTTATGAGAGGCCTCAACTTTGTAAACTTATCTTTTTGATCTAGGTGGTTGTTATCTGCAAAATGTAGGTATGAGAAAATCAATTCAAATCTGTCCCTTCTAATTGCATCCTTGACTAGGTTCTGATCGGTATCCGAGATTTCCCAATACATTCCCCTTCTGGGACGCCTCACAAATCCACTCAAAAGCAAGATCCCAAACAGACACCTTATTTCCTGAACTGTGACTTCCAAGTTGACATTTTTCTGAGATGCATAATTATTGGTTTCATTGACAATCAAGCTGAATGTTTCGTCATCAAAAAATAATTCAAAGAGTTCTACTGGGTTCAACTTTTCACTTTTGAGATTCAAAAGTCCAGAATCCAGTGCTGACCAGCTTGGAAAGTTGGGTTTAAGATCTCTTTTGGTCCAATTCTTCTCTGGGACGTTTGATATCTTTAGCCTTTTTGGAGCAGGGTGGGCCTCAGGCTTGTTCTCTTCTTCTACATCTGAGTCACCAGAAAATGCAAGGCCTTGGAGCAGTTCACTCACTCGAGCTTTGTCCTTTTTTCTCCCTTTTCGGGTAATGTCTCCTGCAGCATATTCCAAGGAGGAGATGTGCATTCGGGCCCACAAGTCACCTGGGTGACGGTCCTTCAGGGTGTTCATATGTACAACTGTCCTGTCAGTACAGATTGAGGTACCAGGTGGCTGGAGCATACAATCTCTGGAAATGAAAAAATTACCATATTATAAAAATCCTTAGTCTTCCTCACCATGACATCATGAATCTGGTGACACCTAAGTATTCTTCTGCAAAGACTACCCCCTTCTCACTCCTAGGACTTTGGCCAGACCTAACACTGGGGGCCTCCCTCCCAGTAGCTGTTGAGTCTGAAACAAGGAACTGGGCAGCTGAGGGCAGTGCCTCCCCCATCTTCAGGAGCGAGTGGCAAACATCCCATGTTCCTTTGGGCCCAAGTTGAATCACCCCAGCCTCTACAGTGGGAGATGGGCCGAGTCCTCTGCTTCAGGGCTTCCCTGTCCAGTTGAGCTTCCGTCAGTAACGAAGCTGAGGGTTTCCAGAATCCTTTTACTCCTGTAGCTCTATCAATTGACTCTAAACCTGGACCAAGAAGGAGGTTATTTACTGGGCTTCTTCACACCTCTCACAGGATTTCTGAACACGGAAGGATCTACATTCATCTGGTGGACACTCTGCTCTGGGGAGAAACTCAAACTTCCTGCCTTTGAACTGATTTTTATGGGGTTACAAGGAAGCAAGCTAAAGTTACCAAGATGAAACCAACAGGACATTAAACAGTCTAGTTCTAAAAGACTGAAGGGCAAAAAGCAGTGAAGGGAATAGAATTCACACTACATGTATTGACTCATTTCCTTAAAGCCTTTATCATCTGAGGTGTCTCCAGTGTGCTTGTCTGGCCCATTCAACACACCACCCATCCTAGGGTTCCCAAATACTCTCAACTGCAGGGACCCTCCTCGGCCCTGTTGTCATGCTCAATCGCTACCCTCGCATCTCACCAACTCCTCCCTTCCCTCCCTACTTGTGGACCTCACCTCCCTACTTGTGGACCTCATGATCCATCACAGCAGCCCCTCTCAGGCCAGGCTCATCAACCCCCTGCTGCGGTGTCCCTCCTCTAGCCCCAGACCAGCAAAACTTCACCCAGTGGAGACCCTGGCTGGTTCTTCTCCATCCACACCCCAGAGCGAGCAGGGCCGCAGATATCCCACGAGGGACACTGCCGCTCCTTCCCTCTTGCCCCTTTATCCCCTTTCCCCACACTCCACATCTAGGTATCCGCAAACAGAGCCTTATTTCCTACTCCAAAGAGGACCATTTCTCAGGTAGAAACCTGCTCATTGAGACGGTCTGCCTTCCATGGATCCTGTAACTCCTCCCAGTCTTCTCCAACCCTGTCTGGGCACAGGCACATTCACTTCTCTGTCTGCTTTCTCTCCATCTCCTCTGCATCTAGCAAATTCCTGCCTGGTGCCCGAGTCTTGTTTCAGAGGTCAGTGCTCTGGGACGCCTCCTCCAGCATCCCAGGTCTCGGCCGGGTGCCTCTCCATACCCACAGCACAGGCACATGTCCCGCTGCACTGTGGTTCTGTCTGCTCCGCTGTGCCCTCACATGACCCACTGCAGGTGGGGGTCTCTGTGACACAGGCCTCTGAATACAAGTGATAAAATGCTTCCTGAATGAGTAGAAGAAAAAAATATCTAAGTTGGAAACTTCTAAAGATGTGCCTGGAAAACGGTCTTGTCAACCAAACTCTCTTGACCTCTCCTATCAGTTCATCCTGGATTCTCCAAACCAAGTTCTTGATGCATACCTCTGTCTAGTTCACCTTGACCTGTGACACCCAGAGAAAGCTTCCCTAATTACCTGCTTCATGACAGTGGCAGAGTCGGGGACTTTCCTGCCAATGCCCCTTGCCCTCTTCCCTTTAGCCAGTCAGAGACCCCGTTCTGGGGGCAGCAGTGCGTCCAGGTAAAGGCATGAATTGGTCTAAGCCAGGCATAGTAAGTAATGCATTCCCCTTTCCTTGGTACCCCCCGTCCCCAGCTTCTCTTATAGCCAGAGGTGGTCACAGAAGTCCATTTCTGCCCGTGAGGAACGGGGGAGGGCGGGGGGAGACCTCTCCTTTCGTGGTGCCAGGAACAAACAAGGGGAAAGATGCCCTCCTACCTCCTTTCTGTACTCGAGCTGCAGGGACCGTCATGGTCCTCGGTCAGAAACCAGCACACTAAGGATGGTAGAACAAGAGACCAAGAGCCTGGATCCTTCGGTTTGAGAACTGAGTAATGACAAATGCTGGAAGGGTGTGAACCCTCTACTGAGCCGAGTACAGGTGGGGTGTTCTTCTCAGAAGTCAAGTCGGCAATACTGAGCTAACTTTAGTAAAACACACGCTACGACTCGGAGTTCTGTTCCTAGGTGTTTGTCCCAAAGAAGTGCTCGCACAGGGGGCACGTAGAGGCTGTTCCGTGCAGCAGTGTCCCTGCTGACGGGGACCTGGAAGCAGCTGGGTGACCATCTCTGGGGAAGCTGACAGGCCATAGATGTACGTTACAGATAGTATGTGGCAGCTGTAGGTAAAGGAGTAGATGTGTGCAGATAGCTCCTAAAACGTTATGCTGAGTGAGAGAATATTCACAATACCATTTAAGTAGTTTAAAACATTCACATCAAAGTGCCTATTTTTGACAAATATTGACAATGGGTACACATTATGGCCCTAAATGGTAGAAGGAAAGGAGAGGTAGTAGTGGGGGGAAAAGTGGGAAAGAAAGTGTGTAAGTGTGTGTGTGTGTGGCTGGGCAGGGGTAGTGGTGGGGAGATGCTGAGTCAGTTTCTGTTCACTGAAGTTAAACGTCTGACAGGCACAATATATTCCTGTTTTGCAGTTAGAATGGTCACAAAACGTGTCTGGTAGAGCTTGGTTCGGACCTCAAAAGCTTTATGAAAAATTTCACTTCTCTTAACCTTTAAGACCTTTCCATTTTCACTAAGATTTAGCCCCATTTCCCTGAGATGAGCAAGTGTCCCCCCACCCCAGGCTTCAAGCTAATTGTCCCATGATGTTTTCTTCCTCCTCTGTGCTCATCTCGGAGGAGCCAATGGCCTCACCCAATCCAACCCCGCCTTTGATCAGGTCCTTCCCTCTCTGCTTTAGGAGCATCTGCGCTACATCTCCCTCCCTTCCCTTTCCCCTTTTTCCTCCACATCCGAGGCTTAGTAAGTACCTACTACTATCTTTAATTTCCGCTTCATCAGCCACTTTCCTGGTAGTTCTTGTTCAGGACTCTCCCAGTGTTCTTCGTTTCTCCACTGCCATGATAGCCCTCACTCTTGTCTGAATTCTCTTCCTTTTCTGGCTTTTCTTCTCTGTAGCTCCACCAAGACAGAAGGGAACCCAGGGAACGGTGGCCAGGCAGGGTGAACAGTCAGGATAGGATTCCTGGGGGCAACTGTGTACCAACCGAAGGTTTTGTATAATGAGGATACGGACCGGTCCCGTTCCTGGCCCGGGGCCTCCTACCATTCCTGAAGGGAGAGTAGTTCTCTTCCTGTATTCTTCCAGGGAAGCAGCTTTGACCAACTAGGTTCTCTGGTCACTCCAATTTGTTCTTACAGCTGCAGGATCAGTTCCACTTAACATGGACACTCACCTGTTGGGTGCTCCTGAGGCCTCAGCACCTTGCTGTATCTCTTCAAAAGTTTCTTGCTTTGCATTAAACAATCCATCTTTACTTACAGCTTCTTCCGCTAAAATAAGAATATAAATGTCATCATCTGCATTTTCCCCCCCCAATTCAATATCCAGAGGGAATAGGATTTTCAAATTAAAATAATCATCAGGTGCCCCAGAAGTGCCGTCACAGCCAGTCCTACAAAGTGTGGCACAGCATGGGAAGATAATAAGAAACGTCAGTTAGCTGGAGAGGATGTCTGACAAGGCAAAGCAAATTTAGAGAAAACTCTACTTGGACAATAGTATTCGCAGAGAGTGAGGAGAACTTCCTCCGATATGAAGAAGGGATCAGGCAGAGGAGTTTGTGAGACTTCCAGACACGAAGAGCTGTCTGAAGACGACAATGACAGGGAACCCTTTACAGGGAAGAAAATGGGAAGCAAGGCAGGACTCGTGAGAAATGATCAGGGAAGACAACAAGAGTCATTAAGCTGCCTGAGGGGGAGGGATGCAAAATGGTCAAGACGGAGAAGTGTGCAGGCAGAGGGCAGAAGCGGAAGGAAAAGCAAGGGTCTGGAGGGCATGTGGGCTCCCCGGGGCCAGGTCAGAGTTAATGATGGGACAGGGGAGCAGCCCAAGGCTGTCACTACTTAGCAGATGGAAGTCTGTAACCTTCTGAGCTGAGCTCCCATAGAGGAGCGCTCTCTCCTCTGAGCCGGACTCAGAAGGGGCCATTCTGGGAAATCGGCAAAGGACAGCCTCTTGGGGTCCTCGCTGTGGTGAGGACAGGGGTCCAGCTGTGAAGGGTGGTGGCTTCCACACCGTAGACCGGTGGTGCCAAGACCGGGACCATCCTTGCCTCTCTCCTGGGCTGTGGGGGTCGGCAGCAGTCCAGAGGGTTCTCTGGCTGGGAGGTCCCTTGTTCTGATCTCTGCCTTCACATTATAAGGACACCAGTGACCAGCCCTGGGGCCCTCCCAGATCCTGTACAACCTCATCTTCACTTGCTTATACCCACAGCGTGTCTTTCAAGATCAGACCACACTCATAGGTACCTACAGTTAGGGACGCAGATCTTTCAGGGGGACACGGTTCAACCCACACCGTCAGTTACATTGATTGAAAATCCTGTAAGTTTTACTTCCTATACAATTCTTTTCATAAGAGTAAATTAAGAACAGAAGACTCTGGGCTCAACAGGATCAGGGACCAAGTGAGGAGAGGACCCCACAGGCACATGTTTTGAGAAAACTGAGGTAGCGACACAGGACTTAAATTTTAAGTAAATGACTAGGAAAATGATTGAACCACCGTGAGATCAGGGAAAAAAAGGGTCCTCTGTGGCATGTGAAGTTCTGATGACAGAACTCCCATTACCATCGTGACGGTGAGGTCTGTGCAGGAACACCAAGAACCTAAAGGAGCGTGAGGAGGAGCTCCCAAAATAAAGCATCCGGCCCTGAGCCTCAAAGGAGCGGAGGCACAATCTGCGACCAGGCATCTCCCTGCCGGCCCTCCCTCCCTCCAGACGTGGACGTGCCTCCCCCACACGGTACAGAATGAGGCAGCAGCCGGTCACTGGAACGAGCCCCTGCACGAGGCATGCGTGGTCTGCTCTCGTCACAAGGGGAACGTGGGGGGCTGGTGCCACCCAGAAGCTCCCACAGGTGAGGACTGCTACCCACATGCCCGTGAGCTGGGAGGAGACAGGAGTCCCGCGTGAGACCTGACAGCCTTGACGAGCGCCTCTTGTGGGGGCCCGGCCTGCACACCTTCTGTGTGGTGAACATCCCCCATCGCCGTGTCCGCTTTGCCAGGGAGCCTACCATTCTGAAACTTCAGGGCCTGCCATCCACACAACTGAGTGCTTATGAACTGGTCAAGTGCTTTACGGTGATGCACCGGTACATATCAGAGAAGGGAGAAGCTAGTGCTAAAGGAGAAATTAAGCTGAGAACAGATACAAGGCCGGGGGAAACGGGAAAGTAGAAAAGAGGAAGAATTGTGGTGACAGGGAAATAAAGACCCCCCCCCCCCCCCGCCAGACACAAATACAAGTGACATTAGCGTGAGGTAAAAATGTTAGGAATGTGCCACATAGGAGCGGATTCCAGAACGACCGACAATAAGTGGGGCACCTTGGGGGGGGGGGCTCAGCCAGTTAAGCGTCCGACTCTTGATCTTGGTGTGGGTCATAGGATCCAGCCCCGGGTCGGGCTCTGTGCTGGGCCTGGAGCCTGCTTGAAATCGTCCCTCTCCCCGACACTCACACGCGCTCTCACAAAAAAGTAAGCTACACTACCCACGAAACTAATGTAACATCACATGTTAACTACGCTGGAGGTAAAATTAAAATAAATAAAAAATTTCAAAGGCATGTAAAGTCAGGGGCACCTGGCTGGCTCAGTTGATAGAGTATGTGACTCTTAATCTCAAGGTCATGAGTTCAGAGCCTACTTAAAATAAAAATTCTAAAATAAAGGCACATAAAGCCAAACAGACCTTTGTTGATTGACTGCTTAATCAATGACCCATTAATTAACTTGCCCAGGTCCCACCGTTGGCAGATGGCAGAGCTGCAATTCAGACCTCCACCTATCTTTCTTCTTGTCTTTCTGGAATGTTTTCCTCCTGTCCTGGAGCCTGGCGCCAGAATGCTTCTCTCATCTGAAGGATGCCAGGAATGAAAGTAGGTTGGGGGCTGCACGTGGCTCTCCCAGACCCTCCGTTCACATCACCTTTAGGCCATCGTGCTGTCTGGTCTTGACCCTGATGGACAATCCTAAGGCCTTGGCTGCTGGGGCAACCACACCACTGAGGCAGGCACAACTCTAGCCTGCTCAGTTGAGAGAGTGAAGGATTCCAGTTTGGAGGCTAAGGCCTAAACCACTGCCCTTTAATGGAGGCAGGGATCACACCATTCAAATGCCGATATATTGTACCACAATGTGAAACCCTTGACCACTATCTCCTCCTAACTGCTCTGCTGCCTCCGCATCTAAGTTCAAGATAACAGAAAATTGGATTCCTTGGATAATGCAAGAGGCAATTTTGCAAATCACCCTGAGCTAAGAAGAGGCACCAGAATACTACAAAATCAGTTACTGCCTAATGAGATTCTGTGGTCAAGTTCTGTTTTTAAGGCTCACACCTGAATACTGACAGTAAGAAGAGGGGTGTCTAAAAATTCTCAGAGGAGGCACAGTTCCCTCTTTCAACCATCTGACCATCGTTTGGGTACACGGGAGGGAGGGAAGGAAGGGTAGAATTTTCTGGTAAAGACAGCTAAGAACTATGCGAGTATGGGGGCTATGTCATCTGACAATGAGGCCATAGAATTGGCAGGCAGAGAACAGGACACAGGCAAGAAAGAACTGAAGGCCACGAACCAGTCCTATGTGGCCCCCAAAGGAATGAAGAGACAAACTCAGCAGAAGCCAGAACACTCATCAGCATCAGCTAGTAACTGAGCTTCGACTATATGCACAGCAGTGGGCCTGGAGCAAAGGAGGTACAAGCGAAGGAGTTTGCTCTCAGTGGGTTGGGTTTACAGACTGACCAGAGAAAGAGAATGTAGACAAACTGGGTTTGCTGGCAAAAGAACGGAGTTAGACTGCTGGGAAGATGGCACTCACCTCGTTTCTTGGACACAACTACCTAACACTCATCATAGTGTAAATGCCCCAGAAAGCAACCCGAAGGCTGGCAGAACAGAGCCACAACTCAATGTAAAGAAGAGGACACATCGAAGAAGGTAGAAAGGGTGAAGATACAGTGAGGAGCTAATACCCACAGGACTCTCCCCGGGGTGGGGGCACCTGCAGGCACAGGGAGGGTAGACAGACAATCACAGGGTTGCCCATGTGGGAAGATGAAGCCTCATAACATTTGGCTTTGAAAACCAGAGGGGCCGAATTTCAAGATTCTTACAACCAGCAGAACTTAAAATCTGGAATTTTAAAAATCACCGGGCTTGGGGCACTTAAGTGGCTCAATCGGTTGGTTCATCATCCAACTTCAGCTTGGGTCATGATCTCATGGTTTGTGGGTTCAAGTCCTGCGTCAAGCTCTCTGCTGTCAGTGCTGAGCCGGTTTCTGATCCTCTGTCTCCATCTCTCTCTCTGCCCCTGCCCCACTTGTATCCCTGCCTTCTCTCTTTCAGAAATAAACATTTAAGAAAAAAACTCACCGGACTCCGCTCTGGGAAAGAATGGAGGCCAAGAGAAAACTAAGTCCCTGCCCTTAAAGAGACGACACAACAGCCCATGGAGATTCAGCATAGAAGCAGCAGTTGGAAAAACACCTGGGGCCTATGGGAGGCAGAGTTCTTTGCTAAGCTCAGAGCATGTCTGCAGGGACAGAACCCTGGAAGACCACCCCCCAGGGACAAAGGAGCCAGCAGGTGCCATCTCTCTCCCCCAGCCCCCAGGATAGACACAGGGAGACCTGCGGCAGCTAGTGCAGCAGTAACAGTCACTACCTAACTTCCTTACACCTCACCCTGCACTTTGGGGGATCTGAACCCTCCAACCAGGCCTGCCCCAGCACTGTGGGTACCCTCCCCAGAGGACCGTCGAAAACCTTGCTAACACCACCTCTCCCCAACTCGCAAATGTGATGGATCCGCCTCTTCCAACCCAGCTGGCCTCAGTCTCCATTCACAGAGGGCTGTGCACAAAACCTTAGTAAAGCTGCACCTTGGGGATCCACCCCTCCACTACACTTGTGGCCAGAGCCCATCCAAACCGGGGCCACAGGCATGGCAGCATGCAAGCAGCCCAAATGAGCCACCGCCACTCCAGCGTGACTCCTGCTCCAGGGAGAGGAGAAGAGAGTCCTACGTACCACTCCAGGTATAGCCCCAGCAGTGGGCCGGGGGCAGAGAGCTGGTCTGGTCTGGTTGCAGGTCCCACCACCAACGAAAAGTTTCTCAGGTGACAACACAGGGAAAGTGCCCAACAGTTTCCTGCTACTGCATCTCTGGCAAACACCTGGTCTGACTCCATTCGTGCTCGATGCAGTCGCAAGCTGCTTCACTAACACCACAGGGATCCCAGAAGGAGTAGGGAGAGAAGAGAGGGAAGAAAATTTACTTGAAGAAATAATAGCTGCAGACTTCCTAAATGCAGGGAAGGAAAAAGAAATCCAGATCCAGGAGGCAAGAGATCCGCCCCAAAAACTCAACCAAGGAGGTCCACATCAAGACACATGATAAATAAAACAGCAAAAGGTCACGATAAGGACAGTTTTAAAAGCAAGAGGGTCAGCTGGGAAGATGGCACAGGAGACGGACCTTACGCTCGCCACGCCCCACATGAACAACTAGAGAATATCCACATCAGTGTATATAACCTGGAAGTTACCTGAAGACTGACAGAACAAACTCACAACTAAAGACCAAGAAGAGAGCACGCTGAAGAAGGCAGGAAGGGCAAGGATGCGGTCTGAGAGAGAAACAGACCAGACCATGGCCGTCCGTGGTGGGGAGGGAGCTGGTGGCAAGATGATGGGCAAAAACAGGCCTTCACACAGGGAGTCCACAAAAGAGAGGGCAAATTCCCATAACATCTGCCTCTGAAAGTGAGAGGGGCCAAATTTCTTGAGTTCTTATAACCAGTGGGACTCACATCCTGGAATTTTAAAAATTGGCAGGCTCAGTTCTGGGAGAGTCCGAAGGTATTAAGACGAGTCCCCACCCTTAGGGTGACAAACAGCCCGTGCAGGTACAGCGTGGAACGAACAGTCTGAAAAATGGCAGGGGCAGACAGGAGAGTGGTTTGCTCAACTCGGAACATGGCATGGAGAGACGGGTCGTAGGGAGACCCTCCAGGAACAAAGGAGCTGGCAGGTGTCACTTATCTCCCTCACCCCAGCATAAAAAGCAGCCACCTGAGGAACCAGTTCAGCTCCAACACTCTAAACATGACTTCCTTCCACCAAGCCCCCACCCCTACACGTGGTCAGAGCTGCCCTTTCTAGTCCTCCTCAGATTAGTCTCTGCACCCAGGGCCTCGGCCCGCAGAAGAGCTGCACAAACCCTGCCAACACATCTCCTGACAGTGCACTTTGTAGGACCTCAGTTCCGGCAGCGACCAGGGCAGGTCACCTTTCACAAGTGACCTTTCACACCCCTTGTTAAAACACACCCCACTCCCACTAGGGACTAAACACTGCACAGAAGAGGCAAAGAGAAGCTCTGCAGACAACTGGCTCGTGGAAAAACAGGCCAAGATTTAAAAGCAGAACACACACAAGAGACCTAGAAAACACTCCCTGGAGCACCAGGCCTAGGAACAGGGGACACTGCAGGGCAGGGCACTACCGGACCTCTCCTTCACAAGGCTCTTATCCTTAGGAGCGAGAGAAGTAGCTAACTTTCCTATCACACAGAAACACAGAGAACTGGAAAAAATGAGAAAGAGAAATACGTCCCGAACAAAAGAACAAGACCAATCCACAGCAAGAGACCTAAGTGAAATGGGTATAAGTAATATGCCTGATAGAGATTTTAATAATCCTAAAGATACTCACTGAACTTGAAAAAAAAAGTGGAGGACATCAGTGAGACCCTTAACAGAATGGCAAAAAAGAACCAATCAGAGATCAAGAACACAATTCATGAAATTAAAAATACACCTGAAGGACAAATAATCCAGTGAAGAAATGGGCAAAAGACACGAATAGACACTTCTCCAGAGAAGATCTCCAGATAGCTAATAGACACATGGAAAAAATGCTCAACATCACTTATCATCAGGGAAATACAATCAAAACCACAATGAGATACCACCTCACACCTGTCGGAATGGCTCACATTAACAACTCAGGCAACGACAGATGTTGGCGAGGATGCGGAGAAAGAGGAACCCTTTTGCGCTGCTGGTGGGAATGCAAGCTGGTGCAGCCGCTCTGGAAAACAGTGTGGAGGTTCCTCAAAAAATTAAAAACAGAACTACCCTACAACTCAGCAATTGCACTACTAGGTATTTATACAAGGGATACAAGTGTGCTGTTTCGAAGGGACACAGGCACCCCAATGTTTATAGCAGCGATGTCGACAATAGCCAAAGTATGGAAAGAGCCCAAATGTTCGACAGATGAACAGATAAAGATGATGTGGTATATATAATGCAGTATTACCCAGCAATCAAAAAGAATGAAATCTTGCCATTTGCAATAACATGGATAGAACTAGAGGGTATTATGCTAAGCGAAATTAGTCAGAGAAAGACAAATACCATATTGACTTCACTTGTGGAATTTAAGATACAAACAGATGAACATAAGGGAAGGGAAGCAACGTAATATAAAAACAGAGAGGGGGACAAAACATAAGAGACTCAAATATAGAGAACAAACAGGGTTGTTGGAGGGGTTGTGGGAGGGGAGATGGGCTAAATGGGTAAGGGGCACTAAGGAATCTACTCCTGAAATCATTGTTGCACTTTAAGCTAACTAACTTGGATGTAAATTTAAAATTAATTTTTAAAAAATAAGCACATTGTGAAGAAGAAAATACACTTGAAGGAATAAATAGCAGGCTAGTCGAAAAAGAGGAATGAATTAACAAACTGTAAGACAGAATAATGGGAAGTAACCAAACTGAGAAACGGAGAAGCAAATTATGCAAATTAAGAATCCTTAAGGAATTCAGTGGTTCTACCAAGCCTAACATTCATATTATAGGGATCTCAGAAGAAGAGATAGAAAGGAGGGAGGGCTGCCTGGGTGGTTCAGTCAGTTGAGAATCCAACTCTTGATTGCAGCTCAGGTCATGATCTCATGGTATGCTGGCCTGAGCCCCTTGTGGGGCTCCGTGCTGACAGTGGGGAACCTACTTGGGATTCTCTGTCTCTGCCCCTCCCTCTCCCCTGCTCATGCTCTCTTAAATAAGTAAACGTTTAAAAAAAGGAGAGGGGGGAGAAAATTGACTTGAAAAATAACTGAGGGGTGTCTCAGTGTCTCAGTCAGCTAACCACCCAACTCTTGATTTCGGCTTGGATATGATCTCATGGTCGTGGGATCAAGCCCTGCATTGGGCTCCATGCTGGGCATGGAGCCTGCTTGGGATTCTTTCTCTCCCTATCCCTCTGCTCCTCCCCAACTCGTTCTCTCTCTCAAAAAAAAAAAAAAAAAAAAAAAAAAAAAAATGCTGAAAACATCTCTAATTTGGAGAAGGAAACATATCCAGATAGATTCAGGAGGCACAGAGATCCTCCCAAGAATTTAACTCAAGGAGGTTGACACCAAGACACATAGTAATTAAAACAGCAAAGAGTAAAAAAAATAAAAAGGGCAAAAAGGAGTGACAAAGAAAAAAACTCTTACAAGCATCAAGAGAAGAGAGTTGCATACAAGGGAAACCTGATAAGGCTATCAGATTTTTCAGCAGAAATTAGCAGGCCAGAAGGGAGTGGCCTGATATTCAAAGTGCTGAACGGGAAAAATCTGCAGCCAAGAAAACTCTATCCAGTGAGGCTATCATTCAGAATAGAAGGATAGATATAGAGTTTCTCACAAACAAAAACTAAAGGAGTCCATGACCACTAAAAAAGTCCTGTAAGAAGTATTAAAAGGGATTCTTCGAGGGGCGCCTGGGTGGCGCAGTCGGTTGAGCGTCCGACTTCAGCCAGGTCACGATCTCGCGGTCCGTGAGTTCGAGCCCCGCGTCGGGCTCTGGGCTGATGGCTCAGAGCCTGGAGCCTGTTTCCGATTCTGTGTCTCCCTCTCTCTCTGCCCCTCCCCCGTTCATGCTGTGTCTCTCTCTGTCCCAAAAATAAATAAATGTTGAAAAAAAAATTTTTTTTAAAAGGTATTCTTCGAGTGGAAAGGAAAGACCATAAGAGTATGAAAAATAAAAAAAAAGAAAATAAGTAAAAACAAGTATATCTGTAAAAATCAGTCAAGAAAGAGATTAGTAAAATATGACACCATATACCTAAAACTTGAATGGTGGGAGGGGGAGAGGAATAAAGAATGAGTTCAAAACTAAGTGACCATCATCTTTAAATGCAGACTGCTATATGCAGAAGAGGTTATACACAAACCTAATGGTAACCACAAATCAAAGCCAGTCACAGATATGCAAAGAATAAAAGAAAGAAATCCAAATATACAAGAAAGAAAGCCAACAAGCCATGAAAGAGGGCAAGAGGAGAAAGGACGAAGAAAATCTATAGAAACAATCACAAAAAAGTAAAAAATGGCAATAAATACTTGTCTGTCAATAATTATGTTGAATGTAAACGGACTAAACAAATCCAATCAAAAGACATAAGGTGACATAGTAGATAAAAAAACAAGACCCATCTGTATGCTGCCTATAAGCGCCTACTAAAGGCTGCTGCAGATTAAAATTGAGGGGATGGAGGAACACTTATGAATAAAGCCAGAGTAGCAATACTTATATCGGACAAACTAGACTTTAAAACAAAGACTGTAGGGGCGCCTGGGTGGCGCAGTCGGTTAAGCGTCCGACTTCAGCCAGGTCACGATCTCGCGGTCCGGGAGTTCGAGCCCCGCGTCAGGCTCTGGGCTGATGGCTCAGAGCCTGGAGCCTGTTTCCGATTCTGTGTCTCCCTCTCTCTCTGCCCCTCCCCCCGTTCATGCTCTGTCTCTCTCTGTCCCAAAAATAAATAAACTTTCAAAAAAAAAAAAAAAAGAAAATTTAAAAAAAAAAAAAAAAAAACAAAGACTGTAAAAAGAGACAAAGAAGAGCACTATATAGTCAGGGCAAAATCCAACAAGAAGATATAACAATTGTAAGTATTTATGCACGCAACATGGCAGCATCCAAATACATAAAACAGTTAATAACAAACAAAGGAAATAAATGACAGTAATAATAGTGGGAGGGGGTTAACACCCTTTGTGCATTAATGCACTGATCATCCAAACACAAAATCATCAAGGAAAAACTGGCTTTGATGGACCAGATGGATTTAACAGACATATTCAGAACATTCCATCCTAAAACGCCAGAATACACATTCTCTCTTTTTTTTTAATGTTTGTTTATTTTTGAGAGAGAGAGAGAGAGAGTTAGAGGGCAAGCAGGGGAGGGGCAGGGAGAGGGGGAGATAGAATCCCAAGCAGGCTTCAGGCTGCCAGCACAGAACCCGATGCAGGGCTTGAACTCACAAACCGTGAGATCATGACCTGAGCCGAAACCAAGAGTTGAATGCTTAACCGACTGAGCCACCCAGGCACAACACACATTCTTTTCAATTACACACAGAACATTATTCCAGAATAGATCACATATTAGGCCACAAAACAAATCTCAAAAGATTCAAAAAGATCAAAGTCATACCATGCATCTTTTCTAACAACAATACTATATTACTAGAAATCAGGGCACCTGGGTGGCTCATTTGGCTAAGCACCTGATTCTTGATCTCCGTTCAGGTCTCAATCTGAGGGTTGTGAGTTTGAGCCCTGCACTGGGCTCCATGCTGGAAGTGAAGCCTAAAGAAAGAAAATAAAAGGGGCGCCTGGGTGGCTCAGTCGGTTGAGCATCCGACTCTGGCTCAGGTCATGATCTCGCAGTCTGTGAGTTCAAGCCCTGCGTCGGGCTCTGTGCTGACAGCTCAGAGCCTGGAGTCTGCTTCAGATTCTGTGCCTCCCTCTCTCTCTGCCCCTCCCCCACTCATGCTCTATCTCTCTCTCTTTCTCTGTCAAAAATATTAAAAAAAAAATTTTTTTAAAAAAGAAAGAAAATAAAATTAAATGAAGGAAGGAAGTAAAACAAGAAATCAACCAAAAGAAAGAATCTGGAAAGACCACAAATAACATGGAGGTTAAATAACATGCTACTAAACAATGAATGGGTCAACCAGGAAACAAAAGAAATCAACAAGTACATGGAAACAAATGAAAATGACAATACAACAGTCCAAAACCTTGGGGATGCAATAAAAGTGATTCTAAGGGGAAGTTTATAGCAATACAGGTCTACCTCAAGAAGCGAGAAAAATCTCAAACTACCTAACCTTACACCTGAATGAGAGAAAAAGAACAAACAAAACCCAAAACCACCAGAAGAAAGTAAATAATAAAGATTAGAGCAGAAATAAATGATATACAAACTAAAAACACAATAGAACAGATCTGAGGGGCACCTGGGTGGCTCAGTCAGTTAAGCATCTGACTTCAGCTCAGGTCATGATCTCACAGTTCATGGGTTTGAGCCTTGTGTCAGGCAGGCTCTGTGCTGACAGCTCAGAGTCTGGAGCCGGCTTCAGATTCTGTGTCTCCCTCTCTCTCTCTGCCTCCCCCATCCATACTCTGGCTCTCACTCTCAAAAATAAACATTAAAAAACAAAACAAAAACAGATCAATGAAACCAGGAGCTGGTTCTTTGAAAAGATCAACCAGATTCATAAACCTCTAGTCATATTCATTAAAAACAAAAACAGACTCAAAATCACAAATGAAAAGAGTATAAATAACAATCAACACCACTGAAACACAAACCTAATAGAATATTATGAAAAATTGTATGCCAACAAATTAGACAACCTAGAAGAAATGGATAAATTCATAGAAACAAAGAAACTACCAAAGCAGAATCAGGAAGAAACAGAAAGTTTGAACAGACTAATTACCAACAAGAAGATTAAATTAGCAATCAAGAAACTCCCAACAAACAAAGTCCAGGACCAGATGGCTTCACAGGCAAATTCTACCAAATATTTAAAGAAGAGTTAGCACCTATTCTTCTCAAATGATTCCAAAAAGTAGAAGAGGAAGAAAGGCTCCCAAATTAGTTCTATGAGGCCAGCATTACCCGGATTAAAAAAAAAAAAAAAAAAAAGATAAAGACACTACCAAAAAAGAACTACAGGCCAATATCTCTGATGAACAGATGCAAAAATCCTCAACAAAATATTAGCAAACCTAAGCCAACAATACATTAAAAATATCATTCACCACAATAAAGTGGGATTTATTCCAAGGATGCAATAGTGATTTGATTTAATATTTGCAAATCCATCAATGTGATGTATCAATAAAAGGATAAAAACCATATGATCATTTCTTTCTGTTTTTAAGTTTATGTATTTATTTGAGAGAGACAGAGCATGAGTGGGGAAGGGGCAGAGAGAGAGGGAGAGAGAATCTCAAGCAAGCTCCACACTGACAGCACACAGAGCTCTGTGCGGGGCTCAAACTCACAAAACCGTGACATCATGATCTGAGCCGAAACCCAGAGTTGGACACTGAACTGTGTCACCCAGGTGACCCCATACAATCATTTCAATAGAAACTAAAAAAAGAAAAAATATTTGGCAAAGTACAATATCTGTTCATGATACAAACACTCAACGAAGAAGGTTTAGAGGAAACAAACCTCAACATAATAAGGGCAATATATGAAAAACCCACAGCTAATATCAGTCTCAAAGGGGAAAAACTGAGAGCTTTTCTCCTAAGGTGAGGAACAAGACAAGGATGTCCACTCTCACAACTTTTATTCAACATAGTACTGGAAGTCCTAGCCACAGCAGTCAGAGAAGGAGGAGGAATAAAGGACATCCAAACTGGTAAGGAAGCAGGAAAACTTTCACTATTTGCAGATGATATGATACTATGTAGAGAAAACCCAAAAGACTCAACCAAGAAACTACTAGAATTAATAATTCAGTAAGGTCACAGGTTACAAAATCAATGTACACAAATCCACTGTATTTCTATATAATGACGAAACAGCAGAAAGAGAAATTAAGAAAATAATCCCATTTACAATTCCACCAAAGTAATGAAATATCTCGGAATAAACTTAACCAAGGAGGTTGTAAAACACTGAGGAAAGAAACTGAAGATGACACAAATGAAAGACTCACGGATTGGAAGTACAGATATAATTAAAATGTGCATATTATCCAAAGCAATTTACAGCAGCAGTTTTTACAGAACTAGAACAAACAAACGATCCTAAAAAATTGTATGGAACCACAAAAGATCCCCAAATAGCCAAAGCAATCTTGAAAAAGGAAAAAACAAAGCTGAAGGTATTACAATTCCAGATTTCAAGTTATATTACAAAGCAGTAATAATCAGGGAGCCTGGGTGGTTCAGTCGGTCGAGTGTTTGACTCTTGATTTAGGCTTAGGCCATAATTTTCCAGTTGGTGGGACTGAGCCCTGCGTCAGGCTCCATGCTGACAGCATGCAGCCTGCTTGGGATTCTCTCTCCCTCTCTCTCTGTACCTTCCCCACTTGCACTCCCTCACTCTCAAAATAAATAAATAAACTTAAAAAAAAAAAAAAAACACCAAACCAGCAGTAATCAAAACAGTATGATATTGGCACAAAAACAGACATAGATCAATGGAATATAGTAGAAAGCCCAGAAATAAACCCATGATTATATGGTCAATTCATCTTTGACAAAGGAAGCAGGAATATGCAATGGGAGAAACAGTCTTCTCAACAAATGGTGGTGGGAAAACCAGACAGCTCCATGTGAAAGAATTAAACTGCACCACTTTCTTACACCATACACAAAAATAAACCCCAAATAAATTAAGGACCTAAATTTGAGACACGAAACCGTAAAATTCTAGACAAGAGCATAGGCAGTAATTTCTCTGACAGGGCTGTAGCAAAATCTTTCTACCTAGGTCTCTGGAGGCAAGGAAAATAAAAGCAAGATAAACTATTGGGACTATATGGAGATAAAGCTGCACAGCAAAGGAAATAACAAAACTAAAAGACAACCTACTGAATGGGAGAGGACATTTGTAAATAGCATGTCCAATAACGGATTAAAATCCAAAAAATACAAAGAACTTACACAACTCAACACCAACAAATAATCCAATAAATGGATAGAAAACACGAACAGACATTTCTCCAAAGAAGATATGCACATGGCCAACAGACACATGAAACGATGCTTAACATCACTTATCATCAGGAAATGCAAATCAAAACTACAATGAGGTATCACCTTACACCTGTGAAAATAGCTAAACTCAAAAACATAAGAAACAACTAGTGTTGGTGAAAATATGGACAAAAAGGAATCCTCCCACATTGTTGGTGGTGAATGCACTGGTACAGGCACTGTGGAAAACAGTATGGCGGTTCCTTAAAAAATAAAAAATAGAACTACCCTATGATCCAGTAATCGCACTACTGAGTATTTACCCAAAGCATATGAAAACACTCATTCAAAAGGATATATGCACCCCTCTGTTTATAGCAGCATTGTCTACAATAGCCAAACTATGGAAACAGCCCAAGTGTCCACTGATAGATGAATGGATAAAGATGTGGCACGCATATAGAAGTATACACACACACACACGAATGGAGTCACACCAACACACACAGACACACACAGGAATATTACTCAGTCATAAAAAGGATGAAATCTTGCCATTTGCAGTGACATGGATGGAGCTAGATAGTGTTATGCTAAGCAAAATAAGACAGAGAAAGACAAATACCATATGACTTCATTCATGTGGAATAGAAGAAACAAAACAAAGGGAAAAAAAGAGAAAAACCAAAAAAGACTCTTAATTACATAGACTCTTAACTACATAGAAAAACAAAAAAAAAGACTTTTAACTACATAGAACAGGGTGGCTCAGTCAGTTAAGTGTCCGACTCTTGATTTCAGCTCAGGTTATGATCTCAGGGTTTGTGGGATTGAGCCCTGCATAGGGCTCCATGCTGACGGGATGGAACCTGTTTGGGATTCTCTGTCCTCTGCCCCTTTCCCTGCTTGAGCTCTCGCTTGCTTGCTTTCTCTCTGAAAATAAAACATTAAAAAAAAAAAAAATACATAGAACAACAGACATTTACCAGAGGGCAGGTGGGTGGGGGAATGGGTGAAATCAGTGACCAGGATTAAGAGTAACATTTACCGTGGTGAGCACTAATACACAAAATTGTTGAATCACTGTATTATATACCTCAAACTGATATAAGACTGTATGTTAACTACACTGGAATTAAAAGAAAAGAAAAAAAAGAACTAGGTTACAGCTGCAGCTGTGTGACCTTGGGCCTGTCAGTCTTGCTAAGCCTCCCATTCCTTATCTGTGCCGTGGGGAAAACATAGTCCACTTTACAGGGCTGGTGAAGATCAAATGAATGAACACAAAAGCTCTTTGTAAAACTGCAAGACCCCCTGAGGTCATGTATTATTAATTTTCAGATCAGCTTAATACCAGCTACACAAAACTAAATGAAGAAGACATGATCATTCTAACCCAGAATTTATCCAAGGCTGTAGCATCACTTTTTTTTGCTCCAGACACAATGGATCACCATAGCATCTTTTCGCTGGTGTTGTTTCGTATCTAGAGGAACTAATAAAGCTTGCTGGAAAAACAGGCTTGTCCCTGATGCACTGTTGCGACCTTACCCCCAACTTCCCCCAACAACACATACATGCCAAACCCTTCAACTAAAAAAGCACAATGTGAAACAGGTCTGCTGACAGAGAAGGGGCTATATTGAGAAGGGGAGGATGGGAAAGAAAATGGAAAGGGGCAAACATAAAATGCAGTGAGGAAAGAAAACAAAGACAATGGAAAATCTGAGATAGCCAAGGTCAAATCAGACTTTGTGTTTGCTCCTTATCATCCTCCTCAGGTGGAAGAGCATTAGGGTTAAGCCCGAGAAAGAGGCAGAGGGATGTTTTCATATACGGGAAAGTTCAATACAGACACCACACTGATCTGCTGCTGTGCATCCCTGCTCAAGACAGAACAGGAGGATGCAGGCTTCAGGTGCGGTCTATCGGGTGATACCTCAAGGTCCCTTCTACTCCTCCACCAACATGCAAACACTCAACAATGTGTCTGACACTAAGACTATCACAACTGAGCATTGAGAGACTGGGAAAAATACAGTACTCGTGAGTTTTCATTTAATTCTAGTGTCCCATGACAGATGAGAATACCACACACACACACACACACACACACACACACACACACACACACTACAATTGCTGTAAATCATATTTTTGATTTAAAAAAAAAAAAGGCTGGGGCGCCTCGGTGCCTCAGTTGGTTGAATGTCCAACTTCAGCTCAGGTCATGAGATGTTTGTGGGTTCGTGCCCCGCATAGGGCTCTGTGCTGACAGCTCAGAGCCTGGAGCCTGCTTGGGATTCTGTCTCCCTCTCTCTGGGCCTCCCCCCCCCCCGTCAAAAATAAAACATTATAAAAAAGTTTTTTTAAAAAGGCTTCTATGGCACCCAACTTTTCAATGACAGTCCAAACTTTAATAACACAAAACGTTCCCACGTGACTTCCCCATTTCTCCCACACACTCTTTTGCAAACAAACCCTACCCTCCAGCCACACTGGTTAACTTACTATCCCTTGAAAATCCCAGCACAGGAGGAAGAAACACCACTAGTCTGGGAAATTGGTCTAAGTCATGTACTGTCAGGTAACCTGGAGAAATGTGCTGGGTTTATAACTGATAGGTAGGCCTTTAGCTAGAGTCTTTAAATATTCGGAAGGAGCTAAAAGGATATATATTAAAAAAAAAAAAAAAAGTCTTTGAAAATGAGAAAGCATGCTTCCGGAAGGCCCAGAGAGCATTCTCATCTGGATAACACCTACCACAGCAGCGGTGCCTCCCTCTGGGGACACAGAAAACCACAAGAGGCCACTGTCCTGCCCACAATGCGGCTGGGGTCCAGTTTGTGAGCCATGTCATGCTGTTTTTAAGCATTCACTTACACAAAAGAATCTTACATCCTATGATCACTGTTACCTATTTGTCAATTACCATCCTCACCATTCTGACAACTGCCCACCTCTGTTCATTACCCCTCTCTCCTCTCCAGTCAAAACAAAATTGCTTTTAGTAGGTGTATATTCATCATCTCATAGGTAAGTAGGAATGTCTGCTCACTGTGGGGCTCCCCACTACCTCTCAACTTCTTCAGATAAACAAACTATTCTGGGGCTTCACGCAATGCTGGTTTTTCACAGCTGCAGAAATATGACAGAACCATCAGCCAAGTAAGCAGGGAAGTATCAAGTCCTATTCATGCTACATGATATGAGTAAACACCGTAAGTAATATGAGCCGTATACATTTCATCTCCCTCTAGTGATTTATTATATGAACCGTTTATTCATTCTACACTTACTGTCAAAATATCAGTATTCACAGATCACCAACGTAGCGAATTTGGTAAACCATGGTAAACCGTGACTGGGGTAAACCACGAACCCTCTGAAATCATATGCATAATTTTGCATGTACCTACATTTTCCAGGGAAGAGAGTCAAGTTTTCAATAACTTCCGGGGAAAAACTAGTAGCACCCCTCATGAGAAGGTTAAAAAACACTGCACGGTGGAATTCTAAGGTCTCTTCTTTGAACTTTCTGTGTACTTCTGTCTGTTATCAATCCATCTGCAGACCTCAAACACTGTGCCAGATGCCTGCACAGAGCTCAACAATAAGCAACAGTTGGGATGGTTTCCTGGAGGTGAAGCCTGGGTATGGAAAGTGGGGGGACCCTGCACACAGAAGAATGCACTTCAATGGAGAACAGAGAGAACCTGTTTAAGCCCACAGCTGCATTTAAAATGACTCCAGGTTGGGGCGCCTGGGTGGCTCAGTCGGTTAAGCGGCCGACTTCGGCTCAGGTCGTGATCTCGCGGTTTGTGAGTTTGAGCCCCGCGTCGGGCTCTGTGCTGACAGCTCAGAGCCTGGAGCCTGTTTCAGATTCTGTGTCTCCCTCTCTCTGACCCTCCCCCGTTCATGCTCTGTCTCTCTCTGTCTCAAAAATAAATAAACGTTAAAAAAAAAATTTTTTTAAATGACTCCAGGTTAGACGCAGGGAGGATACTGAAGACAATGTTATTGTGGGGAAAAAGGTAAATTTGTGGAAAGCTGCCAAGTAAATATTGAAAACACCCACAAGTGTAGAATTAGACATGTAGAGCAAAGGTAAGTAGCAGAGAGACCTCCGGTCAGAAGGTCAGGTGACTTGAATTCTAGATGTTGCTCTGCCTCTGATGACCCTGGGCAAGTCATTAAACAGCCTGACTTTTGGTTTTCCCAACTATTGGGAGGGGAATTGGACAAGATCTCAGGATCCTAACATTTTACAATTCCAAATGTTTTTAGAAGCTTGCTTAGATACAGGGTAGGGAAAAAATATAGACAGATAGATACACACACACACATATATAGACATGAATATAGACATAGATATATACCCACCTATATATAAAAACTGAAAGACACAGATAAACAAGCGCCTGTCAGTGTCTGCTCCCAATTTTCGTACTACACACGCACTGGCACTCACCACTCACTTCTCCGGGGTTCTCTTGGCAGAGCTCTGGAGGTTCACACTTCAAGGCAGTTACCCTGGGCAGGAGCTGGAGGCTCTGACATTCTGAAGAGGCTCCCTGATACTCTGTCACCAGCGAGTGCATGTCCTGTCCCCGAGTATAGACAGAAGCCTGGGGATAAAAGATTTACCTTGAAAATGCATCCTGGTGGGAACAGGACTGAACAGCAGTTAGGGACATCTTCAAGGAAATACCAGACAAGCCCCATTTAATCTTTCAAAGCAGCAGTAAATAAGAGAGTAGCAGACCGAGATGTCCACCCATTTGGTAAAGAGGGACTGCACACCTACGGAGACTCGGACTGTGTTCTACGTGCTGGGGATACGCGGCAAACGAGGACAGTGCGGACCAAGCATGCCCGCCCAGAAAGAAAACCAAACAAACCCAGGTGGATGCTCACACTGGCGGATGGAGACTATCACAGGACAGCTCCCACAGGCTACTTAGGGGACTACCAAGGGGAAAGTGGTAACTTTAGGAAACAGAAATCTGACAGACACCACCTTAAGCTCATCAGTAATGCAACAACCCATCCCCATGTGCCTCCCTGATGTGATGCACTAAGGCAAACATATCTTCTGTGGCATTCTAGGCAAAAGGAACAACACGGACCTTATCAAGAGAAAATGTAAGACAAATATCAATGTCGTGGCAGACAAGGAAAGACCAAGTGGGGGACCTGGGTGGCTCAGTTGGTTAAGTGACCCACTCTTCATTTCAGCTCAGGTCATGACCTCACAGTTCGTGAGTTCCAGCCCTGCATTGGGCTCTGGGCTGACAACGCAGAGCCTGCTTGGGATTCTCTCCTTCCCTCTCAGCCCCTCTCCTGCTTACACACACACTCTCTCTCTCAAAATAAATAAACTTTAAAAAAACAAAAAAAAGAGACGAAGTCACTGTTCCAGATTCAAGGAGACTAAAGAGGCAATTAAATGCAACATAGGTTGCTGGACTGTATCCTGGATCGGAGTAAAACTGCCACAGAGAACACTACGGAGGTGACCTGGCAGAACGCGAACAAGGACTACTGTGTAGATGATAGTCCATAATAATTTTAATTTCCCAAAACTTGATCTTTGTATTCCAGTTATACAAAAGAACGCCCTCATTCATCAGAAATACACACTGAACTCTGAAGTGTTCAGAGATAAAGAAGTGTAGTATCTGCAAATAACTCTCAAATGGTCGAAAAAATACTGCATGAGTGTGTAAGTGTGTGTGACACGCAGAGAGAGAGGAAAGGGGGTGGCTTGCACAAGAGCAGGCACATCATGACACAGTGTCAACAACTAGGGAGTCTGGGTGAGCAGCAGTTCTCTGTACTACTTTCCCAGATACTTCTGTAAGTTATAAATTATTTTTAAAAATTAAAAAAAAAGTTAAAAATTAATAGACAAACGTTCCCCACTTCTCCTCCCATGCCACCGTACACATCCTCTTCCAACCTGCTGTCCTGTGTCTTTCTCCAGATCCTCCAGCGCCGTCACCACCTCGTCCCCGCTCTCCGGATGGTGCTCCTGCACCCAGGCCTGGAGCTCCGCGGGCAGGACAGTCAGGAACTGCTCCAGCACCAGCAGCTCCAGGATCTGCTCCTTGCTGTGGGTCTCGGGCCGCAGCCACTGGCGGCAGAGTTCGTGGAGTTGGGCCAGAGCCTGGCGGGGCCCAGTCACATCCCGGTAGGAGAACTGCCGGAAGCGCAGGCGGCACAGCTCCTGGGCGTGGCAGCTGCTTTCCCAAGAGCTGCACACCTGCTCCCAGGGGGAGTCCTCCTCCTTCACTGTCACACGGCTGTCTGCACCTTCAGGTGCGGGGCCTGGCACAGCTTCATCCATGGTGAGCCTAAAGACTTAAAGGAAAAGGTTCACTTAGCCCAGGTTCACACTTCAGAATGTTTTCCAAACGAACGTCTGAGGCATACGAATGGATCAGTAACAGCACAAAAACAGACATTCAGATCTGTGGAACAGAAGAGACAACCCAGAAACGGACCCACAAACCTCTGGCCAACTTATCTTTGACAAAGAATATCCAATGGAATAAAGACAGCCTCTTCAGCAAGTGGTACTGGGAAAACTGAAGGGTGACACGCAGAAGAATGAACCTGGACCACTTTCTTACACCATACACAAAAATAAATTCAAAATGGAGGAAAGACCTAAACGTAGGACAGGAAGCCATCAAAATCCTAGAGAAGAAAGCAGGCAAAAACCTCTTTGACCTTGGCCGCAGCAACTTCTTACTCGACACATCTCTGGAAGCAAGGGAAACAAAAGCAAAAATGAACTACTGGGACCTCATCAAAATAAAAAGCTTCTGCACAGCAAAGGAAACAATCAGCAAAACTAAAAGGCCACCGACAGAATGGGAGAAGATATTTGCAAATGACGGATCAGATAAGGGGTTAGTATCCAAAATCTATAAAGAACTTATCAAAGTTAACACCCTGAAAAACAAATAATCCAGTGAAGAAATGGGCAAAAGACATGAACACACACTTCCAAAGAAGACATCCAGATGGCCGACACATGAAAAAATGCTCCACATCACTCGTCATCAAGGAAATACAGATCAAAACCACAATGAGATATCACCTCACACCTGTCAGAATGGCTAAAATTAACAACTCAGGCAACAGGTGTTGGCAAGGATGCAGAGAAAGGGCAACCCTTTTGCACTGCTGATGGGAATGCAAACTTGTGCAGCCACTCTGGAAAACAGTATGGAGGTTCCTCAAAAAATTAAAAATAGTACTACCCTACGACCCAGCAATTGCACCACTAGGTATTTATCCAAAGGATATTAAAATGCTGATTTGAAGGAGCACACCCACCCCGATGTTTATAGCAGTGTTATCGACAATAGCCAAATTATGGAAAGAGCCCAGATGTCCATCAACTGATGAATGGATAAAGAATACAATGGAGTATTATTACTTGGCGATCAAAAAGAATGAAATCTTGCCATTTGCAAGATTGGACTGAAGGGTATTATGCTAAGTGAAATTAGAGAAAGACAGATATCATATGATTTCACTCATGTCGAATTTAAGATACAAAACAGATGAACACAGGGGAAGGGAAGCAAAAGTTAATATAAAAACAGGGAGCGGGACAAAACATAAGAAACTCTGTTTTTTAAATTTTTTTTTTCCCAACGTTTATTTATTTTTGGGACAGAGAGAGACAGAGCATGAACGGGGGAGGGGCAGAGAGAGAGAGGGAGACACAGAATCGGAAACAGGCTCCAGGCTCTGAGCCATCAGCCCAGAGCCTGACGCGGGGCTCGAACTGACGGACCGTGAGATCGTGACCTGGCTGAAGTCAGACGCTTAACCGACTGCGCCACCCAGGCGCCCCAAGAAACTCTGTTTTTTAAATGTTATTTTTTAAAATTTACATCCAAGTTAGTTAGCATAAACATAAGAAACTCTTAAATACAGAGAACAAACAGGGTTGCTGGAGGGGTTTTGGGTGGGGGGATGGGCTAAATGCACAAGGGGCATTAAGGAGGACACTTGTTGGGATGAGCACTGGGTGTTATATGTAGGAGATGAATTACTGGATTCTATTTCTGAAATTATTACTGCACTATATGCTAACTACCTTGGATGTAAACTTAAAAAAATAAAAATAATTTTAAAAATGGATCAGTAAATTCGAAGAGCTTCAAAATTCTATGAAACATACTTGTATTTTTGTCCCCACTGTAAGTCATGCTCAGAAACTGAGCCTGCTTGCCTATACTACCAGTGAAGTTAATGAGAAGTATATCTTGAACCCTGAGTGGGGGGTTGATCCAGGAGGTAAGGGATGTGAGGGAAGCAGAGTAAACAAGAAGATGCTTGAGCAGCCTACACTCCAGCTGGAGAGAATTTCATCCGTGGAGGAATCCTAACATACTCTCTCATCTGTGTACTTCCCACAGAATATTCCACCTTAAATGCAGGGGAGGTAGACTGTTTACAAAGTTTCCTGTCCTCTAAAACTTCGTATGATGAGATTCTGTCACTTCTGTCATCAAAAGGTGGAGTCTACTTGTCCTTCCCTTGAATCTATGCCGGCCTGTGACTTGCTTTGGCCAAGAGAACACGGGAATAATCGTTCTGCAAGAGGAAGTGCTTACAGCTCTTGGCACACTGCCACGAGACTGCCATGCATAGGTCATGTGGATTGGAACCCAGGTGCCCCCAACTAAAGCCCAGCGGGGGCCTTGTTCCCAGCTGATTCACCACCTGAGTGCAACCACAGGTAAGTCCAGCCCTAGAAGTGCCCAGTCAACCCACAAAATCAATGAAAAGTAATAAGCTGAGGTGGTTTTGAGCCACTAACTTTGGTGTTTTAATTTTTAATTTGTTTAATGTTAAGAATAGACCACTGAAACACATGCTTCAGGTTCTTCTCTCTCTCTCTCTCTCTCCTTACTTTCTCCTTGTATGATCTCATTAATCACAATTTCAGTTCTATTCCAGGAACACTCAAATCTCTGGCTGACTCCACCTGCCTTTTACATTCCAGACTCACGTCTTGAAATGACAGTAGGATGCCTCCAGCTTCCAGCCTCTCCTGGGTCGTAATTTCAGCACATCCCAAACTGAAATCAAAGTGCCCTCAAAGCTGAACTCACGGTTTCCCCCATATTTCCATTGGCATCACCACCATCCTCCATGCATTCAGGCTTAAAACCAGCCCCTGTACAATATTATTCTGAGTCCAGCCAATTCTTCCTCCAAAACGCCTCTAACAGCGATTACTTCCCTTTTATTCCCCTATTACCATTTACATGGCAATAAAATTTGCAATACAGTAATTTTCTGTGTGGTATCCCTGCCCCACAGTCCACTCTATTATGGGTTAATATTTCCTAAAGTACAGTTGGGACCTTGTTCAACGCATCTCCCCCACCAAAGAGTTTCAACTGCTCCTTTTGAACTAAATTCACACTCCCCAGGACCTGCCCTTCCCTGGGCTTTTACTGGTTTGTCTGTCACTGGATAGACATCTGAGCACGTCTTTATCCTGCAGGAATGTTAACCCCGGAATGAAAGACAACCCGGGCCCCCTAGACAGCCCTCGCCTTTGCAAACTCCGCATCCCTGCCACGCTGACTGCTCAATTTCTATCCGCCCGCTTTCTCCTTCGCGGCCAGGACTGCCCTTCCAGGAGGGCCGATTTCCCAAGTCCCAGCGCAAACACCTCCCTGAACCTCAAGTCCACACAGGGAAAACCGCAGAGCGAGCCCGACCAGCCACGCCCACCCGGTCCCCCTTCGCCGGACGCCAGAGGACAGGGGCTCCCCTCCACACGGTCCAGCGCCCACCTGGTGCCCGGTCCGCGCGGCGGGTGCAGAATGCACCGAGGGCCCCCACCCACCCCCCGAGGTGGCCTCAGGCACCCCGGAGGCACTCGGCTGTCGCCCAATACGTACTCGTCCGACTACCGGTCAGTCCACCAAAAGCCCAAGCACCGCACTCGACGAAGACGTCACCGTCTCGCGAGCGCCAGCCTCCCAGCAACCCCGAGGCCGAGTCTCCACAGCTCTTTCTTCCACCACACGGGCAGTCGAGTCTCGGCTTTTCTAGGATCGCGGTCCCGGCCTCTCTAGGATGGCGGCCGCGCTTCTCTCTGGTGCGCCGGGAGGACCCCGTCGCTCCTTCCGCCCCGCGCAGGCGCGTCCCGACGCCCCGCGCCCACCCTCCTCTCTGTAAATCTTTTCAATTAAAAACAAGACGGCAAACGCAAAACTGAGACTGTTTAGGATCTTCTCAGGCTGCTGGTTAGACAGATAAATGAACAATTACAAAATAAGAAGCACAAGTTCTTAAAATTTAAGTATGCAGATTATAGAAACTCAGGTTGCATAGAGACTGGAAAATGAAAACTGCACCATCCCTAAGGTCAACCATTGTTAATATTTTGTGTGTGTGTTTTCCCAGGACGCCACCAGCCACATAGTAGCACTCAATAAATATTTATTGAGTGAATATGGACCTATAGGATCACCATAGGATTTTGCACCTCAGCTTTTTCTGTTAAGATAGCTGGGAGATCATGGGACGCCTGGGTGGCTCAGTCGGTTAAGCGGCCGACTTCGGCTCAGGTCATGATCTCGCGGTCCCTGAGTTCAAGCCTCACGTCGGGCTCTGTGCTGACAGCTCAGAGCCTGGAGCCTGTTTCGGATTCTGTGTCTCCCTCTCTCTGATCTTCCCCCATTCATGCTCTGTCTCTCTCTCAAAAATAAATAAACGTTAAAAAATTAAAAAAAAAAAAAAAAGATAGCTGGGAGATCTTTCCATACCAGCTTATTAACAGCTAAATAATATTCCATTGTATGGGTGCACCATAATTTACCTAACTATCCCTGTTTTATGTGTACATGTATACACATATGTGTGTGTATATGTAGGTGTGTGTGTGTGTATACAGTAAGTAATGGTGCAGAGAACATTCAGTATCTTTACATGCTTATAATCCCAGGTTAAATGCTACACATTGGAATTGATCTGTTAAAGAGCATGTGCTTTTAAAATTTTATATACAGATCCCCTGGTTAATTTTTAAGGGCACTGCTGTTTAAAGTAAAAGAAAAATCTAACAGAAAAATCCAGAAAAATGTGAACACGGCTGTTTACAAAATCAGAATTATAACTGACCAATTAACATATAAAAAGATGTTCAACTTTGACAGCAAAAATATTTGGTAAAACCACTTAAAAGGTACCAGCTTGGCAAATCAAAAGAGTAATTCCCAGGGTTGATGTGGGTACGAAAAATGTGGGCATTTTCACAGACTGCTAACATGAGGTGTAGATTAGTATAACCTTTCTGGAGGACCACCTGGCAAATGAATCAAAAGCCTTAGAAAATGTGCCTATCAGGTGCTTGGATAGCTCAGTGGGTTAAGCATCTCTTGATCTCAGCTCAGGTCTTGATCTGAGGGTGTCATTTCAAGCCCTGCATTGGGCTCTGTGCTGGGCATGAAGTCTACTTAAGAAAGAGGGGTGGGGGCGGGTTGGGGGTGGGGTGGGAAGGGAAGAGAAAGACAGAAAAGAAAAAAAGAAAAGACGCTTACCCCTTTGCCTCATTAAGTCCAGTTACAGGAATTGAACGAAGAAAAATAATTGTACAAGTGAGCAAAGCTGTATGTACAAGGATGTTCACTGAAATACTGTTTACGGTGACAGAATTATTAACTAAATGACTCACAATGGGAACATATATCATAGAATATTGTGCCACCTATATTAAAAGTTATCTTCCATAAAGACTTTTGGTTATCTGTTTGTCTTAATCAGGGATGTTTTTGTTCGTTTGTGGGCAAGGTTCAGAAACCCAGTCAAACTAACTTAAAAGAAACCTTTAACAGAAGGAAACAAGGGTATTCCCTGGATTCCAGGACCAGCTGGGAGCACAGTGGACCTCAGAAGCTGAGAGCCAGACCTGCTTCTCCTGTCTCCTGTCTCTATTTGTTTCTATTTAGTTTTTATGTGATCATAAAAATGGTTCGAGCTCTAGATTAGTTTCTTATCCAAATGCCTAACAGAGACCAACCAGAATCTGATCCAGTATCAAACTTCTGGGGGTATCCAAATGACCACCCCTGGCTTACAGGTCCCCTCTTGGTCCAATCCTCAGTGGTCAGAGAAGGATCACGTGGCAAGCTGCCAACTCAGGATTATGGCAGATCTGGACTAGAATGGACTGGGAAGATAAGCAAATTGATTGTACTTTTCTTTTACAAATAAAAATTGTTCATGATATTAAGTCCAGTGAGAAAAGTTAAGTGTTTCTATGCTTCAGTATCTCAAAATACATTATTAAGAGATTCTATCTGGACCATGAACAGGATGATTTGCTTTCTTTATATTTTTCACAGTTTTTACAATTTATGTGAATTTCTATCATAAGTAAACATGAGTTAATTTATTAAGAATTTATGAAGATACAACATGGACAATTATGATACATTAAAAATCGAGCAGAGGGGCGCCTGGGTGGCTCAGTGAGTTGAGCGTCCAACTCTTGATTTCGGCTCAGGTCGTAATCTCATGGTTGATGAGTTCAAGCTCCACATCAGTCACCATGCTGACAGCACAGAGCCTGCTTGGGATTCTTTCACTCTGTCTCAAAATAAATAAACTTTAAAAAATACAAAAATTGGGGCGCCTGGGTGGCGCAGTCGGTTGAGCGTCCGACTTCAGCCAGGTCACGATCTCGCGGTCCGTGAGTTCGAGCCCCGCGTCAGGCTCTGGGCTGATGGCTCGGAGCCTGGAGCCTGTTTCCAATTCTGTGCCTCCCTCTCTCTCTGCCCCTCCCCCGTTCATGCTCTGTCTCTCTCTGTCCCAAAAATAAATAAACGTTGGAAAAAAAAATTTAAAAAATACAAAAATTAAATTGAGCAGAAACTATCAATACTAATCACAATTAGTTTGTACATACACACACACACACACACACACACACACTGAATAGTGATTATTTTGATAGGTGAAAGGGTGATTTATTTTTCCCTTTCCTATTATTTCATGCTAGTTTTATAACAGCACATTTATTAATAACATTATGTTTTTTAAACCAGAAAGTGAGCAGGAAATGAAGACACACAAGGACTTTCATTCCACTACTGTTTGAATATTACAGGATACTATTCCAACAGAAATGCTGATCAGTAGAATTTGTTTTTCAGATTTGTTTTAGAGAGCTGTAATACAGCTCATACTTTCTGGGTTCCTGCAGTCTAAACAGACTTCCAACTTTGCTTTAAGAGTGTCTAAGATGTGTTACATTGTGGGGTGCCTGGGTGGTTCAGTGGGTAAGCGTCCAAATTCAGCTCATGCCATGATCTCATGGTTTGTGAGTTTGAGCCCCGCATGAGGCTCTGTGCTGACAGCTCAGAGCCTGGAGCCTGCTTCGGATTCTGTGTCTCCCTCTGTTTCTCCCCCACTTGTTCTCTCTCTCTCTCTCTCTCTCTCTCTCAAAAATAAATAAACATTAAAAAAAATTTTTAAAGATGTGTTGCATTGTAACCAAAACTTTCATCAATACCTGTTATAACATCTGCCCTTTGTTCAATGTTTCTGTATTAAATTTAAAAAAATTTTTAAATGTTTATTTCATTTTTGAGAGCATGCGTGTGAATCAGGGAAGGGCAGAGAGAGAGAGGGAGACAGAGGATACCAAACAGGCTCCATGTTGACAGCAGAGAGCCCAATATGGGGCTCGAACCCACGAATCGTTTGATCATCACCTGAGCTGAAGTCAGACACTTAACCGACTGAGCCACCCAGGTGCCCAGTGTTTCTGTAATTTTCAAGAATAGATGAGGAAAGCAGATTATTAAAAGATACCTGTATTGGGCACCTGGGTGGCTCAGTCAGTTGAGCGTCCAACTCTTGGTCTCAGCTCGGGTCATGATCCCAAGGACATGGGATGAAGCCCCGGTTCGGCTCCATGCTCAGTGTGGGATTCTCTCTCTCTTCCTCTGCCCCTCTTCCCAGCTTGCTCTCTAAAACAAATCTAAAAAACAAATAAAAAATAAAATCTACCTGTATTCTACATTCGTGTCTAGGCGGTTATGGGTGTGCCCCGGGGGTACCTATGAGAACACCATTTTTCCCCTGGGACTGTGAGAGGAATGAGCTCATTTCAGATGCCAGTGAATTTAGAACCTTTATAAATTTATACTGCGTGTACTATAGTATCACCAGAAAAAAACGCAGAAATAAAATTTCCAGATATTTAAGGGTAGATCATTCTTCATACTTCATACATTCTTGTCATTGTCACGGCTTTTTCATGGGAATAATGATGACATTCTCTGTTCTTTCCTTCTTAAACTGAAAAGAATCAAACAGACTTAAACCAGGACATGGAGCTGAGTGCTTACGTACTAACCTCAGCACAGCCCTCAAAACACACAGGGTGACATCCCTGATATCAACTCAATTTTACCCATAAAGGCAGAGAAAAAGACTTCCTGAGGGATGGCATAGGATTGTGTTTCCATGAAATACCAAAGTGCCTGAAAAGCTGCATTGTTTTTGGGGCGCCTGGGTAGCTTGGTCAGTTGGGCATCCAACTTGGGCTCAGGTCATGATCTCACAGCTCATGGGTTTGAGCCCCGCATCAGGCTCTGTGCTGCCAGCTCAGAGCCTGGAGCCTGCTTCAGATTCTGTGTCTCCCGGTCTCTCTGCTCCTCCCCTGCTCACACTGTGTCACTCTCTCTCTCTCAAAAATAAACATTAGGGGCGCCTGGGTGGCGCAGTCGGTTAAGCGACCGACTTCAGCCAGGTCACGATCTTGCGGTCCGGGAGTTCGAGCCCCGCGTCAGGCTCTGGGCTGATGGCTCAGAGCCTGGAGCCTGTTTCCGATTCTGTGTCTTCCTCTCTCTCTGCCCCTCCCCCGTTCATGCTCTGTCTCTCTCTGTCCCAAAAATAAATAAACGTTGAAAAAAAAAATTTTTTTTAATAAATAAATAAATAAAAAATAAACATTAAGGGGTGCCTGGGTGGCTCAGTCGGTTAAGTGGCCAACTTCGGCTCAGGTCATGATCTTGCGGTCTGAGAGTTTGAGCCCCGTGTCGGGCTCTGTGCTGATAGCTCACTGCCTGGAGCCTGCTTCTGTTTCTGTGTCTCCCTCTCTCTCTGCCCCTCACCATTCGCACTTTGTCTATTTCTGCCTGTCAAAAATGAATGTTAAAAAAATAAAAATAAACATTAAAAAAATTTCTTTAATAAAAAAAAGTTGCACTGCTTTGGGGTCCCTGTGTGGCTCAGTCAGTTAAGCGTCTGACTCTTGGTCAGTTCAGGTCACAGTCTCATGGTTCATGAGCTCAAGCCCCATGTCCGGCTCTGCACTGCTTGGGATTCTCTCTGCCCCTCCTCTGCACATGCTCTCTCTCTCTCAAAATATAAATAAATTTTTAAAACGTTGCACTGCTTCTCCTACAGATTCTGTCCTCCCCCAGGACATGGTACGTGTCCCCCAGGACATTGCTCTCAGTCGGCCTGCATACAGCCGGATGCAGGACGAAAGGAAGTGGGTCAAAGACTGCCAAGTGCCTGTTCCGGCCTTCATGCTACCCTTTCTTCTTAGTGACAGAAGGCTGATTTTCAGCTGGGCACCCTGCAACCCAGAACAAGACACTCTCCAGACTCCCTCTCCCAAGTTTTGGCGTGCGACATATGTACTTACAGGACGCTTTTTGCAGAAGGCTGGCTTAACTGCGAGGGATCTGTTGTCCCACCTGTCTGCATCTTGCATGTGATGACTGGAGCTTCGGCACCACCAAGGACCATGTGACCACCTCAAGGGCTGATGGTGTGCACTAGCATGTTGGAACAGAAAAGCAGAGGGAGGGTCCCTGGCCGTGTCATGGAACCACTTTATCAGTCCTGGACTGCTTATCTCCAGATTATTCTGAGAGAAAAACAAGCTTTCATGAATCACTCCTACTTTTTTCCCGTAATTTATATGCAGCTGAACTAGATAGATCCTCAGCCACACACGAGGCCTCGCTCCTGTGGCAGACTAAGAAGTCTTTCCCAGACACTACACCCTAAGCAGCTACTGCCGATCAGCAAGCAGTGATGATGTTTCATGAGTGGACTCCCTGAAGCTTACTACTCTTATCACTTCCGTGACATTTTGGTATTCACAGTACAAAGATCATGATCTCCTCCCAGCTGACTTTACGGTTTGCTTCCAAAGAATTCCAGAACAAGCAACATTTTAAAACTGCATTATCAGGGCACCTGGGTGGCTCAGTCGGTTAAGCGCAAGACTTCAGCTCAGGTCACGATCTCATGGTTCGTGTGTTCGAGCCCCATGTCGGGCTCTGTGCTGACAGCTCAGAGCCTGGAGCCTGTTTCGGATTCTGTGTCTCCCTCTCTCTCTGCCCCTCCCCTGCTCACGCGCTCTCTCTCAAAAACAAACATTAAAAAAAATTTTTTTTAACTGCATCATCAGTATTAAAGGAAAACAGTCTAATTTCTTTCCCCATTTCCTAAACAGTGTCTATGGAGGACCCACTTTCCTGACACTGAAGTTTGTATCAAGACAGTTACTACCTGGATTCACTCAGCACTGTTCATTCACATGACTTATAAAATCTCTCCCACAGTTTAACCTGGATTTCTAACCTGAATGAGTGAAGTATTGTAGCAAGACTAGGGGTGGGAAATGGTAAAATTAGATCATCTTTGCTTTCTAAAATGCTTCTGCAGATGGTGGGGGGGGGGGGATGCCAGTAGGGGGTGATTAGTAAAACCACTGGGGGAAAATGTCCACCATTAAACCTACACTTTAAGACACCTTTAAGAGTGGTATATTTCCAAATGTCATTAGTTTTATTTTACAGGCATTGTTGCTGCACCAGATGTAAAATTATCAACCTGCTCTTGTTCTGTTTAAGCCTATAAATCTGTGGATATGTGACTTGCTGCTGACTTCAAAGCCCTAACTCAATCATGAGGCTCTCTACTACCTGGAGATGCACAATCAAGCATTTACCATGTTAAAGGCTCAGAGAAGTCCTGCAGTAAAGAATGCTCTTGTTCCCATGGTACCCTCTAGGGTCAGATCTCTATGGGCCAAGGCTGAGCACAAGTGGATGTGCACAGCCTCCTGTGTGGCCCCCCACCCCCACCCCCCGAGTTCTGTGAGGCTAGAATTGGCCGCAGTGACTCTTCCTGACGTGCTGTTTGCTTGTCGACATCCTGTCTGTGATGGTCTCCGCAGACAGGACGCCCCGTCAAGCCATACTGTCTTTGTGGTGATATCTCTGATGCTGAAAAAGCCCCGACCTCTGCCTGAAGGCTTCTCCACATTTGTTACACTCATAGGGTTTTTCTTCCTTGTGGATCCTCACGTGCTGAGCCAGGTGGGAGTTTAGGCGGAAGGCTTTCTGGCAAATGTCACACTTGAACGGCTTCTCTCCGGTGTGAATCCTATGGTGTCGAATGAGGTCTGAAGTCAGACTGAAGGCTTTCCCACACTCATTACAGCGATGGCTTCCGGAGTGGCTGTGGGTCCTCTGGTGGTGGGTGAGGAGAAGGGCCTGGCTGAAGGTTTTCCCACACTCCTGGCACTCACAGGGCTCCTCCTGACTGTGGATTCTCTGGTGCCGGTTGAGGTGGGAGCTGCGTCGGAAGGTCTTCCCACAGTGGATGCACAGGTAAGGCTTCTCTCCAGTGTGGATCCGGAGGTGTTCCAAGAGGCCTGTGTTCTGGCTAAAGACCTTCCCGCACTCTTTGCACTGGTAAGGCTTCTCGCCAAGATGGATTTTCTGGTGTCTGACAAGGTGTGAACTCCTCTGAAAGGCTTTCCCACACTCCTGACACTGATGACCTTTCTCTCGAGGGCGGGTTTTCTGACATCCAGTAAGACCAGTACTGTGACACGCCGCAGACTCACAGAGCTTCCCTCGCGTGTGCGCGCCTTCGTGTGTGACCAGGTCCGAGTGGCGGGCGAAGCCCTCCCCACATTCTGAGCATTTATACTCGGGCTTCTCCTTGGGCTCGACCCGCTGCCTTTCCAAGTGAGATTCCTCAGAACGAGGCTCTACGGGTTCAGATACTTTCCTGGCTGATTCCACTCCTCCACGAGAGTCTGTCTCTGCAAATACCTTCCCGTTCTCAACCCTGGTCTTCTCACCTGAAACATTAAACATATATCACCAATTACTTGGTTTTTGATGCTTTGGGAAAGGAACTTGCATTTAGGAGGAATAAATTTAAATTTTTTTTTTTAATGTTTATTCATTTTTGAGACAGAGAGAGACAGGGCATGAATGGGGGAAGGTCAGAGAGAGAGGGAGACCCAGAATCTGAAACAGGCTCCAGGCTCTGAGCTGTCAGCACAGAGCCCGACGCAGGGCTCGAACTCACGGACCGCGAGATCATGACCTGAGCCGAAGTCGGACGCCCAATCGACGGAGCCACCCAGGCGCCCCTAGGAGGAATAAATTTAAAGCAAGCCGTGTATGCTGGTAGAAATGCTGTGGTTGTGTGTGTCTGCACAGGACATACGTGCAAGGGGACACAAGAAACTGTTAACGGTGGCTGCTCGGGGGAGGATGGGGATTGTGGTAGGAGGCAGCTTATCCCCATTGGTTTGAACTTTATATGTGATATACACAGCACACAGTTAGCAAACAAGGAAACAGTCTTAAAAGGCCTGCCTATACGTTCTTCAAAATGGTTTGTCAGCTGGAGTATAAAAAAATGAGGTCAGGGCACCTGGGTGGCTCAGTTGGTTGGGCGTCCAACTTCGGCTCAGGACATGATCTCGCAGTTCATGAGTTCGAACCCCGCATCGAGCTTTGTGCTGACAGCTCAGAGCCTGTAGCCTGCTTCAGATTCTGGGTCTCCTTCTCTCCGCCCCTCCCTGCTCACGGTCTCTCTCCCTCCCCCTCTCTCTCTCAAAAATAAATAAACATTTAAAAAAAAATTTTTTTTTTTTTGGGGGCGCCTGGGTGGCGCAGTCGGTTAAGCGTCCGACTTCAGCCAGGTCACGATCTCGCGGTCCGTGAGTTCGAGCCCCGCGTCGGGCTCTGGGCTGATGGCTCAGAGCCTGGAGCCTGTTTCTGATTCTGTGTCTCCCTCTCTCTCTGCCCCTCCCCCGTTCATGCTCTGTCTCTCTCTGTCCCAAAAAAATAAATAAACGTTAATAAAAAAAATTTTTTTTAAAGTGAGGTCAACTGAGGACCGTGGGGCTCATAAGGGAAAGCACCGGAAATGAAGAAATGTGGACACAATGCCCACTGTATCACTGTTTAGCTGTGTAATCTTAGAAAGGTGATTTAAACCCTCTGGGCTCAGTGTCCTCCAGTGAATCAAAACCACTGGACCACAAGACCCTGAGGGTGACATGAAGTTGACAAAAGTGTCTTGGACTTTCCTGATACCCTTGGACAGCAGCAGCTGCCTTCCTGTGCAGTTCAACAAGACAGGGGACCTCGGTGCTGGGATAATTAGCTCACGTTTGTGGTACGTGAAAGATCGTAAGCAATGTCTGCTGATAACACCTAAGCTCAGGCCCGCAGGCACAGGCGGGTGAAGAGGACAGGAGTGAGAACAAAGATGCAAAGCGAGAACGACAGGCAGGAGCCGTTGTAAGCAGCAGGAATAACCAGCCAATGCGAGTTCGTCAGTGTGGGCCACAGAAAGCAGCAAGCAGTGTAAGGTGAGAGCATGCGAGGGTCAGTGTGATGTGGACGACTGGTAAGGAGCCGCCAGAGACCGCGGGTCCCGTGTGGGGCAGGAAGATTCAGCGGGACAAGCCACTTTGCGTGTGTAGGCCCTCTGCAGGAGGGAGGCTGCCCACAGGGGAGGGAGGGGTTACAGGAAGACAGGAGCGATCCTTTACCAGCCATGATATAACGATCCTTTACCAGCCATGATATAACGACATAAGCACTAAAAAGAGGGGAGTGTCTTGAAACCAGAAAATAACTTGAACTTTGAGTGTAAAATAGCATTTTCAACAGACCCAGAGGGCAAGGAACAGCGTCAAGGATCTACTGTGACTGCATTTACTTGTCGCATTTCAAATAGTGCCCATCATGGATGACAGGGCCTAAATTCATTTCCGCAAGGCTGTTCACAAAAGTCAGGCCCCTCTCTTTCAGCTACTTTGCTCGGCAAATTTCCATTAGGCGGACCTTTGAACAGACTCAGAAATTGAACAGGGGAGGTGGAAAGAAGGTAAAAGAAGGTTTAGAATCACAATCAGCCATTCAGCAAACATTTACTGAGGGTCTGTTCGACCCAGGAGCCATAGCAGACTCAGGAAACAAAACAATGTCCTGCCCTTTTCTGGCAGGAGAAAAAAAGACATGAACCAGCAACAATACGACGTGGTCAAATGGGAGAAATCTTGGAGCTCTAGGAACACAGGTCCTTTTCCACAGAAAAGTCGTCCAGGTTTGGGGGACCTTGGGAAGGTTGAGAAAGGGAGGTCTAAGGCCCTGAAGGATGAGTACGAATTAGGGAAAGCGAAGACAAATTACTCCAGACAGAAGAAACGTGGCAGGAGAAACTCAGAGGAGACAAACAGCAAGGAGCAAGTGGGAAACAGAATGTAGCTCAGCATGAAGGGGACCCACGGTGTGATAGGGTCACAGGGGGAAGGACAGTCCTGATTTGTCCAGGACTCAGGGGACATGCAGTGTGATGGGGCCACGGGGGGACAGACCATCCTCATTCGTCCGGGACTAAGGGGACCCATGGTGTGATGGGACCACAGGCAGATGGACCGTCCTGATTCATCTGGACTAAGGGGACCCGTGGTGTGAGGGGGCCACAGGGGAACGGACTCAGGGGTTTCCCAGGACATGGAACAATCAGTGCTAAAAGTCTCAAGCAAACTGGTAAAGTCAAGCTCATAGATGTGAGGCTGAGAAGGCAACAGACACCACCGCCAGGGAGGCCTCTCTCACTGCCTGCTGGAAGTCACTGCAGGTGGTAGGTTTCTTCTTGGTTTTATTTCTTCCTCTTGATCATGGAATTTTTCAAATGATAAAAAAAAATATGTAGAAAGAATAGCATAACTCAGCTCACTGAAGGGTTTTAGGGACGGGAACAGCGTTAATGAATCTAACAGTGTAAATGATGGAGAAGGAGCAGGAGGTAAGAATCCCAGCGAAGCACTGAGATGACACAAGTACCAGGAAGCAGGACTGTAAGGCCGGACAGAGGGGGAGAAACGTAAGCAACAGAAACAAGAAAGGCGGATTTCAACGACGAAGACAAGACAGCAGAGTAAAAACTAACCTAGGTGACATTTAGAAATAAAAGTGATAATTATACAGTAATTTGAAAGAGACAAGAAAAAAAAGAGCAATGGAGCACGGGCTGGGTGAGAAACCAGCCATCCTTTCTTTATTCACCCCTGCAGTGAAGGAGGGAAGGAGAAGGCCAGGGCAGGAGAAGTCCTGTTTCGGCTGAACACAAATACCATGGAAAGGACGGGGGGAAATGTGGGTGGACGAGAGTCCTCCAGTCCTGACTGTGGCAGCGACTGCATCACGGACTGTCTTCCTGTCTGAGGAGACAAACGGACCAAACTCTCAGAGTGAACTCCACCACGTGGACACCACACCTCGACAGAGCCACCTCAAGACAAACACGACAGCGGGGCCTCGGAAGGGACGCCGATGCCCACCTCTCGCCCGCCCCGAGACGCAGCTGCTGCTTACCCTTGTCTCCTTCAGGCTCCAGAACTTCATGCTCCGGCTGGGTGCGCTGCCCCCGCACTGCTTCCACCGGGGCTGCCGCCCCCGCCAGCATCATCTGCTCTTCAGCCTGGCCTGGGTCCTAGGGACATGCGGGGACATGCAGGGACAGTTAGGAACCTGTGGGCTGAGGAGGAAAGTGCTGTTCAGAGAGACACTCCCACGTGAGAAGAAGGAGGAGAAAGCCCAGGGGACAAAGAAGAGGCTGGGGAAGCAGCACGGCCGGTCCCTCCCAGGGGACAGCAGGTGACGCCGTGGGATGAGCCAAAGGCTCTGAGCACCGGACAGGAAAGAACCCAAACAGGAGCTCCGCAGGCCCTCCCCGGGTGCCTGGCTCATGCCCTCGCCTCCGGCCCCAGGTCCCAACTCCTGCTTTCCTGCAAAAGGGCACATCTGGTCCTCACCGCCTGCTTTCCTACGTCTCCAAGCTCTGGCTGCAAATCCTCCAGAACAACCACCACCTCGTCCCCGCTCTCCGGATGGTGCTCCCGCACCCGAGCCTGGAGCTCGGCGGGCAGGATGGTCAGGAACTGCTCCAGCACCAGCAGCTCCAGGATCTGCTCCTTGCTGTGCGTCTCGGGCCGCAGCCACTGGCGGCACAGCTCGCGGAGCCGGCGCAGCGCCTCCCGGGGCCCTGTGGTCTCCTCATAGCGCAACTGCCTGAACTGTTTGCACAACGGCTCCTGCCCCAGGCCTGTGCCGTCTCCCGGCAGCCGGACTCCCTGTTCCCCAGTAGAGTGGGGATCCCCCTTCATGGTCCGAAGCACCTCCTTCTTCAGATTCAGAGGAGCTGGGGAACGGGCGCCGAGCGGTGCTGTCGCCATCCCCAGTGTCCGCGTGTTTGCTCTCTCTGCTTCAGAAAACTTCCTTTTGATGGTCTCCTCCTGAAAAGGTAAAACCAAGAATCACGAAAACAATAACAGTAGTAGGAACAATAACAACAACAGCAACACGCCTTGGTTGGGCTTATACATTTGCAATAATCGCTATCAAATTTTCTTTCTCTGAAACGACCATTCCTAAAAATGGAACACACATACAGAATGAGAAAACTCTGTTCTACAGAAGATTGCCGGCTGACAGAGCAGGAATAACACATCTGAAAAATCACCATTTTGCAGCTTGACAAAATAACCAACTGAATCAAGGACCACATGGGCAAAGGCACTGGGCAAAAGAACTGGGTAAAAGGGCATTCTCACGGTCTCAAAGAATCATCGTGCTAACTGTGTATTAATTACAAAGGGAAATAAATGGAGATGTCTGGCAGCCACAAACCTAATCAAATGATCAAGCCTGGCAACAACAACAGACAACTACTGACCTTCTGCCTTATCGCTTATGCAGTATTTTCACTAAATATTTAACATGAATCAAATAATGAGGAGACTTTCTGATAAATCCCAAAGGAATCTTATCTACAACAGACACGGACTCCTCAAAACAGTCGATTTCACATAAATAAAAAGTATTGTTCTGGATTACACAGACATCTAAATGAATTGTGAAAAATGGCTCCTGGGTTTAAAAAGAGCTATAAAACCCAGTTAGGTTTCAAATACAGCTTGCTGTTATATAGTCCAGGATGTGTGCGTGGTAAGTCCCAGCTAACACATACATATATGTTTTTTTCTTTTGGTCAAAAAGTGGACCTAAGATACAAAAAGTCAAATCCAGAGCACCTGGGTGGCTCAGTCGGTTAAGTGTCCGACTTTAGCTTAGGTCATGATTCCCCAGTCCGTGGGTTCGAGCCCCACTTCTCGCTCTGTACTGACAGCTCAGAGCCTGGAGCCTACTTCGGATTCTGTGTCTCCTTCTCTCTCTGCCCCTCCCCGACTTGAATTCGGTCTCTTTCTCTCTAAAAAAAAAAATAAATAAAATAAAATTTTCTTATGACTAGTGAACTTTCAGTTCCTCAGACTTTCAATGCTCTCCTGTTCCTGGGTCCTCCCACGTCTTACTCCTTCCTGGAACACTCCTCACCGTCCAATTTTCTCATTTGTGCCCACACACCCTTCATGTCTCAGCATAATGAAACAATAAGCCAGCACAACTGTTGCATGCACTTTTTAAATTTTTTAATGTTTTATTTATTTTGGGGACAGACAGAGACAGAGCATGAGCAGAGGAGGGGCAGACAGAGAAGGAGACACAGAATCCAAGGCAGGCTCCAGCCTCTGAGCTGTCAGCATAGAGGCTGACGCGGGGCTTGAACTTACGAACCGAGAGATCATGACCTGAGCCGAAGTCAGACGATTAACCGGCTGAGCCACCCACGCGCCCCATAACTGTTGTATGTACTTTATGAAAGTTATGCATTTAATCCTCACACAATTGCATCAAGACACGAGTGCAAATTTCACTGTACAGATCAAGGTACCGGGACACGGACAGCTAAATAACTGACACAAGGTCCCAAAGCTCAAGCTCAGATCTTTCCTTCAGTAGCTCTTGCAGCCGCAGGCCAAACCCTTGGGATGATCGTTGCCTTCTTTCTCACAATGCACATCTGCTCCAACAGCAGCGCCTGCTGGCTCCACCTTCCAGGTAGGTCAGCAATCTGGCCGCTACTGACCACTTTTCTGGTTCAAGAGCCCCTCGGGTCTCATCTCATCGTGAGTCCCCAACTACAGATGCCCCCCAAAACCTCCACACCACCCCGCACACTGAGCCCCGCCCACGGTGGCCTGGGGGCCTGGCTACTCCTCCGGTGCGTCAAGCAGGCGGTTCCCTCTGCCTGAAAGCTCGTCCCCCAAAGGCCACATCGGTCTCACCATGTCCTTCAGGTTTCTGCTCCAGTACCAGCCTCCGAGGCTTACCTTCGATAGGGATTTAATACTGCGCTCACGGGACGACGCCTGTGCAGCCGACGCTGTGCCCAGTTCGGCGGACATCTCCCGCCCGGCTCCTTCGTCGCCGAGCGTTTCCCTGCACCCGGGGCCCCACTGCCCCCCAGTCTCGGCCGCGGGCCCTCCCAAGCCCCAGCAGTGACGCTACGCACCCGACAGCTGACGAGCAGGCGCAGCCACGCTCGCTCCGGCACCGTCTGCGCTACGCGCCGAGCGCCAACACCCGCTCCCCAGCGCGACGTCGCTTCCGCTCTAGGCACGCGGAGGACCGCGGCTCGATGGTGCCCGGCTCAAGCCGCCCTACCGCGGTGTGCAGGTGCGCGCGCGGGCTTTTCTCTTTTTTAAGCCGGACTTAATTTCCTTCAAATAAAAACAGGCTAGCCCAGTTCAGTGTTTCCCTGACGAGCCGTCGTTTCCACTTTGCTGCTTCATAAATTAAACACGGTCACATACTTTTCCATTTCTCCCCGATTTAAACAGTCGTTAAACACAATGGCAAAAAAAAAAAAAAAAAAAAAAGTCAACGCATGGGGTTTTTCCCCTTTTTTCATAGTAGCAAAGATCTGAAGATTAAATTGAACAATGAAAGTGTATTTGAACTGGAATATTTAAGGTAATGAAATTTAAGTCTATTACTGTAAAAGGATAATCTACAATACTTTGCAATGAATGTAGGTTTCAGGCGAAAAAGCATTAGATATCACTTTACCAAAAATTCTACAGAAGGATACAGAATATTCCCTCTTGTTCATTTTACCAAAAACTGTATTTAGAGTCTTTGAATGAGATAAGTCCTTTTAAAAATCTAAACAAATGTCTGATTAATTAATAGTTTTGAAAAAGCATTAAATATCATACTAATCATTGTTTTATGACAGGTAATTTATTCAGTGTCTTCAGCATTGAAATGATCAGAACAAAAGAAAAAAAAACCACCTTTCATTGTGACAAGGAGAGTTACCCTTTCCTCCTTGGGTGCCAGAAGTTTGGAAGTATCTTTTAAAGTAGCAATGAAACATGTTCACTTTAAAACTTCCTAAGGCAAACAAATCCAATGAATGCAAATATTTTACTAATTAGAACTTAACATTTTTTCTTGAACAGAAAACTCATGTCTGATTTTCTCTCTTTCTAAAGAAGGGCTTATATATTTTACACCAATTATATAAGGGATAACCATAAAATTTAATTTAAAAAGGAAGTAAATAGGAGTGCCTGGGTGGCTCAGTCACTTGAGAGCCCAGCTCTTGATTTCAGCTCAGATCATGATCTCACGGTTTGTGGGATCAAGTCCCATGTCACGCTCTGTGCTGGCAGCATGGAGCCTACTTGTGATTCTCTCTCTCCCTCTGTCTCTCTACCCCTCCCCCTCTCATATTCTCTCAATAAACAAACAAACAAACAAACAAACAAATAAATAAAAGTTTTAAAAAAAGGAAGTAAAGATCTTAATTCATTTACTGCCCCTTTCAAACTCCCTACGATGACTGGCTTCTTAAATGTCACTCATAGTATCAAGGCTCAGATTATTGGCATTGCATTGAATATCCCATGAAAACCAAAACCAGTAATGCAGGTTAACAAAGTATTTTTACAAAATTCAAGGTACGCATTTTTAATTTAAGTAGTCTGTATCTTTTGGAAGGGGTAGATGCAGATGAGAATAAATAAAAATGCTACTTTTACCAGGATAGTCTACATGTTGCTGGTAACAAAAATCAATGTTCATACTTGAGATTTTCATTTTCCAGAATTATCCTTAGTTTTGTTTTGTTTTTATTTTTTTAATGTTACTATTTGTTTTTGAGACAGAGAGCATGAGCAGGGGAGGGGCAGAGAGAGGGGGAGACAGAGAATCTGAAACAGGCTACAGGCTGTGAGCTGTCAGCACAGAGCCCGACGCGGGGCTCGAATTCACGGACCGCGAGATCGTGACCTGAGTTGAAGTCGGACGCCCAACCAACTGAGCCACCCAGGCACCCCCAGAATTCTCCTTATTTTTGTAAGCAAAATGGTGGTCTGTATGTTTTCATCAGGTCCATTCTTTTTTTTTTTTTTTTTTTAATTTTTTTTTCAACGTTTATTTATTTTTGGGACAGAGAGAGACAGAGCATGAACGGGCGAGGGGCAGAGAGAGAGGGAGACACAGAATCGGAAACAGGCTCCAGGCTCCGAGCCATCAGCCCAGAGCCCGACGTGGGGCTCGAACTCACGGACCGCGAGATCGTGACCTGGTTGAAATGGGACGCTTAACCGACTGCGCCACCCAGGCGCCCCCATCAGGTCCATTCTTAAGATATTCAAAATAAAAGTTTCCTTTTCTATATGATCACTAGAGGCACAATTGCATTACAAGTCATGCTACCATGCTATAGCATAAGATTAGCAGTTATCTTTTTGTAATGATGCTTTCTGCATTTCTCTCTGCTTCCACCCGTACGGCAAGATATTACTACTCTGAAATTTTTAAAGTTTATTTATTTATTTTGGGAGAGGAAGAGTGCAAGCAGGGAGAGAGAGGGAGAGAAGGAGAATCCCAAGCAGGTTCTGTGCTGCCAACGAGGAGCCTGACACAGGGCTTGCTAAAATCAAGAGTCAGATGTTTAACCAACTGAGCCACCGAGGTGCCCCATCATTATTCTGAATTTTAAATAGAAAATTATGTGACCAGTGAGTGGTACAAACAACCAAAAACCTACAAATGAGTCCAATAAATTTAATTCATAGTTTAATATTAGGAAATCTATAATTCTTTTCAACGTGTATTTATTTATTTATTTATTTATTTTTAACATTTATTTATTTTTGGGACAGAGAGAGACAGAGCATGAACGGGGGAGGGGCAGAGAGAGAGGGAGACACAGAATTGGAAACAGGCTCCAGGCTCTGAGCCATCAGCCCAGAGCCCGACGCGGGGCTCGAACTCACGGACCGCGAGATAGTGACCTGGCTGAAGTCGGATGCTTAACCGACCGCGCCACCCAGGCGCCCCAACGTGTATTTATTTTTGAGAGACAGAGAGAGAGAGCGCGCATGCTCAAGAGAGAGAGTCAGGGAGAGGCAGAGAGAGAGGGAGACAGAGGAATCAAAGCTGGCTCCGCACTGATAACTAAGAGCCTGACACAGGGTTTGAAGCCATGAACCTCGAGATTGTGACCTGTGCCAAAGTTGGACACTTAACAGACTGAGCCACCCAGGCTCCTGGAGATCTATAACTTTAAACCATCTTATTAATAGACAAATAAAGAAAAACCCTGTGATCCCTAAATGCTAATAAGTCATTTAATAAAATTTGACATGCATTTCTGATTAAAAGGGGGAACTCCTAATAAAATAGGAATAGATGGATACTACCTTTGTATGCCAAAACCATATACATCTCAAAAAAAAAAAAAAAACCCTCCCTCAAGACTGACTGTGGAATCTTACAAGGATTCTCATAAAAATGCCCCTGAATTTGTTAAGAATAAAAAGACAGCTATTTGCCAAATTAATAATTTTTTACTCCCTAAGTTGCTTATAGCTATAGGTAGAAAATATCTCCTCTTGTGCTAAAGAAGAAGGAGAAGGTGAAGAAAAGGAAAAAATCTACCGCGAAATCCTCATTAGAACCCCTTATTCCAGTGGAGGAGTTTTTATGTCTCGTGAAACACTATTTTACATAATCCCCCAAAGTCATAAAATAATGGCTCATGGTAAAATTAACGATGTCTCACGAAATTTATGGATTGTAATTAAACAGCAGTAGCCAATCTAATTTGCTTTCTTGGGCTGTTTCTCAGTACTGAATAAAACTAAGTGTAGGGGTGCCCGGGTGGCTCAGTCAGGTGAGCATCTGACTCTTGATTTCAGCTCAGGTCATGATCCCAGGGTCATGGGATTGATCCCCAAGTCGGACTTCAGGTGGATCTGGAGCCCGCTTAAGATTCGCCCTCTCCGGGGTGCCTGGGTGGCTCAGTCGGTTAAGTGTCCGACTTCGGCTCAGGTCATGATCTCACGGTCCGTGGGTTCAAGCCCCGCGTCGGGCTCTGTGCTGACAGCTCAGAGCCTGGAGCCTGCTTCAGATTCTGTGTCTCCCTCTCTCTCTGCCCCTCCCCTGTTCATGCTCTGTCTCTCTCTGTCTCAAAAAAATAAATAAACATTAAAAAAAAATTAAAAAAAAGATTCTCCCTCTCTCTTCCTCTGCCCCTCTCCCCTTACTCTCTCTCTTAAATAAATACATAAATAATAATAATAATAATAAAAAAATAAAAACCCTCAGTGTAACTCTGGTGGTTAATTCAAGCTATTTGATCTGTTCAACTGGCTCCTTGAATAGAGTTTAGTAAACAATGATTCTGATGGTTTTTGAAGCCTAAATATGACACAAATTTTTTGTTGTTCTGTTTTTCTTCTATTCCACAACCCATAACCATGTACTCTGGGCAACACTACTTAAAAAGGAAAAAAAGTTCTACTGCCTTTTATTAGCTCCCCTGAGACAACATGATCTGTAATCAAATTATAAATCTCACAGTCTTGTTTTAAGGCAGATATATTGGCAGGACCCTGATAACAACATTAACCAGGGAGTCAATCCTACTGACGGCACGGAATACTGTCATGGGAACTCTGCTGTGAGCATTGCACTGTGTGTTGCATTGTGTGTATTTTATCATTTTGGCAAAACCCTCTAATTCTGCCTTGCCTTCTCAGCTGCATCTTTCTGCCAAGTGAAAAAGACAAAGATATTTAATTGGCTAGTATTAGGGAATCTTTGGGCCTTAAAGAACAATATGATCAAGTGTTTGCCAGAAAAGCTATTCAGAAGGCAGACAAGAGGGGAAATATTTCCAAGACATGTGAGAGAGAATTTATTATTTGAAGAATTCTTATGATTAATAAGAAAAGACCAACAAGCCAGGAAGAAAATGGACAAAGCCTATGTGAGTACTTCACACACATACACCAAAAATTATAGGACTCATATATATACGTATATATATACATATATATACGTATATATATATATATATGAAAAGATGCTCAACTTTGCTCTTAAATGAACATAAAAAAATAAAATGCCACTTTTCACCCATCAGAATGGCAAAGATCAAAAGGTTTAGAAGTACGATATTGTTGATGATATAGGTGTGAGAACTGGTAAATTTTATTTGGAAAGCAATGTTGCAATCCTATTAAAATGTAAAAACACATAGAACTTACACGTGACATTCTTAAACTTTTCCTGAACACCCTTTTTAAAATTTTTTTACAAAATGTTTATTTATCTTTGAGAGAGAGAGTGAGACAGAGCGTGAGTGCGGGAGGGCCAGAGAGAGGGAGACAGAATCGGAAGCAGGCTCCAGACTCTGAGCTGTCAGCACAGAGCCCAACGCGGGGCTGGAACCACGAACCCTGAGAACATGACCTGAGCCGAAGTCCGACGCCCAGCCGACTGAGTCACCCAGGTGCCCCTCCTGAACACTCCTTCAAAAATGTCCCCCAATTACTGTCTCTAGTCCTTTATTTTCTTCACAGCATACTGCAATTAATACATATTGTCTGTTAGTTTTTTAAAGGCCTGTCTCCTCCAGTAGAATGTAAAATTCTGTGATGGCAAAGATCAAACTTAATTTGCTCTCTGGTTTACAGCCAGCACCTGGCATAGTCCCTAGTATATAAAAAGCACCTATTAGGGGCACCTGCGTGGCTCAGACGGTTAGGCATCTAACTCTTGGTTTCAGCTCAGGTCATGATCTCAAAAGTTCATGAGTTCAAGCCTTGCATCAGGCTCTGCACTGACAGCACAAAGCCTGCATGGGATTGTCTCTGCCCCGCCCCAGTGCTCTCTCTCAAAATAAATAAGTAACTTAAAAAGAGAAGACACTATACACATTTAAAAAAAGAAAAGCACTTAATAAATATTTTCCTTTTGATCCAAGAACTCTACTTCTAGGTGGCCATATCTACAAAGATTTTCACTATGATACTGTGTAATTGCAAAATATAGGAAACATCTTAAACATCCAATAAAATATGGTCCTTTCATTCAATATATTATAAAGTCATTAATTAAAAAGAATAAGGTAGATTTATATGCACTGATTACAACATCTCCAAGATATATTAAGTGAAAAATGCAAGGTGTAAGTCCATGCATGTAATGCTGTATGGTTTGTTTCTAAAAATAGAAATATACATATGTAACACTGGTTTTTAGTAGTGTTGCCCAACCCTCTTTGGGGAAATTCTCAAGGTAGTGTGGTCCGGCGTCAATGTCATCTACTAGGATGAAAGTGCCCTTCCACATCACACTGCCTATGAGATTCTAGAACCCCTTCACCTTCAGTTCTGTGGGGTTTAGTAGGGTCTTGAGCCTTGAAGAGGGAGTTTACTCTATTTTTCTTCTCCTTCTCCTCGCTTCTACTTCCCCATTCTTCTTAAGAGATAGTGCATGAGCCAGGGAGAGGGGCAGACAGAGAGGGAGAGAGAATCCCAAGCCTGACATGGGGCTGACATGGGGCCCAAGTCCTGGGATCATGACCTGAGCTGAAATCAAGAGGTGGAGCGGATGCTAACTGAACTAACGGAACCACCCAGGTGCGCCACAGGGCCCCCTTTTCAAATGAGGTAGTTTGCCTAGTGATGAAATGAAATCTTAAAATTCAGGCAGATGTCACTGGATAAAAACAAAGGTTTATGATAGACCATGAGTGGAGCTCACTCTAAAGTCTTCTCCAGTACCGGTGCTAGCTAGTCAACTCTGTTGTCCATGAGGTCCCTCCTGATCTGATCTCCTTTTCATGAGCTCCACCAACTGCATTCTTCTTTATACCTGCTCATTTCTTTCCTTGTCCTCTTAGTCTAAGGTGGCAGCTAATCCACTCTTTGGAAGACCCCAAGCACCATGGACCTTCATCTTTTCTTCTTTATATCTATTTTATGGATAAACCCTATCTCCCCTCCAATCAGGTACTCCCCAATATTCAAAACCAAGCTTCAGCAAAATTTTGGCTTGAAAGCACATGTATTGGTTTTTAGAAATCATTCACAACTATATTTGGCATTTTTTTGGTTGCCTATCTGCCTTCCAGTTCTTCCCCATGTATGTAGCCTATAAACGGACTATACCTACAGCTCCAGGAGTGGGCCTATTTCCATGGCAACAGTACATTTTTTTTTAAATTTTTTTTCAACGTTTATTTATTTTTGGGACTGAGAGAGACAGAGCATGAACGGGGGAGGGGCAGAGAGAGAGGAAGACACAGAATCGGAAACAGGCTCCAGGCTCTGAGCCATCAGCCCAGAGCGTGACGCGGGGCTCGAACTCACGGACCGCGAGATCGTGACCTGGCTGAAGTCGGACGCTTAACCGACTGCGCCACCCAGGCGCCCCAACAGTACATTTTTTTGAGAGTGGGCATGTAACTTAAGCTAATCCAATTAGGGTGAATCTCAGGATTCTTATTTGGAATGCCAAGACAGAAATGTTCTTTCTTCAGAGGTGGACCAGGAAGTATATAATCAAGAACCTTTGGCAGCCTTTTTGTTATTTAAGGGAAAGTAGCCTAAGGAGGAAGATGACCCATGATGAAGAAGAAACCCAAAGTCGCATAAAGCCACACAGGACACCCATTCTCCCGGAGGACTTTGCAATTTCATGAGCCAGTAAATCTTTACTTTTTAACACCAGCTGTTAATTGCAACCAGAAGTCTACATTCAATTGAATCCTCTCTTCTTTCTGGGGTTCTTCTGGTCTTCCTTGGGACAAATGAAGGGCTCCATAAGGCCCTTCAAGAGAGAGAGAAATCAGAGCAACAGGGAAAATAACCTTCAGGTTAATATCTCCAGCCTTTATCCTGAAATATGCTTGCATAGACACAGAACTTATGAACAGACATAAAAGACCTCAAAAAGATTTCTTTGGGGAGAAGAATTAGCGACTAGGGTGAAAGACCTTTTATTAACTTCTACTATAGCATTTGAATATTTTTTAAACTATGTGCACGTATTAAGTTAAAAATACAGATCTCAGCAGCTTTTTCTTGAAGGACTTTTTTTTTTAATTTTTTTCAACGTTTTTTATTTATTTTTGGGACAGAGAGAGACAGAGCATGAACGGGGGAGGGGCAGAGAGAGAGGGAGACACAGAATCGGAAACAGGCTCCAGGCTCTGAGCCATCAGCCCAGAGCCTGACGCGGGGCTCGAACTCACGGACCGCGAGATCGTGACCTGGCTGAAGTCGGACGCTTAACCGACTGCGCCACCCAGGCGCCCCTTGAAGGACTTTCTAACATCATAGATACAGTAGCACCGTTAAGTCTTTTCATATTGTTTTGATTACATAAAATTGTTGTTAAAGTCCCACTGTACAACACAAGGTCCTTACTTGTCATCTTTCCCTCTTGTCTTTCTGTACACCATCTCTCGGAAACTGGCTAGCATCTTATTCTCTCTCTTTCGTCTTTCTTCTTGGTTAAAGGATGCAAGAGCTCTCTTCTCATCAGCACTGTAGATCTGGTTCTCTTTACGCAGTCGTACAGCCTCCATTCTACGATGCCTGCTACCACTCATGACATAACCTGAGCATTCAAATGAAGCAATCTCTTCACTTGTCAGCCCAATTTCACCTCTTCGTGGGATTCGCTTTCCAGCTTTCACATACTCAGCCATTGCTGCACCTTCACCTGGGAGCAGAGCATGGCCATAGTTCAAAGGTTTCTCATCTTGAGAGATATGTATTACAGGTGCTTCTGGGCCTATTCGATCCATGGTATCTGTAATCTTTGGCTGCTCAATCCAGGTATCTTCTGGCAACTCCCCTTCTGCATCTTTAAAGCTTGAGTCACTGGATTCTTTCTTAGTCTTCTTATTCTTCTTTTTCTTGGTTCTTTTTGCCCTGTGTTTCTTCTTCTTTTCCTTCTTCTTGGCTTTTTTGGCCCTCTTTTGATCATCAGAACTAGAATTAATGTCGGAGTCTGAATTACTATCACTATTATCAGAATGTTTCCCATGTTTCGTTTTAGACTTTTTCTTTCTTTTTTTCTTGCTTTTTGAACGACTGGTATTCCCGTTTTCTTCGGAGCTGGAATCTGAACTGCTGGTCTCCTGACTCTTTACCGCTTCATCCTCCACTGGGGTATGTTCATCAGAATCCGGCTCAGGAAACTTTGGAGAGAGCCCCCACACCTCAGGAGCTCCCAGCTCCCCAATCCTCTCTCTCTCTCTCAGCCACCTCTGACGATAGCTCTCCTCCTTCTCCTTCTCATACTCTTTGGCCCACTGCAGGTCGCCCGCATAGTGGTGGTGATGGAAGCGGCATCCGCCAGAGTGGACGGAAGAGGACGAGAACGCGTAGTTGCGGGGCCCCGAAGGCTGTGCCCGAGACTCAGATCGGCCCAGCGGACTCGGGTCGCCAACGCCCGACACCCCCCACGAAGGCCTGAGGCCCTCGCGGCCGCGGGAGTGAGAGCGGGAGCGGCCTCCACAAGGGAAGCGTCTGGCCAGCGCGGACGGCGGGCTCCCCACAGAGCTGCGTCGCCGCCTCCGAGAGCGGGCGGCGTCCTCGGGATAGCGGGACTGGGACACCGGGGCCATGAGCCACGCCTCCACCGGCAACCAAACGGCCAACGCCCAGCAGTGGCCACGGAGACTGCGTACGGCCGGCACTTCCCGCCCACGCAGGCGCCACAGCAACGGTGCCCACGCAGGCGCGTCAGCAACGGTGCCCGCAAGGCTTCCGCTTCCGGTGGGTTGGTAGGCGAAGGCGTGGCGCGCGGGCGAGGGCGGAAGGCGTCAGGCCGTAAGGTTTCCCTGGGGCATTTGGTGGAGATGCGCCGCTCCTCTCGTGGTTCCGATTTGCCTGCGCTGCTCTTGGCCCTCGGGGACACAAATAGAGGAATTTGCGCCAGTGACCCTTATACTGTTCAAACGTCTGCTACTCCTCTTGGGTATTCGCCTTTAACCATCTTGATACCCTTCAAGTCTCCATGCTCCCCTCGGTCCTCTTTATCGTCACCCCTTGGTGGGAGCCCCTTACTTCCCGTGCTCCTTTTGGTGGTCCCTTAGAAAGGAGCCTGTCCACCAGTTTCATGGCGAAGCACGTTTATAGACTTCAAAACCCCACTTGTTCCTACTGGAAGCAAGCACCAGAACTTTTGGAATCAAAAAGTTTAAGCTCAGCCTCTGAGCCAAGTGAAGACCAGAGGCATGATTTTAATTCTTAAAATTCACAGATGTTTCTACCCCTGAAATGCAGGGAAGCATTCAACCCAGTCTTGTAGATGTCTCCTAATTTGGTTAATTTCTTCAGGAATTTTGTGGTTGGGAACCAGTTTATGCATACACTGTGTTCACTGTCTGAAATGGCTAGCATTTCATGCAAGATCATTTCTCTCTTAGCTTAAAATGTACATAGGCATTACCATCACCTTGGTTGTCTGTAGTTAAGTTGACCTCAGTTATTTAACAGACTTGGAAAGTGACAGAAAAACTAAATCAGAATTTAGGTATAAGTGCTTTCCTGATGCTAAGACTCTAAATGAGGTGGGAAATTAAATCGAATAAGATAAAATTAGATTTTTATATATTTATCAGCAAGATGCATGGAAGTTGGCAAACTGCAAACTCTCAAACTTGATATCAGTATTCCCATCGCCTATCACTTCCTGTGCAGATACACTAGGTATCTCCATGCCAGCACGAAGGCATTGACCCCGTGCCGCTTCATCTGTGAGACGACTGCAGGAATAGGACTATATCCTGGAAAGCCCTTCCAAGCTAGCTGCTGACTCCTTCCTCCTGGCTGTCTACGTGAAAAAGTTCAGACACTGGGCTCCTACCCTGGAGTATTACAGTGGCTACAAGACCTCTGATCTTCACCCCTTGATCAACCAGTTGAACATCCTGCTGATTTTGTGTCCTTGCAATAAGCTGGAGACTCTGCATTCCAAGTATTTTCACCAGATCTTCTTTGAAGTCACCAAAATCTCTCCCTTGGACGTTTTGAAGCTGAAGGAGATTTTGAACTATGCTAATTCTGAGGCTGAGAATTCACTCCGGCAGCAGCCAACAGGGCCAGGCAGGGATTTAAATAGGCTATATTTATTCTATCATTGAATTTGTCTTTTGATCACTTTTCTCCATTTTTATTCTGTTTGTCTTCCCAAACTGATAAAATTGTAAATACTTACGTTTTTTAGTGAAAGACAATAAAGTATTATAGTATTTGATTAGAAACTGAATAAAAGTTAATTTTGTTAAAATATATAATTAAATACATTTTTGTAACACAGGTCTTCTAACAGGAAGAATAAATTTTTTAAAATATTTTTAATGTTTATTTTTGAGAGAGAGAGAGAGAGGGAGACAGAGTGTGAGCGGGGGCGGGGCAGAGAGAGGGAGACACAGAATCTGAAGCAGGCTCCAGGCTGCAAGCTATCAGCACAGAGTGTGATGCGGGACTCGAACCCACGAACTGTGTGATCATGACCCGAGCCGAAGTTGGATGTTTAACTGACTGAGCTACCCAGGCGCCCCCCGAAACTTTTAACACTTACTTATTTTTGAGAGACAGAGAGAGACAGAGCATGAGCAGAGGAGGGACTGAGAGAGAGAGAGAGACAGAATCCAAAGGAGGCGCCAGGCTGTCAGCACAGAGCCTGACACGGGGCTTAAACTCTCCAACTGTGAGATCATGACCTGATCTGAAGTTGGACACTTAACTGACTGAGCCACCCAGGCACCCTAAGAGTAAAAAAAATTTTTTTGAGGAATAATATTTTGCTAAATTACAGTTCTACCATTGTAGAGTGAAAGCAGCTATAGAAAATATGTAAATGAACATGAATGTGTTCTAATAAAACTCCTTATAGACACTGAAATTTGAATTTCTTTAATTTTCACATATCACAAACTTTTATTCTTCTTCTGATTTTTCCCCTATAATTTAAAAATATAAAATTTCTTGCTAAGGCCATACAAAAACAGGCAGGGGAACAATTTGGTCTGTAGGCAGTAGTTTGTTGACCTCTGATTTAGTAGAGAAAGCAGTGGTGTAAAAAATATGACAATAGGAATAAAAATAAATGCCTACCATAACTTTTCGTGGTGAGAGTCTCTTATTTTCTTAATTTTACTTATAGATGAGCAAATATCCATTCAGATAGAGCACAGAAATGTATTGAAAGATCTTTCTCAAAATTGTTTTACATAAATTTCCCCCAAATATTAAAAAAACCTTTCAAACCTACAGAAAAGTTAAACACCGGCATATCCTTTACCTAGATTCACTAATTGTTAAGATTGTGTTTCTTACTCACTGAAAGTTAGGCATTATGATGCTTCACCCGTAAATACTCCACTAATCAATGTCTAAGAAGGACATTCTCCTTCACAACCACAATGCCATCATTATTCTAAAGAACTTTAATATTATCATTAAATATTAGGTAGTGTTATCTAATATGCAGGATATGTTCAAAATTCCTCAATTGTTCCAATAATGTCTTTAAATTTTTTTGATGTTTATTTATTTTTGACAGAAAGAGAGCCAACAGAGCACAAATGGGGGAGGGCACAGAGTCTGAGACACAGAATCCAAAGCAGGCTCCAGCCCCACTGTGGGGCTTCAACCCACAAACCGGGAGATCATAACCTGAGCCGAAGTGAGATGCTTAACCGACCAAGCCACCCAGGCACCCCTCAATAACGTCTTTAAAATGGGATTAAAATTCAGTGAAGTTTCCTTAAATGCATTGATTGTGATTACTTATTAGTCTGTTTAATCTAGAATAGTTTCTCTACCTACACTTCTACATCCACTTTTTAAATATTACTTGACACAGTTTTGCTGAGTCCAGGGTGATTGTGTTGTAAAATGTCTGACAGTTTGAATTGATCTGATAATGTCCTCATGATTAGATTTAGGGTAATTCTGTTTGGCAGATCACAGGGGTGGAATATAATTCTTATGGTATCTCAGCAGTAACCATATAACATTAGTTTGTCACAATCTATACTTATTACTAAGAAATTCCTAACACACAAGTTATATAGAACTCTGAGGACAAGCTGGAATTAAACATCCCTCCAAATTACATTTGCTTATGGCCTTTACAAACATGTGGGTCACCTTTACTCACCAAGCAACAAAAGCAGTCATTCACTAATGACACTTACATGACCTGACAGTCCCCTTCAGCTGCTCATATTTGCACTTCCACACAGTGCTCTGATTTACATTTTACAGTGTTTTTACAGGAGTTATCTCATGGATATGCTCCAGATTACTGAAATGTATGTTGGGAAGAGGAAACAAACACTTGTATTATGACTACAACCTATGTTTCTTACCCTGATAAAGGCAGGAGCAATGGGACTAAATGAAGAACAGCTGACCCTTGAACAACATGGGTTTGAACTGCAGGGGTCCGCTCGTACACGGCTTTTTAAAGAGCTGACAGCAAAAGGCATAAGGCATTTTATGCCTATTTCAAATGCGCACCCCAGTCTACACAGGAACCAATGTAAGACTGGAGAAGCGGTTGCACCTGCTGCCCTTGAGTACCAGGGGCCCCGGGGTGAGCAGCTGCCAGACCCTAGGACTGGGCAGGGGTGGAGGTAGCTGAGTGTGCCCACCGGGTAATCATGCCCAGGCCAGGAGATTAATAGAAGAGATAGACTGAGGAATTAAAACTCAGGAAGGTACTACCATGATATTTTTTCACTTAAAAATCATCTACCAAACTTACATTCTGAGTAGAAAGCAGACTCACTGACGTCTCAGTCCAGCAAAATAACTGCTGTCACTTCTGGCTTAATATCTAGCCTCCTTTGGCTCAAAGGAATTCAGGGCTTCCTACTGTTTTAGGGTAGGCCTAGCTTATTACAGGTTAGCCATTATTCTAAGAGCTTTACATAAAAAACCTCACCCACTGCTCACATCCCTATCTACTATTACTATCCTCAGTTATAGATTCAGAAAGTCAGGCACAGAGAGGTTATATAGTTAACTGCGGTCATTCAGCTAGTAAGCGGCAAATAAAGCCAGGATTAGGAGCCCAGGTAATGTGGCTTGAGAGTGTGTAGCTTTCGCTGTGCTAGAGTGTGAATGGGAACTGGAAGGAACAAGAAGAGAGCGACAGGAGTGAACACGGTCCCCTGGCCAAAGACACGGGAGTGGCTGGAAGCAGGGAGCAGCACAAGCCTGGCTGCCCGAGGGGAGGCCACAGAAAATGGAAAGTGGTAACTGGTGGGGGCCGTTGGGGATCCCGCGTTGCTTTTGCAGGAAGGATCCCAGTGGCGCTGGTGGCGGTTCACGCGGACAAGGTGTTAAGGACGCATGGAAGTGAGGACGAAGTCAGAGGCGGGGAGGGCCTTCCATCTGGCGGGCCTCGCAGGAGAGGCGGAGCTGGTCAGGCGCAGGTGCAGCCGCTGCCCTCCCAGCCTGGCCCAGTGACGTCCGCGGCCGCGGGGGAAGGCCTCAGGCCAGAACTCTGAGGGCCCAGCGGGCCCGCGTTCGCTGCAACGTGAGACGTCGGCTTCAGCCAAGCATAAGCCACAGCCCTCCGTCCTCGCTCGCGGTCTCGCCGGCGGCGGCCCGAGAGCCGAAGGGTTAACGGGCCGCCACCAAGAGACGCGGCCTAGAGGGCCCAGGAAGTGGCTCGGCCCGGCTTCCGGCCCCGCGCTCCGGCTCTCCCGTGCCGAGGGCGCCCGCGGATTCCGGCCGGCGGTGTGGAGACTGGCTGCGGGGCCCGGGGCGGGCGCGGAGGCCGGCTCCGGCCGCGGGAGGCCGAGGGAGCGACTTACGCACCAGAGGAACCGCCCCGAGAGGCGCAGCCGTCCGCCAGCGCCAGGTCCGGGATGGCCGGGGAGTCGAAGGCGAGCGCGACCTTGGATGCCGGCACTGCAGAGGAGCGGCCGGGGTTGCTGACGGGCATCCTGACCGTGAAGGTGGAGGAGGAGGAGGAGGACGTCCCCACGGCCGCGCCCGGCAGCCCGGGCCCCGGCCCCGAGCGCTCGCGCCGGCGCTTCCGGGGCTTCCGCTACCCTGAGGCCGAGGGGCCCCGCGAGGCGCTGCGCCGGCTCCGCGAGCTGTGCCGCCAGTGGCTGAGCCCGGATATACACACCAAGGAGCAGATCCTGGAGCTGCTGGTGCTGGAGCAGTTCCTGACCATCCTGCCCGCGGAGCTCCAGGCCTGGGTGCGGGGACAGCACCCGGAGAGCGGGGACGAGGTGGTGGTGCTCCTGGAGCACCTGCAGAGACAGCTGGAGGCGCGGACACCGCAGGTAGAGGCCCCGAGCCCGGTTTCTAACCCAAGTCTTGGGGCCGAGGGCGGGGCGTGCCGTCAACATCCGAACTTCTCTCTCTCTCTCTCTCTCTCTGCCACTCGGGTGGAGTCCCTGGGCCCCTCCTCGTAACAGAAGTTTTAGATACATGAAGGATCACAGAAGAACTCGATTATGTTGAAATACAGCCAGCAATGCATTAAACAAATGAGTGACAACGTTATGCGTGCGCTTTTTAAAATTGTTGCACTAATCAGTAAGACCTGGGCACAGGCCCAATAGCCCGGGTGCAGTTTCAAAGTCGTTAGAAGCATGAGTGACTTTGACACTGTTCGTTGTGCCGTAATGTGGTGTGAAAACATCTGCAATTTTTCTTTTTAAAAAATTTTAAGTGTTTATTTTTGAGAGAGACAGAGCATGAGCGGGGAAGGGGCAGAGAGAGAGAGGGAGACACAGAATCCAAAGCAGCCTCCATCCAGGCTCTAAGGTGTCAGAACAGAGCCCGATGCGGGGCTCGAACTGGGCCACCCAGGCGCCCCAAAACGTCTGCAATTTCTATTGGTGGCGAAGTGCGGTGGCTTATGCCACATGATCGCTGCTTCAATTTCTAATAGAAGGAAAGGCCACGTTCCCTTAGAGGCTGGTAACAATAAAACTACTCGTTTCCTATTCCAAGTTCATGGACCACATGGGAGGAGTCCAAGGACCCCAGGCTAGAGAACACCCCCGGTGGAAAACAGGTTGATCTCCCCACCTCTTCTTGCTTTGCCAGTCTGTTCTAAGGTGGTGTCCTCTGTGCACCAGTTAATGTTCCTTCAGGGGACTGCAGCCAGAGCCTCCTAACCACTGACCAGGAGATCCGGGTCTGCACTGGGGCCCGCTGCCCGCGAGCCCTTCACAGTGAAGGCGTTTCAAGTCTCTTAGCTTCAGCCTCCTCAGTCATTACAGAAGATGTGGGGAGTTCTGAGCTGCACGTGAGAAAGTAACTTGACAACTGCAATTTGCCCATAAATGCATGAAAGCCACCTTTTAGTGGGGATAGACCGTGAGTCCTGCGTTAGGTGATTTCACATTCTGTGATCTTTCTTGGTTCTCAAAACCAGTAACAAAACCCTATAAACGAGAAATTATTACCCTCACTTGCCAGATAAGATAGGAGTATTTTGAGAGCCAGCACCGGTTCCCAAAAGTCTTTGTAAAAGCACAACGTATACAGTGTGGGAGCACCTGGTAATGGCAAAGAGCACGGGCTCTGGGGTCCCCTTGCCTGAGCGCCCATCCTAGCACCGCCACTTATTACCTGGGTGACCTTGGGAAAACTTACACTCTGTGTGCCTTCGCTTCCTCATCGGTGAAACGATCACGGTAACGGTACCCACCTCAAGGTTGTTGTCTGTGTTACCTGAGTTAATCTTTTTCGTGCCCCTGGAAACTCTGAGGCACATGGGAAGTGCTCCAGAAATGTCTGACAAATAATGAAAAGGAATGAATAACCTCTAGGTCCCAGGTGGTGACCAGGGCCAAGAGCTTGTCTGTTGCGAGATGGCAGCACTGACACCTTCCCGCGGATCACGGAGTGCCCAGTTCCAGCCGGTGAGGGCTCTGCTCAAGCATGAATCTCTGGGATCACGGGCCTTACCAGGCACAGGTGAGTGTTCTCTTCTGGGCGCGTGAACCTGCAGACTTCGTCCAGCTTCACTGACGATCATCTGATAGGGGCGCTGACCGCGACGTTATTTGGCCATCACTGACGGACTCTACTTTGAGACTGAAAGGGAAATTTGAAACGGTGGTTTGGAAAGAATCGGTTCCCCATTCATTTAACACGTAATTATGCCTCCTACGTGGTAGCCAGTGTGGTTGGTGCTGAGGACCGGCCGCTGGTGAGACAGAGTCCTTCCTGGTGGCACTGGGGTTTACATTCGAGTGGGGAAGACAGCACATACACACGACAGTACAGCTTCCAGTAGTGGTAAGTGCCAAGAAGAAAACGAACAGACTCTGTAAAGCCCGTCGGAATATCCCACAGACTACAGGACTACCGCGGATTAGAGTATAAATGTCTCAACCCTGGGTCTCTTATGAAAATAGCAGGGTTTATTCCACAGGACTGGCTGTATGTCCTGCGGTGTCTTCTCACGTGCCCTGAACGTGTCCCAAGACACACAGCACTGAGACGCCGGCCAACACGCAGTCCTGACTTCCAACACGGGCTCTAGCTAAACCAGCTGTTTTGTGCTCCATGTAAAGTTTGCCTCCTCCAGGGAGACCTCGGGTTCTTCTGGACGCTGAGCAAGTTCTGTACAAGCAGATGCCCATTTCTGCCTTCTGGTTCCAGCTTTATTTTGACTCTAGTTCTTCCAAACCAAAGCAGAAAGCCCTTACTGACCCCTGAAGGCATTTTAACCGAAATCTTACTTTTCTCCCCTTCGCAAGCAAAACCCAGAGTATCTTCAGATGAAAAGCTTGTTTTATGTGGTTTAAACTCACCATCCCTTCCAAGGATCCTGCCGTTTTTGCATAGATTTTGTGTGTCGGCAGAGCACAGCACAGGTCTCTAGGCCCCGGGACTGGAGCGGGTAGGGATCGGGCCTTTGGGAAGGCACACGCTGTACGAAGTTCCAGGCCCAGTGTTTGAGCTTGGATTCCGCAGGCCAGGGAGGCTGAGTGCCAGGGACGTCTCATCCAGAGCTTCTTTCCTTCCTAGTTCTCCAGGGTCCTGGGCTTGCCCCGGGAGGGCGCTGCAGAGGAGACGCAGTGGTGGCGGCCAGGCTGCCCCCAGAGCCCCAGGTGAGCTGGAGCCCCTCCCTGCCCCTCGCTACCGGGGTGCATCCTGGGAGGGTCGCCCCCTCCCCGTCTACATCCTCCAGCCAAACGCCAGATGGGATGTCAACTTTCTCGTGTATGCTAGTGTCATCTGTCGCTGTCTGACTTCCTGGTGCCTAGTTGGGAGCCTCGTCCTATTTCATGACTAGCTTGGGTGCTGTTTCCCAGACCCCTACTCCGTGTCCTTGGCCAGCCCCTTCTTCAGTGGGATCTTCTTCATCAGTAAGGGTGATTCTGCAAAAGCAAACTGAAGCTTTTGTTGCGACGGTGCTTTTGTTCCGAAGGTTTTCTTTTGCTTTCCTGCCCTGTTACCGGGGGGTAACCACGTGGTCCCTAAGCTTGCCGGGACGGATACGGCATGCCCACGTGTCTCAACTAGTCACACGACCGCAACAGTCTGTACTTAAACTGGATTGAACTTCTTACCCGGTCCTTCACGCCCTGGAGGCTCTGTGGTGTCCACTGGCTTCCCTGACTTTCCTCACTTCAGACCCACGTTTCAGTGTATCTGCATAACTGTTAATACAAATCAGCCACATCACTAGCGGGGGTCAGTTCCGGTCCTTGCAGTGGCGTGGCCTTCGTTTTACAAATCTCTTTACCTTCTACCCTGGTGTCCGGATTATTTGCGTGGCGACCAGGGTGTCCGGCTTATTTGTGTGGAGACGCGGGCGTCCGGAGTATTTGTGTGGAGACACGGGCGACTGGCGTATTTGTGTGAAGACAGCGGTGTCTGGAGCACTTGTGTGGAGACACCTGTCCTCACGTGCTGTCACTCTACTTCCGCAGTGGTTTTGTTGATGAAGCCGTCACTTAAGACCGGGAGAAGTAGCGTTAGGTGCCGCGCTGGCTTGGTCTGCGGAGCCTTCAGGGACTGTCCCCTCACCGCCTGAGCCCCTCTGCGCAGCCCCCGGCTCCGGGAGGGACTCTGGGCAAGAGGAACTAGGAGGCCCGTGTGCCGTTTCAGGGCTTGCTGAAAACGGAAGACGTGGCCCTGGCTTTCTCCTCTGGCTGGGCGCAGCTCGATTCCTCTCAGGGCAGCTTCCACGGAGATGAAGGGCGGGAGAACCCCGGCGGCCTGACCTCCCCGGGTAAGACTGACGGGGGCTGGTTCGTCGTAGGCTTTCGTGGCTTCCTTTGTCGGTTAGAACCTACTGGGCCGTAAGACGCTGTCTGAATTCTGTCTGCGTTCAGAGCCGCCGTTTCTGAACCCAGCTACTAACCACGTGCGTGACCCGATCTTTCACCCTCCCGGCCCGGCTCCCTTCCCTTTCCTGCTGCGTCCTGGCCGGGTTAAGTGGGACACGGCAGGGAGAGCCCCGAGCACAGTCCTGGCTCCTAGTAGGGCTGTCACCGTTGGTCCCCTCTCTGTTGCTAGTTCCGACACAGGACGAGAGCTGGGGTGTCCTCAGGAAATGGGCCGTGGGACTGTAGGGCGAGAGCGAGAAGTGAGCTAGAGATCGGGGTGCAGGACACACGGGACAGCCTGACCCGTCTGAGCTCGTGCAGCTCGACCATGGTGCAGCAGGAGGTCTGGCTCAGATCTGTCAGCACCGAAGCCCGTCGTGTCGGGGCCCCTGTCTTCGTCTGGGATAAGAGCCAAGAGGACCGTCCCAGACTGACGATCGCTTTCTACGTGCCTGCTCTCCTTGTGTCGCACGGAACACTTCCAAGTCCTCACGCGTGCCTGCTTACCGCTGCCATCTGCCCAGCCCTCCTCGAGTCCAGCCCCAGTGCAGGGCCCTGCCTTCGTCCTCAGGACTTCGAGCCTCTGCGAGTGTCCCCAGCACGGTCCTGCCCACCCTCCTCCACCCCCCATCACCCTGCTTCCAATGACCCCAGGCCCGTTCTCAGTCTCCTTCCTCCCCAGCACCCGTTCTCCCCTTCGTCCCCATCCTCGTTCTTGTACGGAAACCCTCATCCCCGCGTATGTGGAACTGTAGTCACAGCTTTCCTGCGTGGCAGGGCATCACTGACCACGTGTGGCCACTTGTTATTTCAGGTGGTGAAACAGAGGCCGAGATCCGGGCCCTGCCTGTGGACGAGGTCCGGCCAGTACAAGAGGCTGGGGGAATACCACGCCCCCTGCGTGAAGACACTGCCCAGATTCCTGAAGGCACCGAAGCTGGCGAACAGGAGGGCAGGTTCCCGAGAAAGCAGAAAACTGCCACAGGAAGTAGGCGGCACTACTGTCATGAATGTGGAAAGAGTTTTGCTCAGAGTTCAGGCCTGACTAAACACAGGAGAATCCACACCGGGGAGAAACCCTATGAATGTGAAGACTGTGGCAAGACCTTCATCGGGAGCTCTGCCCTCGTCATCCATCAGAGAGTCCACACTGGGGAGAAACCCTATGAGTGTGAGGAGTGTGGCAAGGTGTTCAGTCACAGCTCAAACCTCATCAAACACCAGAGAACCCACACTGGGGAGAAGCCCTACGAGTGTGAGGAGTGTGGGAAAACCTTCAGCCAGAGTTGCAGCCTCCTTGAACATCACAAAATCCACACAGGGGAGAAGCCGTACCAGTGCAACATGTGCGGCAAAGCTTTTAGGCGGAATTCACATCTCCTCAGACACCAGAGGATCCACGGCGATAAAACTGTGCAGGATCGTGAATGTGCAGGGACCTGGGAGAGTCAGGGGAGGGTGGAAAGCCGGTGGGAAAACGTTGAGGCTCCCGCATCTTACACATGTAACGAGTGTGACAGGAGTTTCACTCGGAGTAGAAGCCTTATCGAACATCAGAAAATCCACACTGGTGAGAAACCCTATCAGTGTGACACATGTGGGAAAGGCTTCACCCGAACTTCATACCTTGTTCAACACCGGAGGAGCCATGTTGGAAAGAAAGTTCTATCACAGTGAGCCACGTCATACATGCCAGATTTGTTCATTCCTCACAGAACTGGGCTGAGGCTTTACTGACCGCTACATGCCATCTTGTGTTAGAAGGCCGAGTCTGGAGGGATGCATTGTCTTCTACATTCTAGAAGGTGGCTGGGAAACAGCTTGTTTGATAGGAGGCTCTGGGAGAGTTGTCTGGAAGAGATAGGACATGAAATGATTGTTCTCACCTACTGGACTGAAATGAGCCTCCAGACTGGCTGACCACCTCCAGCCAGCACTTGATGACGTCTCCTGGAAAGATGGCTCTGATGTGGGGGCTGCTGCTCTGACCATATTGCCTATAACGAATGTTTCACCATTTGGTCAGATCTGTGCCATATTATACTCCCCACTGTGCCTTGTGTGTAGGTGCTATAAACGTTTATTTAGTACACCAGTGAGGTGACCTCCATAACTCTGAAAATGTGACGTGGTCTAGATTTCTGAGGACTTTCTAAGGCTATTTGTGTTTGTGTCTAATTCTCTGAGGTTCTAGATTCTGGGTCGGTCTAATGTATTTATTACCAAATACATAGGGTTGTCAGATTTGGGGTGGGAGAATCCATATTTCTTCACCAGCATAGTACTTGTAAGAATGCCTTAAGCAGCTTCTAATTAGATTTGTGAGATTGCTCCATCCATGTAACTTCATTCTTTGGTCCATATTATATTTGTTCCCATTAATTTTGCTCCTTTTATGGGATAAACCTTTCACGTTCTGGTAAATAAATGAATTGATCAAGTCAGATCAAAATGATGATGAATTTTGGTAGAAATCCTGTGTTGTTGAACAGCTTGTTTCTCACCTCTTCGTTATCTTGGGCCTAACAAAGTGCTAAGACAGCACCTGTATGCCTCTCTCCCAATTCAGAGCCAAGTTGCACCACAGCTTATACCAGCTAAGCTTCCTCCAAGTTAGAGGAGTCATGCCAGATATTTATAACAAATTTCACTCATGTTTTCAGAACTGGTGTGTTGGTTGGGGATAGGAAGGTAGGGTCAGAGGCAGCCAATGAGGATGGGAACCCAAGTGTAGACAGAGAAAATGTATCTGTTCAGAATCACATTGGGAATCCTACTCCACAATATCCAAAGTATCAACATGTGAAGCCACAATTAAGAATTTTGTGATATCTCTTGTTTTCACCCAAATCACCTTCTACAGAGTTCTTCAAAGACTTAACATCTTCCTGATGCCACCAGCATCCGGCTTTTCCAAGCTGTGCCAAAAATGGTTTCCATTTCTCATGGATCTCAGACCATGTTTTGTTGAGTCACCAACATGGTATTCTCTGGGTTCGTGCTCTGAAGCACCGCAAACTGACTAGAGATGCTGCAGACCGTGGGGCTCTCCCTGTATCACTTCTCTGAAGTCTTTCATTGTCTTCATTTCTGCTCATTGGAGTCTAATTTAGAACTTCTGTAGCTTTCCAAAATTCTATGGACTTTCTCCATTTAATCTGTTTTAGCCTTTTAAAATTTCCTTAAATTAACCTTTTGTTACTTTTGCAAAGCTAGCCATTTCCTTGTCTCTATTTTTTGTAAATTTTTCCTAATAGCCTTGATCTTAAACACTGTTCATTTTCCTTTGGTATTTATTTATGTCATGGAGATAAATGTATGTGAAAGCTTTTGATAAACTAGACAGCGTACATGTGTAAGTCATAGAGATTGACAAGGGACCACTGTGCCTCCTTTCGTTCTTTCCGCTCCTTCCCAGCCTAAAATATTTTTCTGTGGAGGAGGACATATTGTAGAAAAATACTTTCAAGTGCCTACTGTGTCCAATAATAAATAAAGCACATGCATACATACATGCATACCTAGGCTTAGGGTTTCAGTATACTAAAGTTGATAAGACATGTACATAAATCAGTGCCATGAGAAATGCCCTGTGAATGGTGAGCTGAAGGGTGTGGAATCTCAGAGAGGAAAAGGTTTCTTCTGGCTGTGAGCTGTTATTATCACATGGATAGGGTAATGTTTGACTGAGCTAGAAAGACTGAGTTTGTCAGATTTAGTAAATAGGGCAAGTTTAAAGTAGGTACATTGTAGGGGTCTTCACTGCCAGAGCAAGGAGCTTAACTTTTATTCAGTTAAGTACCAGAGAGCCACTGACGTGATCAAGATATTATCTGTCTGGCAGTATTGTGTAATTTCAACTGAAAAAATTACCTTGTTGATAGTCTTTTGGACACCTTGCTTTTGTATAAAGCAAAGGTATGTTTATAAAGTGAATTATAAAGTGGCTTCAACACTAGCCTATTGAAAAAAGGTGGTCAAAAAATTATTTCTAGATGAAATTAGATCCAGTAAAATACGTTGCTTAGTTAAGCTATAACCAATATTTAAAGTAGAATAAAATGCTACTTTTTGTGCTTTTTAAAATTGTTTTCATGGATTTTAGTGTCGATTGGTCAGCCATTCTACTTAATTCCTCCATCTGCTGCACTGCAGGCTTCCATTTTCTTTTTTCTCCCTTTGCATGAGTTAAGGGGCTGGTTAAGTGGTTTTTTTTCCACTTGGGTAGAATGAATAGTTATTATGAAAAGAGCTTTTGATGAATAGCCCTCCTGGACATGTTCTTAATTTTGGTAAAGAAGCATATAACCCTATGAAATATTATTCCTCTGCTTTCTCCTTTAGAAGGAAAAAAGGTGCAGCTTACCCACGGGGTTGTGAGGATCACTTATACAAACAAGTGCTCGGAGGTTGTAGTTCCGGGTGGTTCCATAGGAGACTTTGAACTCACCTGTTCCCACACATTGAGTCCAGCTACAAGGGAACAATTTCCTCTTAAAAAACAAAGGCTGGCTTAGTGACAACTACACATGGGCAAACCAGAAGAAAAACATGTTGAAGCACATAGAAGAGTCTGGGACGGAATCCCCTCATAAAGCCCACTCCTGGCACAGTGACGTACAACTGGGAAGGAACTCAAAACCCGGAGCTTCTTTGTGAGGAGCACTGGGCTCAAACTCACATTAGGCATAACAACTTTTAAGACATACACTTGAGAGACAACTCCCCAAAACATACATCTGAAAACCGACGGGCCTGTGTTCCAAGACCCACAAGACTAAAGTGATCTGAGAAACTGTTCTCCTAGGACTCACGTGCTCAGACTCACCCATCCAAGGGCCCAGAGGCAGCTGATAGCACCCAGATTGAAAGTGAAGGAGACTCACTTGCTTATATTAAAACATTGGCCACAGGGGCAATCATCTAACTCGATACATATCTAGGAGCCTGCTGGAACATTCCAGAGAGGGAAACAGGCACCATCTTTGTATTCTTCCTTAACTGTGCTTCAGAGCACAGTATCTCTCATAAGGGAGCTTTTACATGCATCTGGTATCCTGATTTTTGTGGCTGCCACTCAGGGGATTCCTCTGGATCACCTGTCTCTGGACGCCAGGGAGCTTACATTCCTGGTCTCATGGGACTGTAATATTTGGTGTCACCCAAAAAGGAGCTCATACCCAGTCTGGTGCCCCAATTTGTATGGCTACAAGAAAAGAAGAAAGAAACGGAGGAACCACAAAAACAGCCAGAAAACAATAAAATGGCAATAAGCATATACCTATCCATAATTACCTTAAGTCCATGTAAACGGACTAAATTCTCCAATCAAAAGACATAGAGTGGCTGAACAGATAAAAAGACAATACCTATCTGTATACTGACTACAAGATACTCACTATAGATGTAAGGACACACAAAACTGAAAGTTAAGGGATGGAAAAACATTTCATGCAAATGGAAATCAAAAGAAAGTTGGAGTAGTTATACTTCTAGCAGATAAAATAGACTTTACAACAAAGACTAATAAGAGATAAAGAGGGGCATTACATAATGATAAAAGGGTCAGTCCAACAAGAAGATGTAACACTAAATATTTAGGCAACCAGCATAGGAGCACCTAAGTATATAAAGCAAATATTAACAGGAATAAAGGGAGAAATAGTAGTGCAATAATAGTAGGGACTTAGATTGATGGACAGATCATCCAGACAGAAAATAAGGAAACACCGACCTGATAGGAAATGTTAGACCAGACAGAGTTAACAGATATTTACAGAACATTCCATCCTAAGGCAACAGAGTACACATTCTTCTGAAGAACACATGGAACATTTTCCAAGATAGATCATATGTCACAAAACAAGTCTTAACAAATTTAAAATGACTGAATCATGTATCTTCCAACCACACTAGTATGAAATTAATTACATGAATAAAACTGAAAAATTCATTAATCTGTGGAGATTAAACAACATGCTACTGAACAACTAATGGGTCAAGGAAGAAATCAAAGGAAATATCAAAAGATAGTTGAAACAAATGAAAATAGAAATGTAACATACTATAATTGAGGTAATGCAGCAAAAAGCAGTTCCAAGAAGTTCATAGTGATAAGTGCCTACCTCAAAAAACAAAAAGTGTCCAACAATCTAACTTTACACATCAAGAAACTAGAAAAAGAACAAATGAAGCCCAAAGTCAGTAGAGGAAAATAATAAAGATTACAGCAGAAATAAATGAAATAGAGACTAAAAAGATAGAAAGAAAATCAATGAAACTAAAAGCTCTTTCTTTGAAAAGATAAACTTGACAAACATTTGGTTACACTTACCCAAAAAGAGAGAGAGGACTCAAAAAATCAGAAAATGAAAGAGATGTTACAACTGATACCACAGATATACAAAGGATCCTAAGACACTGCTATGAACAGTTATACGCCAACAACTTGGACAACCTAGAAGGAACGGGTAAATTCCTAGAAACATATAACCTACCAAGACTGAATCCCGATGAAATAGAAAATCTGAACAGAACAGTTACTATGAAGGAGATTGAGTCAGTAATCAAAAACTTCCCAACAAACTAAAAGTCCAAGACCATATGGCTTTACTGGTGAATTCTACCAAATATTCAAAGAAGAATAACAATCTTAAATTCTTCCAGAAAAGAAAAGGGGAAGGAACTTGACACTCCTTTTATGAAGTCAGCATTACCCTAACATCAAAACCAGACAAAGATGGCATAATAAAAGAAAATTACAGGCCAATATCCCTATTGACTATAAATGCAAAAATCCTCAAACAAAATATAAGCAAGCCAAATTCGACAATACATAAACAGAATTGTATATGTGATCAAGTGGCATTTATTCCAGGGATGCATGGATGGTTCAACATCTGCAAATTAGTTAACGTGATACGTCACCACGTGACATAACAAAATGAAGGAGCAAAATCATATGATCATCTCAATAGATGCAGAAAAAACAGCTGACAAAATTTAACATGTTTTACAATAAAAACTCTCAAGGTGGGTGTAAAGGGAATTTAACATAATGAATTCCATATATGAAAAGCCCACAGCAAACCTCATACTCAAAAGTGAAAAGCTGGAAGCTTTCCCTCTAAGATCAGGAACAAGACAAGACTGCCCACTCACCACTTTTATTCAACATAGTATTGAAAGTCCTAGCCAGAACAATTAGGTATCAAAAGGGGGAAAAAAAGGCATCCAAATTGGAAACGAAGAAGTGAAACTGTCATGATTTACAGATAATACATGGATATACATAGAAAGCACTATACATTTAAAAAAATTTTTTTAATGTTTTATTTATTTTTTTTATAAAAAAAAATTTTTTTTTCAACGTTTAGTTATTTTTGGGGGACAGAGAGAGACAGAGCATGAACGGGGGAGGGGCAGAGAGAGAGGGAGACACAGAATCGGAAACAGGCTCCAGGCTCTGAGCCATCAGCCCAGAGCCTGACGCGGGGCTCGAACTCACGGACCGCGAGATCGTGACCTGGCTGAAGTTGGGCGCTTAACCGACTGCGCCACCCAGGCGCCCCTGTTTTATTTATTCTTGAGGGAGAGAGAGAGCATGAGCGGGGACGGGGCACAGAGAGAAGGAGACACAGAATCCGAAGCAGGCTCCAGGATCTGAGCTGTCAGCACAGAGCCTGACGCGGGGCTCGAACCCACGAACCGTGAGATCATGACCTGAGCCGAAGTCAGATGCTCAACCAACTGAGCCACCCAGGCACCCCAGCACTATACATTTCTATGTATACATGATATACATAGAAAACGCTAAAGACTACACACACATATACACATATACACACATACACACACACAAAACTGAAATAAATTACAGGATGCAGAATCAATACACAAAAATCTATTGTGTTTCTATACACTAATAACTATCAGAGAAATTAAGAGAACAATCTTACAATTACACCAAAAAGATTTACATACCCAGGAATAAACTTAAGGAAGTAAAAGATCTATATTCTGAAAACTATAAGACATTAGTGAAAAAAACATTGAAGAAGGTACAAATAAATGGAAAGATATCCAATGTTAATAAATTAGAAGATTTAATCTTGTTAAAATGTCCATACTACCCGAAGTGATCTACAGATTCAATGAAATCCCTAAATGGCGGTGGAACTTAAGCAGCTCAGTTGTTAAGAATCCAACTTCACCTCAGGTCATGAACTTATGGTTGGTGAGTTTGAGCCCCACGTTGGGCTCTGTGCTGACAACTCAGCTTTGGATTCTGTGTCTCCCTCTTTCTTTGACCCTCCCCCCCCCAAGAATAAACATTAAAAAAAAATTTTTTTTTAAATTCCAATAGCATTTTTCACAGAAATAAACAATTTAAAAATTTGTATGGGGGGGCGCCTGGGTGGCGCAGTCGGTTAAGCGTCCGACTTCAGCCAGGTCACGATCTCGCGTTCCGTGAGTTCGAGCCCCGCGTCGGGCTCTGGGCTGATGGCTCAGAGCCTGGAGCCTGCTTCCAATTCTGTGTCTCCCTCTCTCTCTGCCCCTCCCCCGTTCATGCTCTGTCTCTCTCTGTCCCAAAAATAAATAAACGTTGAAAAAAATTTTTTTTTTAATTTGTATGGAACCATCAAAGACCCTGAATAGTCAAAGCCATCTTGAAAAAAGAACAAAGCTGGAGTCATCATGCTCCCTGCCTTCTAACTATATTACAAAACTGTAGTAATTAAGAGTAAGGCATTGGTGTAAAAACAGGCATGTACATCAATGAAACAAAATAGTCCAGAAATAAGCCCACACATATACGGTCAATTAACTTATGACAAAGGGGCCAAGAATATACAATGAGGAAAGGTCAGTCTCTTCAATAAATGGTGTTGGGAAAATTGGATGGTTACATGCAAAGTAATGAATCTGGATCACTATCTTGTACCATATACAAAAATTAACTCAAAGTGGATTAAAGATTTGAATGTGAGACTGGAAACATAAATTCCTTAAAGGAAACACAGGCAGTAATCTCATTGATGTAGGTCTTGAATCTTTTTTGAATCTCACACCAAAGCAACAGCAACAAAAGTAAATAAGCGGGGCTGCATCAAACTAAAAAGCTTCTGCTCAGCAAAGGAGACCACCAACAAAATGAAAAGGCAACCTATGGAATGGAAGAAGGTATCTGCAGATAACATATCTGATAAAGGTCTAATATCCAAAATACATAAATAACTCATACTAGTCAATAGCAAAACAAAGAAAACCCATCAACAATCCAACTACTAAAAGATCTGAATAGCCATTTTTTCCAAAGAAGACACAGATGGTCAACAGGCACACGAAAAGATGCTCTACATCATTAATCATCATGGAAATGCAAATCAAAACCATAATGAGATATCCCCTCACACCTGTCTGAATGGCTATTATCAAAAAAAGACAAATTAATGCTGGCAAGGATGTGGAGAAAAGAGAACCCTCATGCACTGTTTGTGGGAATGTAAATCAGTGCAACCACTATGGAGACAGTATGGAGGTTCCTCAAAAAATTAAAGATCTAACTACCATATAATCCAGCAATTCCACGTCAGTATGTATTAAAGCAAACAACAACAAAAGACAAACCCAAAAACGACAAATGCCACTTAAAAATATATATGTACTTCCATGTTCACTACAACACTATTTGTGATAGTCAAGGTATGGAAACAATAGAAGTGTCCACTTATGGATGAATGGGTAATGAAACTGTAGTATATATACACAATGGGATATGACATGACAGTGATTTAGAAGGACTCTCTATCTCCCCACTCCTCTTGGTTTAGCAACCCGTCTCTGTTGGTATCACATCCTGCTGTTAGGCAGCATTAATTGGTGGCTGATTGCTCTATCCTTTTCAGCAATGCCTTTTGCCATCAATTATTTAAGTGTGATCCAATTAAATTTGAAGCCCTTTGTAGGGATACGTTTTGAGGCCAATATGTGTAAGGTTTCTTTCTGAGCCCAAGAGGACTCTCCTTACTTGTCTTTTTCCCTGGTTTTCCTTGGTAAACTAGCCAGCCTAAGAATTATCATTTAGCTTTCATGATTAGCTTACTTTAAATTGCTTACTACCAAAATCGACATTGTTTTGGAGAGTACCTTTAGGCTTGATCTTTCCCATAATCTGTTCCAACTATAGTCCATTCCATTGGGGAGAGCCTCAAAGCCCTCTGCTCTTATACCCACCCCCTCCCCAGGTCAAAATCTCTGAGTCCCTGCTCCAGAATTGAGGACAGGGACAGTGACCTACTCCTCTCAGTGACACTTCTGCATTATGATTAGGGTGTTGGGCCAGGCAGTAGCCTCTAGTCTTCCCAGCATGGAACCTCTGTCCTATGCGTGCAACTTGTGTGAGGGCTTTCTGGGCTCCAGTATTCTTAGCCTGCCGTGTCTGAAGTAGAGCCTCTGCCCTATGAATGGGGGCCAGGTGGAGGAAAAAGCTCGACTTAATTGGTTTCACTTACCTGGAATTTAGTCTCTGAAAAATAAAACTTCGATGTCTTGTCCCTCTTAGGGTGGTACCTTAGCCTTTGCTTGGTACCCCCATCTTCTTGGACATATCCACCCAGATTGGAGTTTCCCTCATGCTGAGCCAGTGGATAGGGATAGGATAGAAAGTAGTTCATGGCACAAGTGCCATAGATTGTGTTGGGGCACCTGGGTGGCTCAATCAGTTAAGCATCCAACTCGGTTTGGGCTCAGGTCATGAACTCACGGTTTGTGAGTTCAGGCCCCACATTAGGCTCCGTGCTGACAGTGTAGAGCCTGCTAAGGATTCTCTCTCCCTCTCTCTGCCCCTCCCCTGTTCACTCTCTGTCGCTCCCTTAAAAATAAGTAAACTTTAAAAAGAAAAAGTGCCATAGATTGTGTTCTTACCAAAATTTAGTAGATTTTCTTGAATAAATGTTTCCTCATTTGCTGTATGCTCTTAGGACAATTTCCAGAGACCGTATGAGGTAGTTTTCACAAGTTATGATTGTTTCACCCTGAGTGGGTCCAGGAGCCCCTCATGCTGCCAATTCAGAAGTTATTTTAAGATTTAAATTTGTAACTATTTATTCCTAGTTTAATAATGGGTATTAAGGGGCGCCTGGGTGGCTCAGTCGGTTAAGCGGCCGACTTCGGCTCAGGTCGTGATCTCACGGTCTGTGAGTTCAAGCCTCATGTCGGGCTCTGTGCTGACAGCTCAGAGCCTGGAGCCTGTTTCGGATTCTGTGTCTCCCTCTCTCTGACCCTCCCCCGTTCATGCTCTGTCTCTCTCTGTCTCAAAAATAAACGTTAAAAAAAAATTTTTTTTTTAAATGGGTATTAAATCTCTGTCAGTCATAGCCCATCCTTCTTTTAATATGCTGTGGGTCTTTTTGGCTAGTATTTACTTAGGATTACTAAATTAATATTTATGAGTAAATTTCAGTGGCAGTTTTCTCTATGCTAGCGTTGACAGGTCTTAATATCAATGTAATACTTACTGTATAAAAATAACTTGGCTTAAACTTACACAGTGAGGTATGTCAATTACTTCTCAAGAACACTGAAAACAAAACCCCAATTTGGAATAACTTCCTTTTCTTTCTCTATGCTCCATAAAAGTTTACATAAAACCAGCTTCATGTTCCTTAGAATGCTTACAGGTTTTCCTGTGTAATTCAGTGAACCTGGTGCTGTCTTAGGGGTAGAACTGTGATGGGTTTTGTGTTTGTTCTGTTATTGGTCTATGGCAGAGACTGCTCACTGTGCACCCAGCGTCCACTTTCCCTTTCCTCCTCACGCCCATGATCCTGATTTTATCTAGACGCAGTGCCACTACAGGACATTTTGCAGTCTCCCTAGCAGCCAGCTGTGGCCCAGAGACTGCGTTTAAGTCAGTGGGGCACTTGTGGAAGTGCCCTGTGGCACTTGCTGAGAAGTGCCCACAGGGAGTTGACTCAGCTAGGCTGGGCGTTTATTTTTCCTTCTGCTTTTCTTACTCCTTTACTCTTAAACCGCAGATGTGATTGCTGGAGATCTAGCAGCCTCACTGGATCTCTAAGTTGATCTTGAGAAATGTCACCAGACAACACGGTGGTTTAACAGAAAAAGATGAGCCTATATCCCTGAAAACAAAACATATGCAGATATCTTGACATAGATAGTTAGATAGATAGATAGGTAGGTAGACAGATCGATCAATCTCCTATATGATATAGGGGAGCTGCCATAGCAGTCCCAAACTGTCTGTCTCTATACTTCTTTTACAAAAAAGATAAATGAAATTTTATTTAAGCCGCTATTACTTAGACTATTTTATCATATTCAGTCAAACTTAATTCTAAGAAATACGCAATCTCTTTAAACTTTCTATCTTTTCAGGAGTGAATTTTAATAATTTAAAATTTTATAGAAAATCACCGTATGTTAACATGGCCAACCGACACAAGTATATGATAAAGTATAACAAAAGAAAATGTAAATAGCTGAGCTCAAAAGAAAGAACAGGAGATTTTCCAGGTGCCAGAAACAAGGAGGGAACTTGCAGGTACCATGCAAGGCTGTGGAATGGTGCTACGGGAACTTTCAGAGCTACTGTACCTGGACGCCGGCCATCAGTAAGGCAGTGAATGAGCTATTTCTGAATAACACATTCCCTCAAACCTCAGTGGCTTGAAACAGCATTTATTATATTTCACAATTTCTGTAGTTCAGTAACTCAAGAATACATTAAGTGGGCAATTCTAGCTCAGGGTCTTGCGTGAGGTTGCAGGCAAGGTATCAGCCACGGCCGCTGTCATCCTTGACTGGGACTGGAGGATTCCTAGCCGGCACGGCGGGCCAGCAGCAGGGCTCAGTGCTACCTGGGCCTCTCCACCCAGCTCACTTCCCCCAGGCAACCACCGAGAGGCAGTTGGATGCCCCCACCACAGTCTAGTTGTGAGAAGCCAGCGGCTACACTCAGCTCACACATAATGTCCGGTTCCTGGTTCTGAGTGTGAGGCGCCTGGAAGTTACCACTCTGACCTAACGTGGAAAGAGCTGCACAGACTGAAAAGTCAGTAACGCTTCCTGGATCAGAAGAGAGGGCAGGATACGGCAAACTGCCCAGACTGGAGACAATCAGATGAATCCAGGGAGGGAAGGTCTAGGAAGCAGAAACCTAAGTGTAAAAACCAGTGTGACACCAGTGTGGGGGCAGGAAAACTTGAATTTAAAAAAAAAATTTTTTTTTACATTTATTTACTTTTAAGAGACAGACACAGCACAAGTGGGGGAGGGGCAGAGAGACGGAGACACAGAATCCGAAGCAGGCTCCAGGCTCTGAGCTGTCAGCGCAGAGCGCAACGCGGGGCTCCAACTCACAGACCATGAGATCATGACCGGAGCCAAAGTAGGACGCTTAACCGACTGAGCCACCCAGGCGCTCCTGGAAAACCTGAATATTAATGGTGGAATTGCTGGAGCTCAATGAAGGCAACTCTGAGAGTTAAAACCTCCAGGGAGGCCTGGAGTTAAGGCCTCCGGTCATAGCGATGCCTGCACAACACTATGTGTTCTACCTCCAGGAGCTCAACCAGGTTCCCACAGTAAACACTGGAGAAAAATCCCCTTTTGCTTCCAGCTGGAGGAGAGGAAAGGAACTAATTTTAAATAAACAGAGCACTCTGTTCTTTTTAATCAGGCCTGCTTTCAGGGGAGACCAGTTAACTAGAGCCTAACCTTCTGGGGTATTATCAGATCCTAACTGGGTTGGGGGAAGAGAAATACCCAATTTAACTCGCTCTAGCCTTCCTTGTGGGAGAAGGGAAATAACAGCTCTAACTACCGCATCCCATCTAAGAGGAGAACACTGAGAGATACCTGTGAAGTTCAGTCCAGACAGACTCACTGAGACCTAATCAAAGGACTTTAACATTAAAAAGCCAAGTTCGGGGTGCCTGCGTGGCTTAGTCGGTGGAGCAACCGACTTCGGCTCAGGTCATGATCTCACAGTTCGTGGGTTCGAGCCCCGCGTCGGGCTCTGTGCTGACAGCTCAGAGTCTGGAGCCTGCTTCGGATTCTGTGTCTCCCTCTCACTCTGCCCCTCCCCCACTCATGCTCTGTCTCTCTCTGTCTCAGAAATAAACAAACATTAAACAAAATTTTAAAAAATAAATAAATAAATAAAAATAAAAAGCCAAATTCAACTGAGTAAATTTTAAAGATCTTGCTGGCTTCAGCAATTCATGAATTGTGCAGCATCGCACCCATCAGATGGAAGCATGGAGAGGAGCTGTAAAAATGAAGGACTTGAAGGAAGAAAGGTCTGGGAACAAGGGAGCTACTCTGGGCAGAAAAAGCAGGTTGGTTATTGAACGGTCACTTTCCTTTAGGGGATGACGGGCATCTACCAGGCATATTTACCTAACTAGCGCTGACCAGGTCATTCCTGATTGACTAGTTTATTTGATATTCCATTTCCAGGAGAGCCGGACCTGTATTTAAGTCACATCTCAGTTTGGTGACGTGGGACTTAGCATCAGTGACTGCATTTGGGGCCTGTTTTGTTTTTAATAACAGAATGCTTCCCACACATCACAACCACATTGCTCGAGGCCATTTTATAGCACTTCCTGGGGCGCCTGTGTGGCTCAGTTGGCTAAGCGTCCAACTTCAGCTCAGGCCATGATCTCGCGGTTCATGGGTTCGAGCCCCGCGTCGGGCTCTGTGCTGACAGCTCAGAGCCTGGAGCCTGCTTTGGATTCTGTGTCTCCAGTCTCTTTCTGCCCTTCCCCTGCTCACGTGCTCTCTTTCAAAATTAAGCATTAAAGGGGCGCCTGGGTGGCGCAGTCGGTTGAGCGTCCGACTTCAGCCAGGTCACGATCTCGCGGTCCGTGAGTTCGAGCCCCGCATCAGGCTCTGGGCTGATGGCCTGGAGCCTGTTTCCGATTCTGTGTCTCCCTCTCTCTCTGCCCCTCCCCCGTTCATGCTCTGTCTCTCTCTGTCCCAAAAATAAATAAACGTTGAAAAAAAAATTAAAAAAAAGAAAAAAAAATTAAGCATTAAAAAAATATATATATATACATTTACAGCACTTCCTTTTTACTCAGCACATCTTGTCTAGCTTTCAAGAAAAAAAATTACAAGGCATACCAAACAGCAAAAAACACAGTTTGAAAAGGCAAGCAAGCATCAGAACAAGACACGGCAGGAATTTTGGAGTGGTCAGACCACAAATTTAAAATAACTATGATAAATATGCTAAGGGCTCTAACAGATAAAGCAGACAGTGTGCAAGAACAGATAGGCAATGTCAGCAGAGAGATGGAAATCCTAGGAAAGAACCCGAAAGTGCTAGAGATGAAAAACACCGTTAACGAAAAGGAAGAGTGCTTTTGATGGGCTTCTTAGAAAACTGGGCACATGTGAGGAAAAAAAAAATCTCTGAACCCGAGGATAAATTCGGTTCGAACTCAAGGAGAAGGGGATTGGACTCTACCTCTGGAAGGGAGGGGTGTCAGGGAATTTGTGGGTACATGTTAAAACACAACAAAAAGAGACAAGAAGAAACTAGAAATGAGACTCCTACAAGAAGCAAGCACAGCTGTGCTGCTGACGTAAGAGGACTTGTCTCCTGAGCCTCTGGATGGAAGTTTAAAGCCCATTAGAGGAGAGGGGAGGTGAGAAAGTGTAATCACAGTTCACAGGACCTCCGCTTTTCAGGAATCTGAAATTCCAAAAATTAATATATTCAGAAATCAGTATCTACGGTCTTGGGTCCAGGAAACCCTCGAGTTATTTAGCAGAAGTAAATACAGAACAAGCCCGTGGCAACAATTCCATAACCTCCAACACAGGGTGCTGCCACAGATCAAAAGAATCCCTCCTGGGGATGAGCAATGGCAGAAAATACAAACCAGAGTAAGCATTTACCCTGGAAAAAGGCTGTAGAAATGAATAGCAGAGTCTGCTCCCTAAGAGCTTCAGATAACATGATAATCTGAAGGAAATGGTAAAATGTATTTTACCAGGAGGCAGTTCTGAAAAAGAATCATATAAAACATCAGGAAACGAAATATAAAGGCATTGAGATGAAAGTCACATATAGTAAACAGCACATTAAATGCAGCTCATGGAGAATACGTAAACTATATGACTGATCTGAAGACATATATCACAGCGAGATGAGCAAGACACAACGGGAAGGAGGAACCTGGAAGACAGTGGGAGAACGCCCAATGCATACATGTAACGGGAGAGCCAGGAGGAGGTATTTCCTGAGAGAGAATTTGGATGGAGATGTTGACTGAGAATTGCCCGACTTGATGGAAGCCATAAATCTCGAGTTGGAAGAAGCACTTCAGAGTGCTGAAAGAGAAAAACTGTAAGCCTTCTACGCAGACTGAGTGAATGAGGGCTCTGTCACTGCAAATACATGGAAACCAACATTCAAGGGGGAGAGTGGAAAGAAAACATGTTCACACAAAGCCGAAGGGAACTCACCACCGCTAAACCAAAAGACATGCTTCAGTGAGAAGAGAAATGAATCTCCAAGGAAGCCTCAGTGAGTAAAATCAACTTGTTAAAACGCACACATGAAAACCTAATTAGTCATTGACTATTAGAAACCCAGTAACAACAATAATTATAGTGACAAGGTCAATTTGGGGTCAGGCATAACTAGAAAACTAATCCAGAGTGGTGTGGGCTGCTGGAGCAGGTCCACAGGAGGTATTCAGGTGTTGCGTAATATCACGGAGAAGGGCACAGATAGAGATCAGTTTCATAATCTCACAAGTCAGGTGGGCATATTAAAATTTTACGCGTAACCAGTAAAAATAAAGACTAAAAATGTGAAATTTTCAAACATGTAAATGGGGGAAAAAAGAAGAAAATACAAACTGAGCAGCATAAAACAGGAACTGAGAAAATTTTTTTAAAAATCATGGAAAACAGAAAAGACAAAATTGGGTGGTAGAAATAAACTGACAATCAGAATAGACAAAATCGGATTACACTGAGGAGTTAAAAGACAAGATTGAACACAGGAAATTTTATAGAGTTACTAAAATCAATTAAGATAAAAACTCTAGTTAGTAGGAAAACATATGTAGTAAAAGTATAAAAATAGGAAAGCAAGAAATAATAAAATCAGGATTCAAGATGATGTTCCTTTAACTGGGAAATTGAGGTACGGGATGAGGGGTACCAAGTGACCAGATAACACAGGTGTTTTTCAAGGTCTTAACTTCTGTTTTGTTTGTGTTTAATGGCATGTTAATGAGTGCTAAGTACTAAAGTAACTACCTAAGTTACCAAACTAATATAGTATTTAGTCATTCGTGGACCATGACTCCTATCAAGCATTATAATTAATGTAATTCTGTACACAGGTTATTCGAAGGAAATAATTTTTTTAAAAAGGATGGGAAAAAGTAAAAATAAAAAGGATGGGAAAGAGATACTAGGCTAATATTCTCTGAAAGACTTTGGACCAGGGCACCTGGGTAGCTCAGTTGGTTGAGCATTCAACTCTGGCTCAGGTCATGATGGGAGTCCCACACTGGGCTCTCTACTGTCAGTGTGGAGCCTGCTTGGGATTCTCTCTCTTTCCCTCTCTCTCTGCCCCACCCCCACTCATGCACACGCGCACACGCACTCTCTCACTCTCTCAAAGGTAAATATTAAAAAATGATTTTGGACCAGCTGCATTAGTATCAGCAATATAAGCTTATTAGAGATAAGCGGTCTCTCTCCCTGCATCCCCCCTACCCCCCCCCCCACAAAGGGGTCATGCTGGCTGCATCTTGCTCTGTGCTCATGTGACCCCTTTTGCTCATGTGACCCAGAGCTCATGTGACAGAGCAAGATGCAGCCAGCAGACAAGCCAAAAGGAGGCTCAGAAGGGACGGCACCCTGCAAGCATCCCCATCCTAAACTTCCAGCCTCCCCCCCCCACCTCGCCGCATAGTGATGGCAGCCCCAGCCAACTGCGACAGGTACACGCGAGCAGGGGACAAAAGAGGTCGGGATGGGAGCATTCCTAGATGGATTCAGTTGACAGACTGTCGCAGATTTATGTTCCACACGAACTAAATGCTGAACCGCATGTGCGGGAAATGAGGAATTGTACTCCAGACACAAGTCTTTACTTTGTTCTCAGCTCCCTGATGCAAATATTGATCTACTTAAAAAAAAAAAAAAAAAAAAAAAAGTTTATTTTTGAGAGAGAGAGAACCACAGCGTGAACAGGGGAGGGGCAGAGAGAGGGAGACGCAGAATCTGAAGCAGCCTCCAGGCTCAGAGGTGTCAGCACAGAGCCCAACTCAGGGCTCAAACTCACAGACCACAAACGAGATCATGACCTGAGCCAAAGTCACATGCTCAACCGATTGAGCCACCCAGGTGCCCCTTATTTTTTTTTTTTAATGTTTTTATTTATTTTGAGAGACAGAGCAGGAGAGGGGCAGAGAGAGGAGAGACAGAATCTCAAGCAGGCCCTTCACTGTCAGCACAGAGCCCGTTGTGGGATTCAAACCCATGAACCGTGAGATCATGACCTGAGCCAACATAGGACACTCAACTGACTGAGCCACCCAGGCGCCCCAGTATTGATCTACTTTTATTTTTTTTTATTTTTTTATTTTTTTTTAATTTTTTTTTTTCAACGTTTATTTATTTTTGGGACAGAGAGAGACAGAGCATGAACAGGGGAGGGGCAGAGAGAGAGGGAGACACAGAATCGGAAACAGGCTCCAGGCTCCGAGCCATCAGCCCAGAGCCTGACGTGGGACTCGAACTCACGGACCGCGAGATCGTGACCTGGCTGAAGTCGGACGCTTAACCGACTGCGCCACCCAGGCGCCCCATGATCTATTTTTAAACCCATGTGACAGCAGTCTGTAATACATCTTTTTTTTTTAATTGAGGTAAAAGAAAAAGTCCCACAAAAACCTTAACTTACAAGGAAGTCTCTCACTGCTGTCCAACCCTGCTTTTCTGTATCATGTTCGCATTTAGTAATCACGTCACCTTTTCCTTATCTGACGTGTACTTTATGGACCCCAGTGTCCTTCCGTACCACTGCCGTCTGCTGCTCCTCAGAACAGTCCTGCAAAGGGGCGGGAACAGGCCCCGAGAGCCTGGGCGCAGTCACAGATGCCAGTGGTTCTGTGCCCTGGCCTTCACCCGGCCAGTGCGCCCATCCCCACTGCCATGAGGGCAGCCCTCGATCGGTGAGTGCCGGCACACGAGTTAAGTTTTGTTCAAGAGGCCCTTCCTCCAAATTAGGCTAAAGCTGGACTGAGACCACATCCTGCTCAGCCCTTTCCTTCTCTATGTCCCGTTTCCCCTGCTGTTACTTCTCCGAGTGCCCCCCCCACCCCGGAACCTGAATCCCTGCCCAGGCTCCGCTTCTCAAAAATCCAATCCAGGAGACTTATCCGAGGCCCCACCTTCCAGGATCCACTGAGACTCCATCCCAGGGGCCCTGGCTCCTGGTCCTCAACCTCCCCGCTGCACCACGTGGTTTGCAGACATAACAAGCGATGGGGACAGGCTACTTTCATAGTTGAATCTTTGAGTCTGAACTCACACAAGACCGCAGACTCTATGACAACTGACATAATCAGCAGAAGCGAATCCTCAGACCATGTCTGTATTTCATGCTAACATTTCTACCAAATGATCCCAGGGCCTGCCTTCAAGCCTACTATGATGTGGAAACTCACCTTGGGCTTCTCAGAAGTAGAACCTTCCATGACAGAGTGAGGGAAATGGCTCAAGCTGGTGCTTCGTGGAATCTGCATTAGGTAGTTCCTCTCCCTGTGATGGGAAACCGTTCGTAAGAGTTTTGACTTAAAATCCAACTTCCCAAGAAACAAGAAGAAAGGAGAGGGAGACTCAGTCTGAGAAGGGGCTCAGTCAGAAGAGCCACTTAAGGATCTCAGTCTGACCGACCTCTACATCGTAAGTCTTCCTCCAGCTCCCCCAGAGGAAGTGGAGAAGGTGTCCATAGACAGAATGCGCCCCGAGTCATAACCGTGGAAGCTGGTGCTGAGGACACGGGGGTCACTGCTGTGCTCCACTTCTGTCTGAAATTCTCCCTTGGAGGTAAAGGATAGAATCCCCAATTCCAGGGCCGGCTGCCCTGGCCAACTGAGGGCACTGCTCCTGTGCCTGGGGGACGTCCGTTCTAGCGGATCGAAGGAGAGAGAGGGGGCCGCAGCCTCGGTGGAGAAATCCTAAGAGGGGATAAGGGAGCCGCGAGCCTCGGGTCTGTTCCGCCCTGACCAGGGGAGCCTCGTCTCCCCACAAGGACACGTCCCTGGGAAGGCAGCTCCCTGGAAGGAAGACACTCAAGGCCACACAGCTGTCCTCTGAGCTGCTGCCGAACCACTGCACCAGCTGTGGAACCGTAGGAAAACCCCAACATGTTCGGGGGGGGATCTTTCTCCGGACCGAGCCAAGCGACAGAAAAGGACTCAGGAGATCTAAGAGGGTTGTTTTAAAAGCACGTTACATGGCTCATGATCCAATTCCCTGGCATGACCCTGGACTCGGGATACAAGTGACCTGTGGTGCTGACGATGGACAGGCACGAAGGGGGTTCCGGGTGACCAGAGACTAGCACAACACCCCAACAGACTGAGGATAAAGTCTGAAGCCAGGGGTTTAACTACGTGATGTTAGATGTCAACACTAGGGAACCCAATTAAGAGCATGTGAAAACTACCGTTTTCAGGAGCTCAAATTATTCCACAATAAAGGTCCAGGTTTCCAACCTTGACTCCAAGCCTGGACTTGAGTCTTCCCGTCTGCATCCATACAAGGGACCAGGACAGTGCAGTGTCCCCGCCCCTCGCGGGTAGGTAGACCCTGCACACGGTGGCCCCTGTTCCAAGGGCACAATGAGCGCATCAGGGGAAGCGGTGGGGTGGACAAGGAGTGGGCGCAGAGGAACTGGCCCTGGGGACACTGAAGACCCACGTATCATAAAACATCAGCAGGGCTCTATGTGACCTTATGGAATTAAACAGGGACGCACGTGTTTCAGGCATATTGGCCTGGCAGCGCCATTTATTCCATTACTAAGAAGGTTCAGCAGCTGCCATCTGAGTAAACAAGAAGGGTGAGTACAGGGTGAAGCAGGGTGGGGAGGGGGAGAGCCAGGGCGCGGAAGCAGCAGTGCAAACACCCAAAGCTTCCTCTTCGGATTTGCCCAGACCACGGCTCAGCGTCTGCTCCAAAACGCGAGGAGGGGGCGAGGAGACGACGCTTCCTGGCCTTCCCCTCCCCGGGGGCCAGGCCCGTGACCAGGGACAGGCGCGCCCCAGAGTCACCGCGGCCCGGCGGCCGCGTGAGTCTTCTGGTGGCGGATGAGGTTGCACTGGCGGGTGAAGTCCTTGCCGCAGCGGGCGCAGCGGTGCGGCCGCTCCCCCGTGTGGCTGCGCTCGTGCTCCAGGAGGAAGGAGCGCCGGCCGTAGCTCTTCCCGCACTGGGCGCAGCGGTGCGGCCGCTCCGGCCGGTGGCTGCGCTGGTGCTGGATGAGGCCGGCGCTCTGGCTGAAGGCCTTCCCGCACTCCCGGCAGCGGTACCGCCGGTGCGCGTCGTGGATGCCGCGGTGATTGAACAGCCCCGAGCTGCGGCTGAACGCCTTCCCGCACTCGCCGCACGCGTAGGGCCTCTCGCCCGTGTGCACCCTGCGGTGGCGGGTGAGGCCCGAATTCTGGGCAAAGGTCTTGCCGCACTCGTCACATGTGTGCCATCCCCGCCCCGGGGGGCCGCCGCGGCGCCCCTCTGCCCAGCCCTGTCCAGGCCCGGGCCCCCCGCGAGCCTCCTCCCAGGTCTGGGCGGAAAGGACTTCCCCGCGGGACTCCGCTATCTTAGGACAGTCTTCCCTCGGCACCACTTCTCTGTCCTCAGCCATGCTCGTTCCATCTGAAACACAAGAGACCAGGCAAGCGTCACCTGCTCCGACCCCACGGGAGGGTCCCTGTGCGCATGAAACCGCAGACTGCTTCCACCTGGTGTGATCCCAGGTCACAGAGCAGAAAGGAGCTTGGAAACAGAAGGGCCAGTGCGGAAGCCTTCCTCCAAGCGACAGGGAAGGCTGCCCTCCGGCAGAATGTGGCTCAGTCCTTCCTGACAGGGCAGGGGCCTGGAGAGGATTCCTCAGGCTTCTTCATGGGGAGGGCAGCTCAACGTCAGGGTGCCTTCTCCTAGTTTTCCGCTAGAACCCCTCCCCGATTTGGGTGCAGAGCCTCAAAGAGACCATGTACTCATTCATTCCTTTATGGAACAAGTGCTCCCACTCTTCTGGGGGCATCGGACAGTAAGTACTACAACCGTCAGATCCGCGACATCCCAGGTGTGTCCCAGCACGTCCCAGGTATGACCTGGCCTGTCCCAGTGGGCTCCAGCACAAGGCCCTTACTGGCTCCACACTCTGCCTGGAAAGCTCTAGGCTCCGACAACAGCTAGAGTTTGCTCAGTTCCCACCTTCTTGGTTCCTGTACTCAGGGCTGCGGTTGGCCTGCCACACCCATGGCACCCTCGATGCCCCCGACTCGCTCCAGTCCCGGCCTGGTGCACAGCACTGACCACCGTCTGACACGCTGCATCGCCACCCCGTCTGTGTGCTATGTGTTTCCCCCATCCCACAGTCTAATCTCCATGACAGTGGGATCTTTTTGTTTTATTCCTTGGGTCACGGCTGGCACATGGCAGTTATTCAATAAATATTTGTTGAATGAATACAAAACAAAGGACTGAAACCGAGCCTGCTGCTGTGGCCTCAAATGACCGGCCCAGGCATGGGCACAGGAGGCACACGGCACCCGATGGAACTGGCCCACACCGGACACTTGTCCAACCAACCCAATCGGACTTGAAGGAATTGAAGGCAGGAATGGAGACACACAGACCCAAACTGTCTAGACAGCAGAGCACAGCCCAGTGGAATCTTCAGGATGTCTCAGGTTCCCTGGGCATGACTGCTGGGGGAAGCCATCGAGACTACGAGACAGCCAACCGACCCATGAGCTGGATCTGGACAATCGAAAGCTCCTCACCCCCTCCCCTGAACTTGAAACGTGAGCTCTAGCTGCCTGCCCCGCTCCCAAAAGCTGCCCCAAGGACAGGGACTACCTGGACAGCACGCGTGACTGCAGTCAGGTAAAGCCTCTACATAAACTTGTAAAATGTGTGGGCGGGTGCCGAGATCTACGCATTTTGCCATGCCCAGGACAAGCCTCCTTTGCTTATTAAAACTGCCATCTACCCCCTTTCTCTGGTCTCTTCCTGCCCCCCACATAAGGCGCAGCCTCAGGTGACACCTGGGAAGCTCCCAAGGACCTTGTGAACCAACAGATTTCCACCCTGCAACCCAGAAAAGTCTCAGGAAAACACCCACCAACCCCCGTCCTTTTGCCAAAACATCCGGCTTTTTCTCTCCCATCTAACTGTACTGTCGCTCACGCACCAGAACAGGCGCCTTGTAGGGCTCCTCTGTTGTCAGACCACGGTTCTCCTGCTCCTTTTAGCTGGGGGAGGACAACAGGTGTGGAAAACAGGAATGTGTCTGCAGAGAAGAAACGGACCACAAATGGGATCAGCACTGCCCTCCTGCCCAAACTTCATATTTATAGTTGAGATATACCAGGAAACCGGGTAGAATGAAAGCAAAGACATTTCTCACCTTTTTCATAATTAGCACTTACACAGCCCTCCATGACTTACAAGGCACTGTCACATGTGGTATCACCCTAATGCACCTCTTTACTGGGGTTATTTTACCACCTCTTTAACAAACTGCATGACAAAAGGTAGACCTGTAGCTAGACAGACTCCACACGTACATAGAAAAAGTCTGGAAAACACACAACAATTTAACAAGTGTGGCTACTCCTGGGGAATAAAATTCGGAGAACTTTCATGTTTTACTATACACAAACTCCTATATTATTTGGATTTTTCACTATCAGCATGAATTCTGAAAGAAAAGCAAACTCAGTACTATACAGTAACCTTAAATGCAGCTTAATGTAAAAAGATTGAAGAGCTGGATGTTGGTTTTTGGTCCTTGTAATCTCAAACACTTACTACGTTGCTTAACAAAACTGGCTTTTCCTACATGTACAACATATACCTGTGCTGACAGTCCTAGAAGAGAACTTTTTGATTTGTAGATGTCCTCTATGTACTCTCCTATGGCCATGGCAAATGCTTAATGAATGACTGGATGAAGGGATGGATGGAGAAGAGGATGGAAGGATGGGTGGAGGGAGAAAGGGAGGGAGGGAAGGAAGGAAGGATGGATGGATGGATAAAGGGGTGGATGGAAGGAAGGGAGGGAGAAAGGAAAGAAGAGGGGATGGATGGATGGGAGGAAGGAGGGGTGGAAGGAAGGATGGATAGACGAAGGGATGGATGCAGGGATGGATGGATGAATGAGAGGATGGATGGATGGATGGATGGGAGAGAGGGATGAAGAGATGGAGAGACGGATGGAGGAATGGTTGGATGAGAGGATGGACTTACTCAGATGTGCTTCCTGAAGGTAGAAGAAAGGGAAACATGCCTGGAAAATAAAAAGTCCAAGTTCACGGAGAGGAGGAAGAAACAAAGGAATTGACTGGGAAGATGCTCATAAAAGAGGAAAATGAAATCAGAGGAATTTAGTCTGATGAGGTCACGGAGCCAGAGGAAGGTCTGCAGAGCACATTTACTAAGGAAAAAAGAATCTTTTAAAATGAAGAGATATGTTCCAAGTGGCAGAAATCCATGATAACTGCATGACTGCTAGGGTAGATGAAATAGAGGCAGGAAGCAGAGAGGCAAGAGAAGTTGTGGCTTTGATGAAGTGAAAATGCAAACGGCAGACACCACTGCAGACTGACTGTTAGAAAGTTAACAAATAGTCCGGCAGAGGCTACGCTGTCCTGGTGAGACATCAGACAGAAGCGGAGCCAGCTGTGACAGCGAGAGCGAGAACAGGACGACAGCTGGCACAGCCCCAAGCGCCCAGGCCTGCACCCGCCACTGAATGACACACCAGGAGATGCCAGACTGATTCCACTGGATTCCCCCGTCCAGTCTGCCACCCACTGCGCGTTCCCCACCCCTTCCTCACCCCTTTATACTGCAAACGTAAGCCCAAATGGGCAAGGGGGACCTGGAAGAACAGCCACCACATACTAAGCAAAATGCCTGCCAAGTGCTTTCCATCAGTTGTCTGTTCTGTGCTCGCAACTACCTTCTACGGTACATACTTGTTAGACTGAATTGTGTTGTCTCCCTCCCCCTAGAGTCACATGCTGAAGCCCTAACTATATTTAAAAATGGGGCCTTTTAGGAAATCAATTAGGGTAATTAAGAGTGGGGTCCTAAATGGGGCGCCTGGGTGGCTCAGTCGGTTAAGCGTCGGACTTGAGCTCAGGTCATGATCTCACGGTTCGTGGGTTCGAGCCCCGCGTCAGGCACCGTGCTGACAGCTCGGAGCCTGGAGCCTGCTTCAGATTCTGTGTCTTCCTCTCTCTCTCTCTGCCCCTCCCCTGCTCACACTCTGTCAATCTCTCTCTCAAAAAGTAGATTAACATTTAAAAAAAAAATTAAAAAAAAAAAAAAAAAAAAAAGAGTGGGGCCCTAATCTAATAGGACTAATGTCCTTATAAGAGGTAACAGCATCAGAACTTTCTTTCTCTCTTCCAACAGGAACGTATACACAGAAAGGCATGTGTGAGAACAAAGCGAGAAGGTGGCCGTCAACAACCCAGGAAGGCAGGTCTCACCAGAAACCAAGCCTGCTCGTATCTTGATCTTGGAGATCCAGCCTCAAGAACTGTGATCAAATGAATTTCTGTTTCAGCCACCCAGTGTGTGTCATTCTATTCCGACAGCCCAAGCAAACTAAGGCAATACTATTATCAACCCCATTTTGGAGATGAGGGAACTGAGACCAAGTGGTTAAATAAACCTGCCCACGTACAAGCAGCTTCTAAAACGCAAAGCCATGATTTGAATGCATCGTACCCATTCTGTAAAGCTGCCCTCCACGGTGATTCCTGGAAGTTTTCCTAAGGTACCACGTGCGAGAATACCAGAGAGATGACAGGATAGTTCACAGGGGAAGCCTGAACGCAGGGAAGGGGACAAAGTGAGGACGCTGGGCCCTCAGCAGCTGTAGCGCTGACCTTACCTGGTAAAGGGACTTCTGAGCCCCTGGTTCCCCAGGTCTGGACTTTTCATTTGTTTTTGCTTGACAAGAGGGGATGTGTTCAACACCAGAGAAGTCCTATCCCTCACCTGTCTCTCCAGTAGGGCGGGACTCTTGGGCAGTGTCACGAGGGAGCTGGGGTTCCTCGGGCTGGGACTGAAGGCTCAGTGATGTCTGCTCGCCTAGAGGCACCGTCTCTCTAGAGCAGACTTCTCGTCCCTGTCCGTAGGCTACCATCTGGAAACAGAGAGGTGACATTTGACTTCTGAAGAAGTTAACTGTCTAAAGAAACCCTTCCCAGAAAGCAGTAGGAAGCAGAGTCAGGGTCAGAGTCAGTCAAGGGGATACAAAACAAGGGATCCAAGGGTCCTTGATGACACACATACACTTCTTCCCTGCAAATCTCCCTTCCTACCTCAAGTTGTGGCTCATCGAGCTCCTTCTCCAGATCCTCCAGCAGAATCACAGCCTCTTCCCCGCTCTCTGGACAGTGCTCCCGCACCCAGGCCTGGAGCTCCTTGGGCAGGATGGTCAGGAACTGCTCCAGCACCAGCAGCTCCAGGATCTGCTCCTTCGTGCTGGCATGAGGCCTCAACCACTGGCGGCACAGCTCACGGAGCTGGGTGAGGGCCTCCCTGGGTCCAGGAGTTTCCTGGTAACACAGCTGTCGAAAGCGCGTTCGGAAGACTTCCCTCGCCAGGGGACTGCTACGTTTCAGTCTGGATTCCTGCATCTGGAGGCGACTTTCCGTCTCCACCTTCACGGTCAGCTCTTCCCAAGCCTCAGGACCATGTACATCCATGGGCAAAACCTCCTTTGAGTCTGTATTCATCCTGACTTTGAATAGTTTACAAAGCACCCTCCAGCTGGAGTCGTGTTTTAGAAGCACCTTGAGAGGTTCCCTCTTGAGCAGTAAAAATCACTGTTTATATAGAAGAATGACAACAGCTAGAGATGGGCACTGATACCATAAGCAACTGTCATAGACCCCAAGCCTCTTCACTGAAAGTAAAGTCATTTGGTGACCAAAGGATGGGAATAATGGAAAACATAAGGTCATAATGTGCAAAAATCACAGGCTTTCAAGTTACCCAGAACTGGATTCTATTATGGTTCTAACATTTACCAATTTACTGATTGACTTTCAGCCAATTTCTTATCGTCCTTCAATCTCAGTTTCTCAATGTAAAGAAATAGCAATAAAGATACCTTACAGAGCTCATGGAGAAAACAGGGACCACACAATTCACTCGGAATTGTTAAAAAGTTCAGACTCGTTTTTTCAAAGTCAAATCAGAGAAAGAATAGATGAAAATACTGCTCTTATCTTTGATAAATGAATGAGCTAACTCTCATTGGACTCTTTGCTAGAGTTTCAAAACTTAATCTTGAAAACAACCATTCGATTTCAGGTTGTTGTCCTTTGAGCTAAATTCATTGAAAACTTTATTAAACTGAGAGTAACAGCGCTGCGCTGCTGTCCACAACATGCTTTCGGATGCGAGACCACATTTAAGGCTCACGTCACCCTTTGAGGTTTGGTGACAACCACGATTTGAGGTTGCCTAAGGTCAAACCCTCTGTGAGGACAGTCCTAAGGAGCACAGAGGCCCTGGGGGAAGCGGTCTGCTCCCAGCCAGGCTGCGCCTCTCAGTCACCTGGAAGTGCCGCCCCGCAGTTGAGTTCCAGCCGGACAGCCGCGGCGGGGGGAGAGGGAAGGTGGGGAGGGGAAGGAAGACGGGGGGGGGGGGGCGGGGGGGGGGGGGACGGCACGTCCAGGGAATGGAATCCTGGGTGGATGGAGATCCGGGGAGGGACGGGGATCTGGGGTGGAGGGGGATCCAGATGGGAATCGGGGACGGCTGCGGAGCCAGGGTGTATGGAAACCCGGGGTGTATGGGGATCCCCGGACGGAGGGGAATCCGGAGACGGAGGAGGATCCAGGAACAGATGCGGATCTCGGGACGGAGGGGTATGCGGGTACGGATGCGGATCCGGGGTTCGGGCAGGAGGGAGGCAGGGCTCCCAACGCTCCAGGGCGCGAGGATCGCGAGGCTAAGGGAAGCGGAAGGGCAACGGGCACGTTCTGCGCCTGAAAGCCAGTCCGCTCTAAGCCCCTTCACCGGCTTCAGAACCGAAAGGAGAGGGTGTGACATCTTACACCCGTGCGTGCCTCCCCCGTCCCCGAGGCCGGCCGCCCAGGCCGTTGCCGCCGAGTCCAGCCTGCGGCCGTCATCCCAGTGGCGGCCCTCGAGCCTCGCGGCCTTCCCAGGCCCTGCCCGCGCGACGTCCCCTCCCCGGGCGGAGGCCCGCCTTCCGCAACCCGCCACCACCCGCCCCCCCCAGCCACGCCCGCCCGGGTTCCCGGCGCCGACTCACGGGAGCTGGACGCCGCAGGGAGACGGAGAGCGCCGACGCGACGTCTGCGGGAGCGCGCCGGCCGGAACAATGCGCCGCACCGAGGGGGCTGCCGGCCGCGGGGGGCGCTCGGGGCCGAGGCACTTCCGGGCCGCTCTAGGATCCCGCGTCTCGCCGCCCGCCGCCCGCCGCCAGCCTCCCCGCGGCTCAAGTGGTTGGAGCTGCGGCCGCAGGTGCGCCCCGCGCAGGTTTTAAACTGAAGCGCAGGAATCCTAGGTCATTAATTTGACGACACTTATTTTTAAAACTTTTTTTTTTTAAGAATATATTACCTGTGGTTTTTAAAAAACCTCAGCAACGCCAAAATTAACCAAGTAAAAGGTGAAATCCCATACTGTCACTAAGGTCCCCCTACCCTGGGATCGCCGCTGTCATGGTTCGCTGGGGATTTGCGTGTATACTTCCGATCTTTCTCACGCGCAGCTGCATAGACAAGCATTAAGCTATTTTACATTTAGGTTTTTTTTTATCATCACTTATTTTAACGTTTTCACTTCAGGTATCTTAGACCTCTTTATTGGTCGTGTAGGTCCGACTCATTTGGTGGCTGAGTACATCAAGCACAGAGACTGCAATTTATTTGTCCAGGCCCCTATACATTGATAGACTTTCCTTCTTCCTTCCTCCCTTCCTTCCTTCCTTTTGATTTTTGCTACAAAGGTTTTTTTGGATTTTTAGTGGTAATACAAAATCTGTCCAAAATAAATTGGCTTTATTTGTACAAAAGAGTATAATTATTAGTACTAGTCATCCATCAATTTTATCATGCCAACCAGAATGATAGTATTGCATAAATTATGTTTGTTTTGTTTTTAACAGAACCTCATTATTTAATAAATATTTTTAATGTTTATTTTAGAGAGAGAGACAGCATGTGTGCCAGCCTGGGGGGGGGGGGGGGCCGCGAGAGGGGGACAGAGAAGATGAGGCAGGCTCTGTACTGACAGCAGAGAACCTGAGGTGGGGCTCGAACTCATGAACCTTGAGATCATGACCTGAGCAGAAGTCAGACACTTAGCCACCCAGGCACCCCCAAAACCTCACTGTTTATTCTAATTACAGCAGTAGGAAAGTACCTTGAATGTTAATGTAAATTCTGTGATGTGTTTTAACTCCAAAACTATAGCTGTATATATTTCTTCGGTTGGTTTCCTCAACCTAGCCATCTAAGGTCATTAAATAAACACAAGCTTCATCCTTTATTTTGACTTTTTCTGAATATCCAATAAGTCTGTTATCATTAAGAGCAGCAGCATGAAGCAAATCTGCTCAAAATCCTGATCACTCTCTTCAACACACCTCACTTCCAGAGCCCTCAGTACAAACTTTTCCAACAAACTATATAATGGCCACAAATTCCCAGCTTCCCTTTAACTGGAATACAGTTCAAATACATTATTCTTGGGGCACGTGGGTGGCTCAGCGGGTTAAGCATCAGACTCTTGATTTCAGCTTAGGTCATGATTTCACAGTTCATGGGATTGAGCCCCTTGACAATGAAGCACCACAGAGCCTGCTTGAGATGTTATCTCCCTCTTCCTCTGTCCCTTTCCTGCTCATGCTCTCTCTCTCTCTCTCTCAAAATAAATAAACATTTTTTTAAAAACCCACGATTCAGCTCAAACAAGAAGAAATGCTGACTACAAGAACATTGAGCGTTACCTGAATTTGGAAACAGGTATATTGGGATATTGACTCTTCTGTGGGTTATGTCATAAGCTTTAAAAAAAAAAAAATGAAGGAGGAGGAGGGAGAAGAACAAGAAGAAGATGGAGAAGAGGATTTGGAGAACTGTTAACAAAGAGATTGAGGGAACTAGCTGGTATGAGGATTAAAATGAATCAAGTATAACAATATTGATGTCCCATATGCACCTTCCCTAACCCAAGATAGTTTCAGTAAGTATGTGGGCAAGCTCATTTGCTCTATGGATGTCACCAATCAATTCTGAACCCTGGGTATGATGTAACATTCCATTTGGAGCAGCCAGTCACCTGTTGATTACATTGGACTCCCTCTATAATGGAGAGAACAAAACTGCTTCAAAGCGATACTTTTTTTTTTGGATTTCCATTGGCTTTCCATGCCCACCATCTTGGTATTGACTTGATGAAAGCTCTGCTCACACCAGCTCTAACTTAGTTGGGCATTGAAATGAAGTGTTTTCCCCCCAGTCTACTTTCTAATTTTATTTATTAATTTCTGAGTGGGGGGGGGGCAGAGAGAGAGAGAGAGAGAGAGAGAGAGAGAGAGAGAGAATCCCAAGCAGGATCCTAGCTGTCAGCATAGAGGCTGATGTGGGGCTCAAACTCATGAACCGGGAGATCATGACCTGAACCCAAACCAAGAATCAGGCACCTAACCCACTGAGCCACCCAGATGCACCCCACCCCCAGATCTGTACTTTCAGCTAGGTTCTTGTGAATCCTTCTTTCCTGTCCTTTAATGCTACCTTGGGCAGACCCCATAGCTTTCTGGTCAATTTTAAGTATTAAAGATCCTATCCAGAGGTGTCTGGCTGGCTCAGTAGGTAGAGCATGTGACTCTTGATTTGGGGGTTGTGAGTTTGAGCCCCACCTTGGGTGTAGAGATTACTTAAAAATAAAATATTAAACAAAAATAAAGATCCCATTCAATTTATTTTTTTTTAATTTTAATGTTTATTTATTTTTGAGAAAGAAAGAGACAGAGTGCGAGCGGGGGAGGGGCAGAGAGAGAGGGACACACACAGAATCTGAAGCAGTCTTCAGGCTCTGAGCTGTCAGCACAGAGCCCCACACAGGGCTTGAACTCACAAACCCGAAGATCATGACCTGAGCCAAAGTCAGACGCTTAATCAACTGAGCCACTCAAGTGCCCCCCATTCAATTTATTTTTAGCTTGAAAATTTATTATCTTTGAATATGTTACATAGCAACAGATTCAAAATACAAGAAGTATAAAAGGACAAATGTTGAAAAGTCTCCCTATGGAGGGCACTTGTGATGAGCACTGAGTGTTATAGGTAAGTGATGAATAACTAAATTCTACTCCTGAAACTAATATTATAATATATGTTAACTAACTAGAACTTAAATAAAAATGTGAAACATTAAAAAAAAAATCTCCCTGTGATTTTTTTCTTCTGTTGAGTTTGATAATGATATTGTACATCCATAGGAAAATGTCCTTATATTTTAGAGATGGGTACCGAAGTATTCAAAGGTGTTATGTGTAATGATGTGTATAATTTACTTCGAAATACTTCAGCAGAGGAAGAAAAAGCAAATATGGCAAAATGAACAATTATAAATGTAGGTGCGTACATGGTGTTCATTATATATAAACACATAAATCCTTGGGAGTAACTTTCCGAATTCAGATTTTCTGAAGACGGTGTTTGCCCCAGGTGACCGATGGCTTAGGACGAAACACCTTCAGCGGTTTCTCCTTCGCCCAGTAAGGGCAGGCAGGTGTCCAGCCTCAGAGCCAGGGTCACCACGGCCGCCCAGTCCCGTGGGGGCCTGGGCCTCCGGACGCACGGAGCCCAGAAGTAAACGCGGCCCCGTCCGGGAGGTGGGCGCAGCGGTGGGCTCCCGCCGACCAGGCAGAGACACACTGCCCCCTCAACCCCCGGCCAGCGTCCCCACCACACCCACACACACACACCCACACACACACACCCACACACACACACACCCACACACCCACACACACACACACACCCACACACACACACACATACACACCAGGCGTTCTGCCCGTCCCCCCGCGTGCAGCCCTCCACATCACTGTGGACAAAGCCCATCCCATGGGTCGTGTGGCCAGAACCCCTGCGGCAGGGGGAGGGGGTGCCCATCGAGATGCTAGAGGCTCGGCAGGTGAGAACCAGCCTCCAAACGCAGCTGACACCGCCCCGCCGGGTGTACAGCCGCGCCCCCTGCTGGACGGAGGCCGCCCCCCTCCCCGCCCCGTCTCTGCTTGTCTGTCTGTCTCAAAATAAATAAAAATCGAAGCAAAATTAAAAAAAAAAAAACTACAACTCTCTAACAATATCTAAAAATGATGCCACCCCAAATCTTCACCAAATTTTTTACCTTTGCAAAGCTGATAGGCAAAAAATGGTATATTATTGTAGTGTCAACTAGCATTTTAATTATGAAAAAAATGAGACATTAATATTCATGTGCATTTCCTTCTGTGAACTTTCTGTTTACACCCTTTCCCTTTTTCCTACTTGTGCTCGTTTTTCTCTTGACTCGTATAATCATCATATACTAAGGAAATTAGACCTTTGTGATAATTTGTAATATTTCCATTCTACTTTCTTTATGGGGGCTTTAGTTTTCAGCAATTTTTAATTTTTTAGTTAACTTTACTAATTTTATATGTTTTCTGTGATAAGAAAGGCCTTCTTTGTGCGATGACTATAACAGAAAATTCTCATGTAGTTTTTTTTCTAGTACTTTCACAGTTTTACTTTTTTCCTACTTAAATTTTGAACCACCTGGAAATGATCCAGTTGTAACACGTGAGGTGCGGACTACACTCTACTTTTTTTTTTTCTTCAGATTTTTACACAGATGTCCCAGTACCATTTCTTGAATGATTTATCTTTTCTCTAGTAACCTGAGATGACATTTTTATCAAATGCTTAAATTTTAATATTGCCTACTTCTGGATTTTCTATCCTGTTTATACTACAGTACTTTGTTCCTTGTAGCTTGCAATATGTTTTAAAATCCCAGAGGCTTGCGTTTTCCTTGTTACTCTTTTCTGAATTTTCCTGGCTATTAATGCTTGTTACTTTCACATAAACTTGAGAAGCAATTACCCAGTTTGAAAACAAAATTCTATGTTAATTTTTATTGGCATTATATTAAATACCTAGACTCACGTGTAGAGAAATTGATTTTCCTCTTTCTCCATATCTTTGGTCAGTCAACAATACATGAAGCTTTTTCTTTTAATGTTTATTTATTTTGAGAGAGACAGAGCAGGAGACGGGCAGAAAGAGAGAGAGAATTCCATTGTGGGGCTCGAGCCCAAGAGCTGAGATCATGACCTGAGGTGAGATCAGAGTCTGACGTTCAAGTTCAACCGACTGAGCCACCCAGGCCCCTTGAGATCTACTTTTTAAGTGGCGATAATCAATAACCCTCCAGTCTGCCCTCCCGAAGGCAATTCCCTCTCCCACCGGACGTGTGTGACAGCGACTTCAAGCCGGACCCCAGGCCACCTGGTCCTCCGCCTGTCTCCGCCTCCACCTGCGCTCCAGTCTCTGCTTGGCCCAAACCCCCTCCGGCGCGTGTCCTGAGCGGACGTCCTGAGTAGGCGCCACCGGCGGGAGCAGCGCCGCAAGGGTCACAAACCAGGACCCGGGTGCACGCTGCGGCCCTGGCGTCCGGTCTCCGCATGCGCGGCGCTGACTCAGCCTCAGGGAGCGACAACGTCTTCTCGGAGCCCTGAGCTGCGTCCTCGGGGGGGGGGGGGGGGGGGGGTCCCTGGCCGGGGACTCCCGGACCCCCAACCCCGGCCTGCCAGCGCTCCATCAGGGTTGCAGACGAAAGTGCACTAAGTGGGCCACTCATCGGAAACAGGCCCACCTGCAGCAGGGGTGGAAAGGGGCTTCTTGCCTCCCACCACGCCCGGCCCCGCTGCCCTCGGATGACAGTGCTCTGTCCCCAGAGAATCCTACCGGAAACAGGCACCGACCAGCTCCCGCCACTCCCTCCGTCCCCCAGGCTCCTCGGAGCCCTGCTGCAGGGACTCAGATCCCAACAAAGGCCATTCCTCCCCCCCGCCACCCCCCCTTGTTGGAACGCATCGCTCGTTCCTGTGGGGTCTCCCGTCGCTGCATTGATTCGATAAACGGATTTTGTCGTTTTACAGGTTTGTCCCTGATGGTTTGGGCGGATGTCTTTCGCGCCACATTAGCTCGCCCTGTGGGTCCTAGGACATGGCCCACAGTAGGGGTTGGAGACACTAAACCAGGCAAAGCCGCGAAGGTTCAGGATAAACCTTCATCATGCTGATGTTGGAAGCACGGGAGAGACGTGGTCCTGGGGAGCAAAGATGGGCACCAAGAAACCAGGTCTCAGCCGCGTTTTGAAACGAAACAGAAGCAGCTGCGGCACAAATTAGGTTTGCCCGCAGGTCTCGCTGGGCCCCAGCCCCGGGGTTCGTATTTCTAGCAGCTTTCCCGGGGATGACGATGCTATTGCTTGGGGGGAGACGCACTGGAAACCACAACAATGCCAGGTGAGTGCTTTGAATCCGGTGATCCGATCCAGACCTCTGACCTAGACCTCTAAAAACTTCATTCTAATAAAACAGTCAAAGGAGTTCTACCCTCAAACCACACAAAGGTTCAACCTCATCAATCCCTAAATTCCATTAAATCTTAAATATTTAGTCCACTTGATAAACGGCCCGTGGGTACCTGCAAATTCTGTGACAAACCAAGGCCACCAAGCATATGAGAGCTCGGGATTCCTAAACATTTCCTTCTCACTGTGTGTGGTTGTGTCTCCACGTAGATGATGTGATAATGCTTGTTGAAATAACAGGCGGGGGGGGGGGCGGCGCCCCGTAGGGCTGCACAAGCCTGAGTGGTCTGGTCTGCTTTCCACTTTGCTGGTGGTGAGTGTAGATCAGTACAACCCCCTTGGAGGAAAAATAGCAGTGTCTCACAAATGCACACACCGTGCAGCCCAGCACAGCCTTGCTAGACATTTACACACGGATGCAGATACACACACGTGCAAAATGGTGTATCTATTCAGATACAGATACAGGACTGCTTTTTACAGGCATCACCATACTGTCTTGCGCGACGTTCTTTTTCATTCAATGATATATCTTGACAACTTAATATTACACATGCATACATTGCTTCTGGAAGGATACACGAGGGCTAATAGCATCCTGCTGGTGGGGACGGTAAATGGTGACAAAACTCGCTGTATAGCTTTTTATACTTTTTGTATCATGTGGCTGTAGAACTTCTCAAAAATGGAAATAATAGGGGTGCCCAGCTGGCTCAGTGGGTAGAGCATACAGCCCTGAGGTTGTGAGTTCAAGCCCCACCTTGTGCATAGAGTTTCCTTAAGTTAATTAATCAAAAATATAAAAATAAAGAAAAAGCATGTGTCTTGGGAAAAATGGAAATAATTAAATGAATAAATATGTTATCCCCCCCCCCCCAAGTTCTGCCAATATGGAAGTCACAGTAGAAACTACACAAGACTAACATTTTCCTTTGCTCCCCTCAGGAAGAAATCTTTAGCCCTAACTGGGAATGTGACTTTTAGTTTGGTCATACCTCTAAGAATTCATATCCCTCCTTGTCAAAGACAGGAATCCTTAGGAAATAACGGTTGCTTTTAAAGTTACTATAGGGGCGCCTGGGTGGCGCAGTCGGTTAAGCGTCCGACTTCAGCCAGGTCACGATCTCGCGGTCCGTGAGTTCGAGCCCCGCGTCGGGCTCTGGGCTGGTGGCTCGGAGCCTGGAGCCTGTTTCCGATTCTGTGTCTCCCTCTCTCTCTGCCCCTCCCCCGTTCAAGCTCTGTCTCTCTCTGTCCCAAAAAAAATAAATAAACGTTAAAAAAAATAAAATAAAGTTAGTATAAATAACAGATGAAAACTGCAGTAGAAATAACATTAGTTTGAAAATGCCTTAAATAAGCCGCGAGGTCCAGTGCTACAGTGTTACTCGGCAGACAATTGTATCAGTTCCTCTTTGTTAGGCAACATGTTTCTCTGGTGCTCAATTATTCAGTCGTTTCCTTAGTGGGGAATCCTTTCTAAGCAGAACTTGTCAGGGAATGCAAATTCGGTGGGGGGCTGAAACGTGAATCCACTAACTCAATTGACCAAGTAGGTTCTAGCAGTCCTGAAAAGGCAGGGAAGGAGGGGTGGGGCGGGATTAGAGGGAACTACTCCACTGGGTGGAGAGTGAGGAATTAACTCAGCAAAAGGGAACACTTACGCATCGCTTGGGAAGGGCGACACTACCGGAAGGAAAGCCAGCCGACGAGGATGGGATTCGAACCCACGCGTGCAGAGCACAATGGATTAGCAGTCCATCGCCTTAACCACTCGGCCACCTCGTCGCACGGGAACCCAGGCTGTTCTATTTCTTCCTCCCCGCTGCACTCCAGGATTTCCCCCAATGCGTCCGGTCGCCCTTCCCTGGCTTGCTCGCCACACCCGGTCCGAGTCAAGCGTCTGAAAGGACACAGACCCCACGGCCCCGGCGCGGGGGTGGGGTGGGGGGGGTGGGGCAAACACCCGCCAGCAGGTGGAACCAGGCCTGGGCGCTGACCTACAAGGGCGAGAATGGGCTTCGGAAAGAAGCGGGCAGGCGAGAGCGTGCGGGGAGGTCCCTGCGGGAGGCGGGCGTGGGGAGGTCCGTGCGGGGAGGCCCATCCGGCTGGGCACCAGGTGCGCTCACCTGTCGCGGTCCGTCCTGCAGGGCGGGTGCAGGTGTGGCTCCGTCCCGAGCATCTCTGACTGCGGCCCCCACTTCTCATCTGCACCCCCCCGCCTCCCGCCTCCCGCACTCTTGAGGGTCTGGTGCTTACTTAGTGCAGAGCTTTGGGGGAAGATGCGCCTTTTCCGCCAAAACGTTGGCGCTTCTTGCCCTCCCCGTGCAATCTCTTAGCTCTGTTCTCGGCTGTGTTGCGGGGACTGGTTTTCTCTCCCCCGCGGTCTCCGAATTTCAGAATCCCTCCGGTCAGCACGAAACTACCACCTGGGCTACCGCATCCACGCCGCTAAATGGGACCGGCGTTCCCGTTCGTCTGCGGGGACACTCGCTCTTCAGAGAGTCAAGGGCAACCCCATTCCCACCAGCAACTTCAGAACGATTCCCAGGGGAGGGGGGAGCGTCACGGACACCACCCTCCCTCAGCTGGAGGGAATCGTGTGTGCGTTCTGATCATCCCCGTCCAGCAATGCCGGAGTAAGCAAACAGTAACTGTAGTTAAATGCAGGATGAAATGTTCTACATTTAATTCAAACTCTGAGCACCAGAGTCAAGATACCTAGAAAGGATATTTTCTTTTTTTAATTTTTTTTTCAAAGTTTATTTATTTTTGGGACAGAGAGAGACAGAGCATGAACGGGGGAGGGGCAGAGAGAGAGGGAGACACAGAACCGGAAACAGGCTCCAGGCTCCGAGCCGTCAGCCCAGAGCCCGACGCGGGGCTCGAACTCCCGGACCGCGAGATCGTGACCTGGCTGAAGTCGGACGCTTAACCGACTGCGCCACCCAGGCGCCCCTAGAAAGGATATTTTCAATTAATTAAACCTCTTGGGTTGATAATCCTAGTTTTTTTTTTTAATCATAAGGTTGTGATGAATATTAGTTAATATCAATAAAATGCTTAGAAAATTATCCTGCAAACAGTAATTGTTGTGTAAGTCTTTGATACTGTAAGTTGTTTTCGGACTAATAAATAAACTAATAATTACATGAAATTGTATTCAACAAGAAAAAGAAAACCCGGTAGGAAAAAAAAAAAAATTAAAAACCCCACCATGGGGGCGCCTGGGTGGCGCAGTCGGTTAAGCGTCCGACTTCAGCCAGGTCACGATCTCGCGGTCCGTGAGTTCGAGCCCCGCGTCGGGCTCTGGGCTGATGGCTCAGGGCCTGGAGCCTGTTTCCGAGTCTGTGTCTCCCTCTCTCTCTGCCCCTCGCCCACTCATGCTCTGTCTCTCTCTGTCCCAAAAATAAATAAACGTTGAAAAAAAATTAAAAAAAAAATAAATAAAAACCCCACCAGGTATGGTCAATGCACAGAAGACAATCAGACGGTTAATGAACATAACTGAAGTGCACCAGCTAACTTGTACATGAGGATAGGACACTTAAAACCTCATTCTCCCCCCCTACTCCCACTTCAGATTTCTGAAATACTGCCCATGCAGGTGTTAACGGGCCCAGCCACCCTGAAGGACAATTGCATAAGACCTATTAAAATTTACAAAGTTCATACCCTTCCTGAACCCAACAGTCAGCCCACTAGTAGAGAATTCTGCTAGAGAAATGCCAACACTAGTGTGAAAAAATACACACACACACATTACATACATTTTAGTGGAGGGCTACTTCTGATAGTTAAGTATTAGAGACTGCCCAATGCCTAGCAAATGGAATAATTTTATGATCAAGCATAACATTGGAGGAGTCTGTGGTCATTAATAAGAACAACACAGAGCTACATGTAGTAACTGACAAATATTTTCCCAATTACTTTTTCTTAAGGCAAATTGTAGAACCGTATGTATAGCATTTTTGTATTGTTTTGGTACTGTGTTTCATTTTAGGTGATAAAATGAGTTTAGATATTTATTATTATTTTTAAAAGGGGGTTTTATTTAATTTTTAAAAATTTACTTATTTTGACAGAGAGGACTCACAAGCACATGCATGAGCGGGGAAGGGGCAAAGAGAGAGAGAGAATCCCAAGCAGGCTCCACTGTGCCAGCACAGAGCCCCATGTGGGGCTTGAACTCATGAACTGAACCTTGAGATCATAACCTGAGCTGAAGCAAAGAGTTGGATGCTTAACCTACTGAGCCACCCAGGTGTCCCCAGATATTTATTATTTTTTAAAGTAATCTCTACACCCAACGTGGGGCTCTACCTTACGACCTGGAAATCAAGAGTCACACGGTCTACGGACTGGGCCAGCCAAGCATCCCTGGTTTAGATATTTAATATCAGTGAGGGCCATTCGGCTGCAGCATCAATTTTATCAAGGTCCCAAACTTCGACTTTCCACGTTACCCTCACAGAAGTATTTACACCTACACCTACGTATCTATTAAGCGTCACACAACAATTGTGCATTTCTTTTTAATGAGTTAGCTGAAGAGTTTTTAACATATCCCAATATTTTCAAAATTTATTTGGCATTTATTTTTTATATACTGGGCACGAACCTTTTGCCATTTCTGAAAAGTCTCTGATATGAAAATTAAAAAAAAAAAAAAGTCCTGAAGGATGTATGTCAATTGTTAACAGCTGAGTTTTTCAATGTTATTAAAGGTTTTTCAAGATTTCACTTTTTCTTTAACCATATGTTACTTAACAATTTCATCATTTTAAAGAAGGATCCACACCCAACCTAGGGCTTGAACTCACAACCCTGAGATCAAGAGCCGGATGCTCTACTGGCTGGGCCACCGAGGCACTCCAGTGATTTCATTTTAAAAGGTAAAGATAGGCGCGCCTGGGTGGCACAGTCGTTAAGCTTCCGACTTCAGCCAGGTCACGATCTCGCGGTCCGTGAGTTCGAGCCCCGCGTCAGGCTCTGGGCTGATGGCTCGGAGCCTGGAGCCTGTTTCCGATTCTGTGTCTCCCTCTCCCTCTGCCCCTCCCCCGTTCATGCTCTGCCTCTCTCTGTCCCAAAAATAAATAAACGTTGAAAAAAATTAAAAAAAAAAGGTAAAGATAAATTTAAACGAAGTATTTAAAGGCTGAAGCATGGTGAAGAGCGCCAAATGCTGCTCGGAAATGAAGACACAAAGAAATGGCCACTAGGTTTACCAACGGTCTTCATATATGATAGGAAGGAGTTTCATCTTAACATCTTACAGATCAAGCGGGTGGACGCCACTTGTAAGAGGTCGGGTCCTATGGCCGTCTTCAGGACAGTGGGAAACGGCCTTCTCACTATATTTGGGAGCACAGTGAATTGTGCTCCTGCCTGGGCTGTCTTCCCACCAGATTCCTAAACCCGTGTCTTGTTTCCCACCCAACCACGGGATCCGAGTCGGTTTTCATTTCCTCAGGGGGAGCATTTGATCTTCGGGAAGGTATTTGATCACTACCCGCTCTCAACCAGGGTCCGAGTGGGGTTTCCCCCAGGCACCCTGCGTTAACCCTGTGTCTCCGCCCTTTCCCCCCAGAACCATCCTTCAGACGGTCTCAGCTCCTCTGCGCCTGTTATTCGGGTTTTTCTCTCCTTCCCTACGTGTGTAGATAACGCTCAATCACTGAGCAGTGTGGGGACTCGCGGTTCAAGCTTGGGACGTGTGTTTGATGGTGATCCTGTTTAATTAATACTGTGTAGTTGCAGGAGGAGGAGAGACTGCCGCAAATCCACCGAAAGAACTCGCACTCCGGGCGGGATGAAATCACAGCACCTGCCGTCCACGCCTCTGTTCTCTCAACAACTATTTAACAAACGTCCTTTCTCTTCCCGTGCACAGCATACACTGTCAGGGGGAAGAGAGACGTTTAAACAAAGAACACACGTAAGTACGTGACCACAAATTGAAACGCCCAGAGTCTAAGAGACCCCCCAAAACGAACCACCAGAGTCCAGAGTCAAAGCGAAGCAGCAAGGGTCATTTATTGCAGGTTCAAACCTGGACCTCTGCGCCCCTGTTGCCGGTGACGCCAAGAGGCCCTGAGAGAGGTTTTTACACCCCTTTTATAGACAGGTACAAACAAGTCATGGGGAAATCGGGAACTTTCCACAGTTACAGAGCTGCGATTGGTTGGTGTTTAAAGTTGGACACTTAACAGTATTCGATTGGTTCCTGCCTTTAGGTCAGACCACAACAGGGGGTACGGGTATCACAATGACTGATCAGGAATACACGGATGTGCCAAGCAACAATGATTGATCAGGAGTACACGGATGTGCCAAGCAACAATGATTGATCAAGAATATACGGATGTGCCAGGCAATAATGATTGATCAGGAATACATGGGCGCGCCAAGCAATTGTACAGAAGTGGAACAAGCTGGTTAAGCTTGGTTAGGTTTCAGTTTCCCATAACTTAAGCTTTTAAGTTTCAATTTTCTCAGGCCTCTCAAAATTTTGTTGGGCGACAGGAAAAATGTACAGAGTGGCACGAGAACAATCGCATGGGGGAATTCACGTTCACTGGGAGATTAGGGAATGTGGCTCTGAACAGATACCCTTTAGGTGCGTAGGTGACATTTAGTATAAAATTAGGGCAGTGTCGGGACAGGCAGGGGCAAGTGAAGTGAGGGGTATTCCGGGCAGAGTGAGAGGTGTGTGTATGGGAGGGGGGTCGTGGTCAGGAAGCTTGGGAGAAGGCCAGTGTGAGCCAGACCCAGTAAGCAGTGGAGACAGTGGGGAAAGCGGGCCCACTGGGGACAGTGTGGCCAATTCACACAGGCAGTGACTATGTTCAGGATTTGAAATTTTATTCCAACTACAATGGGAACGTATTGAAGCCTCACAAGCAGAGGATGAATACGGTCTGTTTAATATTTCTGAAAGACCACATCCAAGATATATTTATATATCCAAGATACACCTGCAGCTGACTCAGATGCACACTGGCAGGGCCTGCAGGGCGACCACTCGGGGTTCGATGCTGAGAGCTTTCCCCTTTGAGCTCCCCTTTGAGTTCCTCCTCCCTGGGGCGCCCTCAGCCCCAGGCAAACCCTGGGCAAAGGGCAAAGAGTTTGCTGACGAATTTAGCTTTTTAGAAGACTGTAAAAATTATCAGATTTATAGCCAAAATGAGTGGTTGACTCCCTAGTCAAGATTTTAATTACCAAGGGTAAAGATTCTGGAACGTGTGTGTGTGTGTGTGTGTGTGTGTGTGTGTGTGATGTATCTAATTCACCAGGAGATCGTTTGATTCTTGGTTTGTTTTCCAGCTTTAATGACTCTGTTCTTTCTTTTTTTTTTAATGTCTATTTATTTTTGAGAGACAGAGACATGGCACGAGTGGGGGAGGGGCAGAGAGAGAGGGAGACACAGAATCTGAAGCGGGGTCCAGGCTCCAAGCTGTGAGCACAAAGCCCGAAGTGGGGGAAGTGGGGCTCGAACTCACGGACGGGGAGATCATGACCCAAACCGAAGTCAGACGCTCAACCGACTGAGCCACCCAGGCACCCCTGATTCTGTTCTTTCTTTTGACAATTTATTTAAATACTGCACAATTGTATGTGTTTAATTTATTCAAAAGAATAGGGAAAATGTTTAAGAAAACTTCCAATCTCACAAAAGCTTTGATAACCAATTTGTTTGAATCCATATTAACTGGAATAAAGACACTCTTGTATTTGTAGATGTCTTCTTAGCTAGGGTGGCAGGTTGGTCTTGAAACCTGAAGATCCAAGTACAAGCTTCTGAGAAGAAAGTGTGTTTTGACAGAAAAAGGACGCAGGCTAAATGTAAAGAGTAAATGAAGTCCAGGGAGAGGAGACTTTAAGGGGGCAATTGCAAGGTATTCAATGACAGCAGGGAAATGGAGGGAGATATCACACATCACTGTGAGCATGAACATCTAGGTGACTCTGTTCCTGAACAATATTGCAGATTATGTTCAAATTAATAAAATCAGTATTTGACATTGATCCCTTACATTTGTTTCAAAAACTTTTTAACATTTATTCATTTTTTAGAGAAAGAGTGTGAGTGAGGGAGGGGCAGAGAGAGAGGGACACACACAGAATCTGAAGCAGGCTTCAGGCTCTGAGCTGTCAGCCCAGAATCCCACTCTGGGCTCAAACTCACGAACTGTGAGATCATGACCTGAGCTGAAGTCAGAGGCTTAGCCGACTGAGCCACCCAGGTGCCCTTAACTTTCATCCTTTAAAAGGAAATGGTCCTGCCGATGATGTAAGCAAACCTCTATCTACCAACTTTGGGCAATGGAATTGTGCACCTGATTCTAGGGGAGCCTGAGTGGCTCAGTTGGTTGAACTCACGACTTCGCTCGGATTATGATCTCACATTGTGGGTTTCGGCCCCAAGTGGGGCTCTGTGCTGACAGCGTGGAGCCTGCTTTGGATTCTCCATCTCCTTCTCTGTCTCAAAAATAAGTAAACATTGAAAAAGTAAATAGGGGCACGTGGATGGCTCAGTCCGTTGAGCATCTGACTCTTGGCTTTGGCTCAGGTCATGATCTCAGGGTTTGAGCCAGTGTGGGGCTCGGTGCTGACCGCTCAGAGCCTGGAGCCTGCTTCGGATTCTGTGTCTCCCCCTCTCTCTGCTCCTCCCCCACTCACGCTTTCTCTCTCTCACAACTTTATAAATAAATAAATAAATAAATAAATAAATTTTAAAAGGCCATTCTAAGAAAATTATCACACTGATCAAAATAAAAAAGAATAAAACAAAGACATCTGAAGAAGCCACTTCCCCCCCGCCTAGACATGCTCACTAAATACGCAGTGCTGATATTTAAAAGTCCCACCTCTCTTCTCTTACACATTGGAATCTTTATGGATAAAATAAATAATGATACCTGGATTTTCCTTACAGTATAGGAGGAAAATGGTATAGACAGAGGGGGCTGGGAGGGAGAGGGCGGGAGAGGCACTTGGAGGCTTTACAGGTTTCCTGGTTTTGTTTTGTGTGTAAAAATGTCTATAATAAACGTAGGGGTGCGGCTGACCCGGTCATGAGAGCAAGCGACTCTTGATTTAGGGGCTCTGAGTTCGAGCCCCACGTTGGGGGTAGAGTTTACTAATTAAAAAAAAAAAAAAGGAAAAAAACTTTTAACATTTTCCGTAATAAAATATTCTGACCACATGGCAAAATACGCCAGATGCGGTCCCCGCACACGAGGCACTCACTAGACTCCGGAGGGGACACCGGATGAGCGAGGACACACGGACGAGCCGGGGTGGGGAAGCTTCGTCTCCCCGTTGGCGGAAATTCCCGCGCACGACCGAGCCCAGCACGTGGGACGCGGGCGCGCCGGCGCAGGTGCACGGAAGTGCTCGCCCCCCGCGGGCCGCGCCTCTGCGCCGCGACCACCAGGTGCCGCCTCAGAGCCCCAGCTCCGCGCCTTCCCGGGAAAGCGCAGAGGCCGCGGGAGCGCGAACTGCGGGCGGTGCCGCCAAACCCGCTCCCCGGGCAGGCGGGGGGGGGGGGGGGGGGCCCCCGGGGGGGGTCTCCCCGCAGGCTGCCGAAGCCCCGCACCGCCGCGTGGTGACGACCCCCCAGCACCCCTCCCTAACCCCAGGCCGCAGGGCCGCCCTCCGGGTGTGCGCCCTCCCCCGGGTCCCTCCGCGCGGCCAGGGGTGCGCCCCCCCCCCCCCC
>NW_024412450.1:355708-373795 GCF_014898765.1 Herpailurus yagouaroundi | reverse complement strand
CGCGCCCCGCGGCCCCCCCCGCTTCCTCCCCCCGCCCCCCGGGTTCCTCCCCCACCAGGTGTGAGCCCTCCCCCGGGTCCGTCCCCGCCGCTTCCCAGACTGACAGCCGCCTGCGAGTTTGAGAGGCTGGTGGGGGGCGGGGCTCGCGGCCGCAAAATCGCTCCGAGAGCAGAAGCGCCTCTCGTCCAAGCGGAAAGCCACGGATGGGGGTCGCTAGCGCACAGGGGAGGCCCGCCTCGCTCTCGGGGCTCCGCCTGGGGAGGTCGCCCTGCCCCCCTCCCCTCCCCCCGCCGAAACTTCCCCACGTACTGACGACCTGGGGGTAGGGGGCGGCCATCCGGCCCGAAGCCGGGACGAAAACCGGGTGCATGCCCGGTTCCGCGCTGGGGGCGCAGGGCCGGCAACCTGCTGGATGCGAGAAAAGATTTACAAATCACATGTCTGATGGGGACCAATACCCCCAATACCCGGAGGCTTCATTTTACCGCACGTCACAGACACTGCCTTTCTCCCCCCAAAGTGAAGGTGGTGACAACCGAGCATCCAGCGGGCTATTGGCGCCATGTTTTCAACATTCGCTCACTTCGTTTTGGTAATTCTCACAACGTTTTCAACCTTTTGATTTCATCCTGTTCAGTATTATTTGGTATGGTGATCTGTGGTCAGTGGTTACAGCGTGTGGAAAGCTCAGATGATGGTTAGCACATTTTAACAACAGAGGATCTTTAAGGCATCTATGTGGTTTTTGTAGACACAATGCTATTGCACACTTAATAATAGTGTAAACACAACTTTTATACGACTGGGAAACGAAAACATTCATTTGACTCACTTTACTGCAGTGGTCCGGAACTAAAGCTGCAGTGTCTCTGGGGTATGTGCCTGGCTATAAAGAACCCATGCAACTCGACTGAAAAAGAAAAAGAAAAACACATCCAAACTGATTTTAAAAATTTAAAAATGGGCAGAGGATCTGAATAGACATTTCCCCAAAGATGTAAAGATGGCAAACAGGTACATAAAAAAAGTGCTCAACAGGGGCGCCTGGGTGGCTCAGTCGGTTGAGCGGCTGAGTTTGGCTCAGGTCATGATCTCGAGGTTCCTGAGTTCAAGCCCGGCGTTGGGCTCTGTGCTGACAGCTCGGAGGCTGGAGCCTGTTTCGGATTCTGTGTCGCCCTCTCTCTGACCCTCCCCCATTCATGCTCTGTCTCTCTCTGTCTCAAAAATAAATAAACGTTAAAAAAAAAAAGTGCTCAACATCACTCACCATCAGGGAAATGTAAATGCAAACCACCCTTGTTAGGATAGTTATTATCGAAAAGACAAGAGATAACAAGGGTCTGGCAGAACGTGGAGGAAAGGGATCCCTTGTTCATTGTTGGTGGGAATGTAAATTGGAATGGCTGCTATGGAAAACAGCATAGAAGTTCCTCAACAAAATAAAAATAGAACTACCACATATCCAGAAATCCCACTTTCAAAGGCAAAGAAATCACGAGCTCAGAAAGAGATCTGCACCCACATGCTCATGGCTGCATTACACACAGTAGCGAAGACACGGGCACAACCACAGTGTCCATCAGGGGATGGTTGGATGAGGAAACTGGTATATAAATACAACGGAATACTGTTTAGCCATAAAAAAGAATGACATCTGGTCATTTGCCTGGATGGACACTGAAGGCATTATGCTAAGTGAAATACGTCAGACATAGAAAGACAAATACCGTATGATCTCACTGATATGTGGAATCTAAAGAACAACGAACCAAACTCAGACACAGAGAACAGACTGGTGGTCACCGGAGGCGGGAGGCGAGAGGCGGTGAAATGGGTGAAGGTGGTCAGAAGATACAAACTTGCAGTTATAAAATAAATAAGGGAGGAGGCTGTAATGTATTCCATGGTGACTATGGCTAATGATACTGTATTGCACATTTGAGAGTTGCTGAGAGATCTTAAATGTTTTCATTCAATGAAAAAAATTGTAACTATACATGGTGATGGATGTTAACTACACTTACTGTGGTGATTGCTTCAGGATGTATACAAATACCAAATTATTATATTGTAGACCTGAAACTTATATATGCCAATTATATCTCAACTTTTTAAAAGTTGAGCTTATGGCAATTCACATTTGAGTGGCGTCTGAAGGCCTGACACCACCTTTGATAACATTTGATGCTCCTCCAGATGTTCTTTTTTTTTAACGTTTATTTATATTTAAGACAGACAGAGACAGAGCATGAACAGGGGAGGGGCAGAGAGAGAGGGAGACACAGAATCTGAAATGGGCTCCAGGCTCTGAGCTGTCAGCACGGAGCCCGACGCGGGGCTCGAACTCATGGACTGGACTGTGAGATCATGACCTGAGCCGAAGTCGGATGCTTAACCGACTGCCACCCAGGCGCCCCCCGTGAGATCATGACCTGAGCCGAAGTCGGACACTTAACCAACTGAGCCACCCAGGCGCCCCCAGATGTCAATTGTTTTAAGAACACATTGTATTTGCAAGGATAGGGGAACATGGAGATCATATTATCGGCCTGTAACAGAAGCGATTTCTATTCCCTACAGAAGTGAGATGTAAAAACTACAAAAAGAGACAGGGGAGGGGCATCTGGGTGGTTTAGTTGGTTGAGCACCTGACTCTTGACTTTGGTTCAGGTCACGATCTCACAGTTTGTGAGACGGAGCCCTGCATCAGGCTGTGCTGACAGCATGGGGCCTGCTTGGGATTCTCTCTCTCTCTCTGCCCCTCCCCCACCCAATCTCTCTCTCTCTCTCTCTCTCTTTCTCTAAGTAATAAACTTTAAAAAGAGAGAGAGAAACAGGAGAAACATTCTCAATGACCAGGGAAGTGTGAAGAGTCTTAGTTTTGGAGGATCAAAGGGTGTAGAGCAGAAAAGTGACATAATGACAAATTAGAAGACCAAACACCCTAAGGGAGACTTATATTCTTACCATAGTTGGGCCAGTTTTTCATTATTGAAAGGGAACTATGTTGCCTATAAACACTGTAAAGCCAGTAGGAAGTCAGGAGCAGTGGTCTGAGACATGCCGCAAATTTCTGAATGAAACAAAATAAAAATAAAATAATTCTTCCCAATAAAGCACTTTTCATCTTGGAAGAATGCCCACTTTGCATCTGCTAAACATTTTTTGCATCGTTTTCCTTTATATGGTTGGCACAGGGTCGGCACTTAACAAAGGCTTGAGAAAGGAGTGAGGGCGTTTTGTTTTGATCTCTTCCAGCTCTAAACCTGCATTATTTAATGCTTATGTCTAGTGAGGTGAACGGCCGCTAGAAGAATTTCAGTGTCTGTGAGGTAAGTGGTGTGTGAGTTCATCTTAAAGGAGTCCTGAGTCTGAAAGAAGCTTGCTAATCATCCAGTGGAAAATGTAGATGCTACAAGAAAACACTTCAGTGCAAACTGGCCTCTGTTGGAAAGAAGAAATCCAATGAGAAAACCTTCCTTACATGAGAAGTTTCGAGTGTCTGGTAGAGTTGTCGAAACAACCCAGAATATACAGACTAGTACTGTCACCAAGTGCGTTCCAGCCTTTCCTCTACTGAGACATCTGTCACTTACCTCCCTCCTTCCACAAGTTGGCCTGGCTTATCACATACTCTGTACACTTCTCCAATAAAAGCCAATACTTGATATTCACTCTTTGGGTTTGTTCTGGCGTGGGTATGGTTTTTATTTCAACCTTCACTTAGAAAAAATTATAGGAACAACATGAGTGCTATATCCCTTTTACTGAGATTTGCCTATTATTAATGCTTGACACTTGGTTTTCTCCTCCACGTGTACCTGACTGCTGTCATTCGCTAACCCACTAAACTTCCTAAAGATGTGTTGTGGTACCAAAAACCTTCATCCCTGAACACTTTAACATGCACATCCTAAAAACAGAGACATTCTGCCTTTGGGGCCACAAAACAATGCCTGACTCAAACTGAACACTGATACAATACTATTATTGAATGAATGGTCCATGTTTCCATTATGCCAACTGTCCCAATAATGTTCTTCACATAAATTTTATTCCAGTCTAGGATCCGACCTAGGCTCACACATTGAGCTCACATTACATTTCTTAATCTCCTTTAATCTAAAACAATTCCCCAATGTTTGTCTCTCAAACATAGATATTTTTGAAGAACACAGGGCAGTTGGTCTGTTGAACACTCTGCCCCAAACTTGGGTTTGCCTAATGTCTCCTCACGACTAGATTCAGGTTATGCATTTTTTTTTTTTTTTTTTTTTTTGCCAAAAATACCACAGAAGTGATGTGTCCTCAGTGAAGCAATGGTATCAGAAGCCATATATCAGTTCCTCCCATTACTAGCTGTTGTTGGATTACTTAAGGTGTTGTTTACCAGATTTCTCCCACAGCAAAGGTATCACTTTCCCCTGGATTATGTTTTTGAACTTAGGCCTATAGCTCCTCAGGCAGGATGGTCAAGAACACTTAATATACCAGGAGCTCCAGGATCAGCGCCTGGTCGTGTGTCTCCAGCCTCAGCCAATGGTAACGAACTCAGAGCTGACCAAGGCCCAGAAGCCTCCTTTCCTTCCTTCCTTCAATATTTATGGAGCAACGAATACATGTCAGGTACTGCTTGAAGTGCAGAGATAGGCTGAGAATAAAACAGAGTCCTGCTCTCAGCCCTTCTTAGCTCCAGAAGTCCTGGCGGGCTCCCTCTGCTGGGCCTCATCGCGGGCTCTCCTGAGATGCAAGAGTAACCAGTAACAGAAAAAACCAACACAGACTTTGATAAGAACCCAACTCTGGTCCTCCGTGTCTGTTTAGAATGTTTGTATTCCTGTCTACGGTTGTTCTCAAGTCAAGATGAACAAAACCTGATGTATTTCTTGGAGAGAAAGGGGTAGAGTGTATGTGGGTTGAAAGCCAGTTCACAATAACAGCTGTTATCAACGACAAAGATGCTATTCAGAGATACATTCAAAACCATTATAAACCAGTCAGGATGGACTTCCAAAATCATGTTCAAGAAGGCAGGGAAGAGAAACCACAGAAATGCAACACAGGGAACAAGAAAAAAATAGCAGACTTAAGCCTTAAAATACCAATAATGACAGTAAGTAGAAAACGCTTCAGTTCAATCCACCAACCCTAAGACAACAGTTGGGGGAATAAATTAAAAACCCGTCACCCAAACATGTGCCGTCTGTAAGAAACGCTCTTCAAATTTAATGATACAGGTAAATGGAAAGTAAAAGGTTGGGAAAAGAGACATGATGCAAACCTCAAAGAAAAGGAGAAGCAGGATTGTTCTCTTGCTGGCTGTCTAGATTTTTTTTTTTTTGTTCAACGTTTATTTATTTTTGGGACAGAGAGAGACAGAGCATGAACGGGGGAGGGGCAGAGAGAGAAGGAGACACAGAACCGGAAACAGGCTCCAGGCTCTGAGCCGTCAGCACAGAGTCTGACGCGGGGCTCAAACTCACGGACCGCGAGATCGTGACCTGGCTGAAGTCGGACGCTTAACCGACTGCGCCACCCAGGCGCCCCATGTCTAGATTTAAGAAAGTGTTGAAGACAACGTTAATAATGCAGATTAAACTTTAAAATGTGTCACATCTGTAGCTGTTCCATTACGGACAGCACAAAAAAAAATGAGAAAATACTCTCCAGTATTTGAAAACTATTATGAGGTTCAGCACAGAAGTCCCTCATGTCATTGCCCGAGGGACACAGGTAGTTCCGAAAGAGGTTTTCAGTTGTGTAAATATAACTTGTAGGAGGGCGAAAATGCTGGAATGGAAAGTTTGATTTTCCCTCTTCCCTTCTGTCCTCGGTTGTAAGCTCAAGGAGCGTGCTCACAATGAGAAGAGTATGCCCTTGGCTTTGGTCAGAATGTGCCCCCACCCCTGATTTTGAGCTACTGGAGGCCAACACACTATGCTCTCCACGTCACTCAGACTATAGCACATCCTTGGGGTGCCTGGGTGGCTCAGTGGGTTGAGCAGCGTCCAACTTCGGCTCAGGTCATGATCTCATGGTTTGTGAGTTCAAGTCCCACATTGGGCTCTGTGCTGTCACCTGCGGAGCCTGGAGCCTGCTTCAGATCCTCTGCCCCCTTCTCTCTTTGCCCCTCCCCTGCTCGTGCTCTCCCTCAAAAATGAATAAACATTAAAAAAAAAAAACAACTATATAACACATCCTTTCTTCATCGGGAAATGCTAATTATAAGGGTGGAGATCAGGAAGGGTCTGCAGGCCACCCACTTGTGGCTAAGGGCGTGGTTAGGGAGGGAAGGAAGCAAGACAACTTACCTCGCACATTCCACACATTCCAAACTTGGACATTGTAGTGTCCCGGGGCCGGTACTCAGAGTAGTAATTTCAACGCAGGGCTAGGCTAAAGCTAGTGAGGAATTAGAATGGGTTGAAAACACACTACATGAAAACATATGAATTCAGTAGAAAATATAATTTTTTTTATAGCTTCCCTTGTGGACTTTTCATCCGATTAACTGATACTTAGTTGCATTTAATAAAGGTAGTCACATGTAAATTGCTTATTGACGTTTATTTTTCTAACTTCTCAACTTTTCCAGCATTTATGACCTTTATAAAAACTTATTTTTTAAGTACATTTATTTATTATTATTTTAAATTTTTTTGTTTGTTTTTTAATGTTTATTTTTGAGAGAGAGAGAGAGAGAGAGACAGAGACAGAGCATGAGCAGGCAAGGGGTAGACAGAGAAGGAGACACAGAATCTGAAGCAGGCCCCAGGCTCTGAGCTGTCAGCACAGAGACCGATGCGAGGCTTGAACCCACTAACTGTGAGATACTGACCTGAGCTGAAGTCGGACACCTAACCGACTGAGCCACCCAGGTGCCCCAAGTTTATTTATTTTTGAGAGAGAGACAGAGTGTAAGAGGGGAGGGGCAGAGAGAGAAGGAGGCACAGAATCCGTAGCAGGCTCCAGGCTCTGAGCTGTCAGCACAGAGCCCAACATGGGGTTCGAACTCATGAATGGTGAGATCACCACCTGAGCCAAAGTTGGATGCTTAACCGACTGAGCCACCGCAGCGCTCCTATAAAAACTTTCCAATGTGGCATCTCTGGTTTTCTTTAAATAATGAAGTTCAAGAAACATTTTATCTCAGTTAAGAAAAGGAGTCGTGGATTCTCCCCGCAGTTTTCACCTCACGCCTGGGCGGGGTGTCGGGGTGCAGCGGATTCTCTGGTACTGGGTGGGGGCCCCCAGGGGGATTCCCCGCACTCACTCGGCCGGCCGGGCTCAGCTCCCTGTGGCCCCTCAGGTGCTGGAGCAGCGTGGCTCTCTGCCTGTAGGCCTTCCCACACTCCTCACACGCATAGGGCTTCTCCTCCGAGTGGACTCTCTTATGTTTCTTGAGATCTGACTTCCAACCGAAGGCGCGCCCACATTCCGGGCACTGAAAAGGCTTCTCTCCCGTGTGGATTCTGACATGGTGACTAAGACCCGTCTTCTGACTGAAGGCTTTGCCACACTCTTTACACTGATAGGGCTTTACCTTGTTGTGAATCGCCTGGTGTTCGATAAGATGCTCGCCCCTGGTGAAGGCCTTCCCACACTCAGGGCACTGGTAGGTTTTATCCCCAGTGTGGATTCTTGTATGGTTCCGCAGGCCGGTCGACCGAGTGAAGGTCTTCCCACACTCACCACACTTGTGTGTTCCTCGCTCAGGGGGGTTCCCGTGCTTCCCTCCCAACCTGTGCTTATTAAGGCCCGAGCGTTGGCTGAAGGCTTCACCACACTCACCGCATTTATAGGGCTTCTCCCCAGTGTGGCTTCTTTGATGTATGACCAGGGTTGAGCTCACGCTAAAGGTTTTGCCACACTCAGCACACTCATAGGGTTTCTCCCCCGAGTGGATTCTGTGATGTATTATGAGTTCTGAGGTCCGGCTAAAGGCGCGTCCACACACAGGACATTCAAAAGGTTTCTCTCCAGTATGGATTCTCTGGTGTTGGTTAAGTCCTGCATACTGAGTGAACGCTTTTCCACACACTTTGCATTCATAGGGTTTTTCTTCACTGTGAATTCGCTGATGCTCAATCAGATGTGAACGTTGCCGGAAGGTTTTCCCACACTCGTTACATTCATAAGGCTTCTCCTTGTGAAATCGCTGATGTTCAGTTAGGTCTGAACTATGGCAGAAGGCTTTTCCACAGTCTGTACATTCAAAAGGTTTCTCTCCAGTGTGGACACTTTGATGCTTTGTAAGAACTGATCTCCGACTAAAACACCGGCCACATTTACTACATCGATATGGCTTTTCTCCAGTGTGGCTTTTGAGATGTTGGAGGAGGCCTGCTTTCTGACTGAAACCTTTGCCACACTCTTGACAGTGATAAGGCTTTTCCTTGCCACGAAGCTCCTGGTGCTGGCTTAGCTCTGACTGTCTGATGAAGGCCTCTCCACGCTCTGTGTGTGAGCATGGTGTCTCCCCGCTGTGGGTCCTCCTGTGCGTGTGAAGGCCTCTTGTCCAGGTGAAGGTTTTCCTGCATTCTTCACAGGGAGAGACTTTTCTGCCTGGGGCAACCCCGTCCTGCCTTTCCAAAGTTCCACTGGGCTCCCTGTCCCCTGTGTATTTGGCATGCTGAGATGAAGTTCCATCCTGTCCATCAGGCCCCTTCCCACAAGGCTCTGTTTCTTCACAGAGTTCCTGCTTCACGTCTAACATCACGTTGTCAGTCCTCACTCCACCATCTGGAACAACAGACCACACAACTTGAGGAGAAAAGATAACTCAAAAGCAATGTAAGAGATAGACAGCTGGAAAGGTTAGTCTTGATTTTAGGCTGATGTTAACAGAAGATATCGCATCATCTCTTATGTTAGTCGTGGTACGGGTGCGGAAGCGAGAAAGAACAAAGCATGACTGAGTTACCAGCAGCGTGTGGCAAAGGTGACAGGCTGTCACTTCTGTAGTGACATAAGACTGTAAGTCCCATCTTGCTGATGGACTCTCCACTAACACCCTTCCTTGCTGGCTTGCTGGCTTCGATGAAGAGAGCCACCACCACCATACAGAGAAGTCATGTGGCAAGAGTGGCCTTGGCCAGCAGCCAGCAAGGGACTGAGATAGAGAAGTCCCTGTCTGACAGAGAAGTGAGTCCTGCCGGCATTGATGTAAGGCTGGAAATAGATCCTTCCCCAGTCACAACTCAGATGAGACCTCAGCCCTAGCACCTTGACTACAACCTTGTAAGAGACCCAGAAGCACGGGGCCAGCTGAGCCCACCCAGACTCTTGACCCACAGGCATTGTGAGATAAAACGTGTATGGTTTTAAGCCACTAACTTTGTGGTACCCTTGTTAAGCAGTAGTTGATAACTATGTACAACTAGCACAAAAACACAAAGCTTCCTCAGTGTAAGAACTACTACAACTAAAAAGAAAAGAGTGGAGGGGCACCTGGCTGGCTCAGTTGGAAGAGCACAAGACCCTTGATCTCAGGGTTGAGGTCAAGGCCCATGTTGGATGTAGAGGTTACTTAAAAATAAAGTCCAAAAAATAAAAATAAAAAAAAAGTAAACCACACGTTGAAAAGCATATACACGCACATGCACACACACATATGTATCTATGCACATATGAATGTTTGTACTTATGTTCATATATTCATATGTGTATAGAGGACACGCAGAACAAAAAACATAAGCAAATTATGTTAAAGTCAAACATAATTGTCCTAACAGCCATATCAATAAATGCAAATGGCTTAACTCATTAAAAAACACTAGATTTGCTCACAGAGCAAAACTGAACTCTATTTTATATATGTGTGTGTGTGTGTGTGTGTGTGTGTGTGTGTGTGTGTGTATTTTTTTTTTAAGTTTATTTATTTTTGAGAGAGAGAGAGAGAGAGAGAGAGAGCTGGGGAGAGGCAGAGAGAGAGGGAGACACAAAATTTGAAGCAGGCTCCAGGCTCTGAGCTATCAGCACAGAGCCCAACACGGGGCTCAAACCCACAAACCACGAGATCATGACCTAAGTCAAAGTCAGACACTTAGCAAACTGAGCCACCCAAGTGCCCCTATTTATTTTAATCTTTTTAAGTTTATTTATTTGAGAGAGACAGAGACAGTGTGGGGGGGGGGGGGCCCAGAGAGAGAGAGAGAGAGAGAGAGAGAGAGAGAGAGAAAATCCCAAGCAGGCTTTGTGCTGTCAGTGCAGAGCCCGATGTGGGGGCTCCATCCCACAAACCATGTATCATGTATCATGATCTGAGCCGAAACCAAGAGTTGGAAGCTTAAAGGACAGAGTCACCCAGGCACCCCTATTTTATTCGTTTTGAGAGAGAGAGCGTGCACAGGGAGGGGAAGACAGAGAGGTAGAGAGAGAGAGTCCCAAGTAGGCTCCCCACTGTCAGCACAGAACCTGATGGGGGGATCAAACTCACAAACCAGCAGATCATGGCCTGAGCCGAAATTAAGAGTCAGACGCTTAACTGATTGAGCCCCCCAGGCTCCCCTCAACTCTATGTGTATAGTCAAGAGACACATATACAGCAAAATATGTGAATAAGGATAAATTAAGCAAATGCAAATAAAAAGAAAGAAAGAATCAAGATTTTGAAAGGGGAGATGCAGGCCAAAAGCATGAAATGAGACAAAGAAGAGCACTTAAAAATGCTAAAATAAAGAATACAATTTGCAATGCAGATGTAACACATATGAATAACTATACAGAAAATAACAGAGTGGCAACTTTCCTAAAGCAGAAACTATAGGTGATATAAAAAAACAGACAGGGGCACCTGGCAGGCTTAGCCGGTAGAGCATGCAACACTTGATCTCAGGGTTATGAGTTCGAGCCCCATGTTGGATGTAGAGATTACTTAAAAATAAAATCTTAAAAGAAGCACATGGGTGGTTCAGTCAGTTAAGCATCTGACTTTGGCTCAGGTCATGATCTTGTGGTCCATGAGTTCGAGCCCTGTGTTGAACTCTGTGCTGATGGCTCAGACCCTGGAGCCTGCTTTGGATTCTGTGTCTCCCTCTCTCTGTGCCCCTCCCCTGTTCATGCTCTGTCTCTCTCTCTGTCAAAAATAAACATTTAAAAAAAATTAAAAAAAAAATTTTTTTTAATGTTTATTTATTTTTGAGACAGAGAGAGAAGAGGATGAATGGGGGAGGGACAGAGAGAGAGGGAGACACAGAATCGGAAACAGGCTCCAGGCTCTGAGCCATCAGCCCAGAGCCCGACGTGGGGCTCGAACTCACGGACTGCGAGATTGTGACCTGAGCTGAATTGGACGCTTAACCGACTGAGCCACGCAGGCGCCCCCAAAAAAATATTAAAAAAAAAAAAAGATTCTGTCTCCCTCTCTCTCTGCCCTTCCCCTGCTCGCTCACTCTCTCTCTCAAAAGTAAATAAACAAACATTTGAAAGAAAAAACAACTGTTATTTCAAAGGCAAAATATAAACAAACATTTCAGATTTTATAGAAAATAACAATGAGAACACTACATTTCAGAACATTTGGAATTCATCTAGAGCAGTGTTCAATGAAATAGTCATGCCACCAAATATTTATATTAGTGAATAGGAGAATGAAAATATATAAATCAACCCACATCAAAAGTTAGAAAACAACAACAACAAAGACAACTAAATAAACCAAGACAGCCTGCTCACTCATGCACTTTATTGGCTTTTCTCCCTTTAGTGTCTCCATTCCCACTCCTGTGCTTCTCGGGATCACCTGATACTGTCACAACCTTAAGTAAATAAGTGAGCGAGTGAATGAATAAACCAACCAACCAACCAGCCAGCCAGCCAAAGGAGAACATAAGAAATGAATTAAAAAAAATAAATGCAGACACCAAATACAATAGAGAAAAGTAATGGAACATTGTAATGGTAAAACAATTGAATACATCAATATAAATTCATGCGTGTTAGGAAAAAGTATGTATTATGTAGCTCTGCCCATGAAATGTCCTAGAAGCAGTGTTACCCACATGATAAAGAACACTCCTCACACCCAGATCTTATTCTCCATTTAAAAAACCAAGGCTCCTTCAGCAATGGTTGACAGCAGATCCGGGTACAGGGAAGATACAAGGTGAGCCTGAAACAATTTATTTTGTTCAAAAAGTAAAAGCAAGCATTCAAAATTAACAGAGCCAAAATTAACAGAGATGGGAGCAAGACTGAAGACATCCACATAAGCCAAAGATGTGTGGAAGAAAGGGTGGATTGAAATGTGGTGGGTTGAAACACGCTGACTCAATACAAATGCCTACGGCCATAATGATACCCACACAGGAAAAAACCTAAAATCTCATGTCACCATTTAAGGTGCCTAATAAACCACTTCCTGAATTTGAAAACTGGTCAATAAAAGGGGGAAACTAAGCATCAATCATGACTGCCTAGAAGGAAGTGACCAAACAGACATATCGGATGAAGGAAAGCTTTACTATGAAGAATGCCAGTTAATAACAGAGAAGGAATGAAACTCTGTAACTCTTAATAAAATGGTTGACCCATACGAGGTTTATCAAACATTTGTAATTTGTTGACGGGGAACTGGCTATTCGCAAAGTGGCAAGGCGACACCTCACAGTTAGCTATGAGGGCGAAAACCAGCTATTTCCTGTCATCATGCTAAGCCGGTGATTTAAATAGCGGATCGCCCAGGTATTAATGTCTCTTATTACCTAATATTAATTCTAGCCCAAAATGTTTAACTCAAATCCTTCAAGCCTTTAAATGCAACTGCCAGTTTATAGCAAATACAAGGTACGCGGGCAGCAAAGTAAAGGATACAATGAGGAAGCAATTAAAAAACTCCAGACGCTGGGAAACTGGCCTGGGCTCATCAAAAAGTCTGGGTTATGGGGAAAAAATGGGAGTGGAATTGTTTTAATGTGGCAAAGAATTAAGAGGCAGGAACAACCCCGGATTCTACCCAGAGTTGGACAAATCAGCTTTAAATACATTTTCGAAAAAAACTGAGCCAATCTGAATTTGAACTGAATTTAGGTAACATGAAGATGTACTGATGGGGGAAAGGAAAGATCATTAGCTGAACTAAATAGATGAGAAAATAGCAGAGTATGAGTTCTCTTTGGTAAAAGGTATGTGTGTGTACGCACATGTGTGTACACATACCCGCATATAAATACACATGCACATAAAAAGCTACACAGATATAGAATAAAAAATCAGTTGTAATAATCTCTGGGTGATAGAACATGGTGCTTTGTTTTCTTATTTTGCTACTATGTACTTTCTAACTTTGTACAATGCATATATACTTCTCTGGTAATAATAAAAGGTAACTTTCAAAACAGTTAATATAGTTTTACAGGGTTAATATCCTATCAGTATCAACTGAAAAATATAGGCATCAAAATTCTTTAAATAACATTTCTACTAGACCATATGCAGAAAATTCAAAGATAGATATACATATTTTTTAATGTTTATTTAAGAGAGAGACAGAGCATGAGCAGGGGAGGGGCAGAGAGGGAGACACAGAATCCAAGGCAGGCTCCAGGCTCTGAGTGATCAGCATAGAGCCTGATGTGGGGCTTGAACTCACAAACCACGAGATCATGACCTAACTTGAAGTCGGATGCTTAACCAAGTGAGCCACCCAGGTGCCCTGCAAATACGGATATTTAAAACCAACCATACCACTGAGGCTGTTCTGATATGACTTACTGCCTTTTAATCACTATTACCTAAAATGTTGCCTTCATCATGTTCTTTAATAACCCTCATCACAAGGAATGAACATGTCATACTCCACACAAAAAAATTCAACTCAGAGTTCATTTCCGTCCAAATTCCCTAGGGAAAGTATTGCCTCACCTCCTTCCTCTGATGGTTGGGGCTCAGGTCCTTTGCCCTTGAACTGGATTGCTGGGGGCTGAACCCATGTGTGTGAAGATTCTTCATCCAGCGTCTGAAGGGTCACTCTCTGCAAAAGGATTTCCTGTTCCAGAACACAGGCTGAAACCTGGAGACAAGCAGTAGTGATTAAGCCCTAAGGACACTGAAAATTTAAGAGACTAAACTGGTTTGGAAGGACTCCTTGAGGAATCCACAAGAAATATCCCCTGAGACACTAGGAAAAAGAAAATTGAAAACAGGGCCTTATTTACCTTCTGGGGCACTGAGAAATAGCTAGAAAAGTAAGCAAAGCAAAATCCGATCAAGACTTGTTTCTGTCATTTCACTATTGCCTGTGTGTCCCTGGCCAAGTTACACAACCTCTCTGACCTTAGTTTCCATGTGTGCAAACTGGGAATGATTTCACCTCCTTCTTTGTGGCTGAGAGTTGAGAGACCTCTAAAGTAAGGAACATGATGCTCCTCCTAGTGTCTGGAAGATAAAATGTCTTCCTTATCTTTACTCACCATCTCTGAATCTGCAGTTCCCTCCCTCTCCCTCCGCTCAGGGCTGGCTTAGCAAGACGCTCAGGCCCCTGCTGAATGCTGGCTCTGCCCCTGCTCCCTCAGAGCTCCACAACTGAGGAAGTTTTGTTCCCAGTCACCCACAACCATATCAGACCAGTGCCTTCCTACTTGTACATTTCTTTTTCCGTCCAGATCCTCCAGCGCCGTCACCACCTCGTCCCCGCTCTCCGGATGGTGCTCCCGCACCCAGGCCTGGAGCTCCGCGGGCAGGACGGTCAGGAACTGCTCCAGCACCAGCAGCTCCAGGATCTGTTCCTTGCTGTGCGTCTCGGGCCGCAGCCACTGGCGGCACAGCTCACGGAGTCGGCGCAGTGCCTCCCTGGGTCCAGGCGTCTCCTGGTAGCAAAAGTGTCTGAAGCGCTGTCTGAAGATCTCCCAGGCAGGGGGCTGGTTGTCCGGCACCTGACTCCTGGCGTTGTCCTCCTCCAGCTCCACCTTCACCACCGCAGGCCCCTGCTGACCCCATTCAGGGTGGAACTGGCCGGCAGACTTTCTTGGGTCCACAGCCATCCTGCCTGGCTTCTGCTGGCGTGTCACCTGGAGGCTGCTGAGGGCGCTCTAGGGCACAGAACTAAATAGGGGGTAAACGGCAGATCCCGTGAAGAACCACGCAAGACCTGTGACCACAGTAACTATTTTTATTCATTCGGTAAATCCACAAAAATGCACTAATAGAGGCCGAGCCTGTGCAGAAAGCATTGCAGGCATTCGAACTGCGTCAGTGCACAGAGCCCTGGCATCCTGGAGCGTCCACTCCACGCGGAGCGTCACAACTACCAGCGGAACCCCGCGCGTAGGGTGGTGTCGCGTCACTGGAGGAGGGGCGCGCGGGCCGAGGAAGCCTCCGAATCCGGCGCCCCGGCCTCAGGGAACACTTCCAAGCCTCGTGAGGTGGCACAGGGTCGTCCGTCCGCGCGCAGATGCGCCCACCCAGAGGGAGAGAAGCGCTGAGGAACCGCGGTCACGACAGCAGTGACCTTCGTTCGTGCTGGCTTGGCAACGACGAGCGCGGAGCCCTACTCCCTGCTCGCATCGAGGGGCCCCCACTCCGGGTCGCCCTCGCGGCTCAGCTTGTCGGGGGTCCGCAGGGCCGCTCCCGCCGGGGTCCGAGCCCGAACCCTGGACCCCAAGGCGAGGGACACACTAGGGCGCTCAACCAGCTCCGCCGCAGCGGGCGGGGCCCAGACCCCGGCTCCCGGAAGCGGCCGCCGGGCTCCCGGAAGCGCCCCGCCCGCGGCTCCTGGAGGCCACGCCCCCTGGCGCGCGCGGCCGCGTCCCACTTCCGGCGTCTCCCGGAAAACACGCAACAGGATCAGGAAAGCACAACATGCCGTCAACAAAATGAAGTCGTTTTCGTTGAGGTACACTTCTATTTAAGTTGCCTTAAATATTAGAAAATAAAAATAACCCAGTGTTTGGGATAAGAATGCTTACTTTCTAGGAACATCCTGTATAGACGAGGGAAAATAATTTGTTGAGCCTAAGGCCCATTTGTCTGGTAAAAACAGGTTATCCTTGCTGTGTGGTAATTTACTAAAAACAAATGACAACAACAAAAACTTGACCTCACTGTGTATGTGAATAGATGCTCTAATCAGCTGATACAGCCTTGGGAGGGCGGTAACATCGGTCCAACCCACTCCAACCCATCTAAGGGTGACCTTGCTTCAAGCCTACGCACTCCTTGCTTGCTGACCTAAGTCCTTTGGTCCGTAGCGGAAATAACCAACTTCCCTTGAGATTTGCGGACCATTTGCCTTGAGGAGTGAAGGACCAGACCGGATTGGAAAACGGCGCGAGTCTGTTCAGGGTCACGTCCACCTGTGACTACCTGCCAGGCCACCTGTTCCTCCCGCATGCAGCTCCCTCCCTTACCCCGCGTGGCTTCCCCTTTAATGCCTCCAGCTCTCCGGGGGGCAGGGAAGCCGGTCCATCCCCAGCAGCTCCAGGATCCAGGATCCAGGATCCAGGATCCGCGATCCGCTCGTCTCTTCGGTATGCAGCATGCACGTCTGGCCTCGGACACTGACGGCGGTTCCTGGAGCCGGTTAGGTCTTCGCGGGGCCCAGAGGCCTCCTCCGCAGAAGCGCCGGAAATGCAAGAGTGCGGACAGGACGCACCTTCCTAGACAGTGTCGACAGCTCCCCAAAATGTTCTCTTCCCGGTTCACTACGTGCAAACCCTCCTGCTCTCAGGGAGTGTGGACGACAGGAGTCAGGGTTACACCAAATTTTAGACAACTAGGGCTGTGAAGGCTCCAGACAAAACTCACTGGACTCGGGGCAGAGTCGGAGTCAGGATGAAGGCTCTTCTGGACTCTGGGGGTGGGGGCAGGGATCAGAACGTATTGTAAACACAACAAAATGACCCGGGCAGCGGAGAACTTGGCTAAGCCTGTTAACACGTTAGCGGTGATAAGCCGACCCGAACAATTTAGGGACACATTGCACCCAGGCTGCGGAGGCAGGTCTTTGCGGCGCTCACAGCCCCCGGGGCTACAAGTAATGCCACGCTCGCCCGGGCGTGAGCGGCGTGAGCGCCCGCCCCCGGGGCCGGCTGGGCAGGCCGAGCAGAGGGTCGCCCCACGCCCCTCACCTCGCCTCCAGCCGCAGCCCTCTGTCCGATCCCCTCTCCGCGCCCCGCCGCACCGCAAGCCCACGCCGACGCGCAACTAGATGCCGTCGAGTGGTCCGCGGAACTGGTTCCCGAGAGGCTACTTCCGGGTTTGCATAGGTACCGGGAGGTCCGGGCGTCTCTATGGCTTGCGCTCCCGGGCCGGTGTGGTCACGACACCCCCGCCCGCCTCCGGCTCTCGGAGCCGCCTGGCCGCTCGCCACCTGCCTCCCCACGTACCCAGTCTGTGCCGGAGGGTAGGCTCGTGCCCTTCCCGTGGCCCCAGCACCGAGACGGCTTGCTGCCCGGCCATGCCCTGCCCCTCCGCGGGACGCGTTTACGCGGACGGGAGCACCGCGCACAACCCGACTGCGCTGCATGGCGCCCTCGGGAGAATCGCGTGGGACGCCGGCGGCGCTGACCGCGCCCTGCGCCTCTGCTGTGGTGGCTTCACGCTCCCACGGCGCGGCTGCTGTCGCGAAGCGACCTGGTACCTGGGGTTCACTTCTGGGATCGGTTGACTTGAGCAGAGACCTCCCTTCCCATTCTCGCACGGCCGGGTGGGCCTTGGCTAATCAGCCAAAGGCCCTAAAAGTTAAAAACATCCCCAAGAAGGCGTTTTGCCTCAAGACTGTAACGTGGAGATCCTGCGTGAGTTCTCACCCTGGCAGCCTGCTTTGCAGCTCGTAGACTTAGCAACCCGCGCAATTGCCTGCGCTGATTCCTGACCAAAACGCATGTTCATACTCTATTTCTCTGCAGTACCTGAACTGACAAAATTCATCCTTAAAGTCCTACCAATGGGGGCGCCTGGGTGGCGCAGTCGGTTGAGCGTCCGACTTCAGCCAGGTCACGATCTCGCGGTCCGTGAGTTCGAGTCCCGCATCCGGCTCTGGGCTGATGGCTCGGAGCCTGGAGCCTGTTTCCGATTCTGTGTCTCCGTCTCTCTCTGCCCCTCCCCCGTTCACGCTCTGTCTCTCTCTGTCCCAAAAATAAATAAACG